>NC_086078.1:13231728-13582993 GCF_948474715.1 Cydia amplana
ACGAGTATGTTTTTACAGTTTTAAACCTATTTTTCTAGTGTAAAACATTCGCGCACCCAAAATCAGGGGTGTGGTAGCGATTTTCACGGTATTTTCATGTTACATGTTGTTGAGATAGTAAATATATGTTAACAACTCAAAATAGACGGCAAGGTATTTAAATATTTAGATAAATATCAAAATTTTGTTGTTATTATAACGCCGGCTGAGAATACGTTTGTGCCATATCCATTTTTGAGCAAAATCGTTTTTTAATTATTTCTAAAATAACAAAAAATATGCTATAATTGACACTAATCGGTTTTTGGAAAAACATATTTTTCAAAAATATTGTGCCATATCCGCATTTTACTATAGGATAATTACACTCTGTTAACAGAAAATTATCACAAAAGTGTGACATATCCAAAACTTTTGTGTCATATCATACATTGTACGTTTAATATTTACTCATCAAAAACGGATATGGCAATAATAAAAGTGCTTTTATTTCATGATTACCACTATATTCACAATATTTGTATAGTACTATAAATAGTAAATATATGTGACTAAATGATAAATAAGTTCAATATTTCCTAAATGTAAAACTTTTCGAGAAATATTTTTTTTTGCTTCTTTTCGCTCTCCTGTAAACCAATGTAAGTGGCGTACGGCACAAACGTATTCTCACCCAGCGATAAAAAAAATGTATACTTAATGGCAGAGAATGCCCTAGCGTGTGTGTGGTATTAAGCAGGGATGTTGCGGATGCAGATTTTTTGACATCCGCGGATGCGGATGCGGATGCGGATATTTAAAGGCTCACATCCGCGGATGCGGATGCGGATGTCAAGATTACGTACTTAAAAAACTTCAAATATTAATTTTTTAGTACTTTTTATTTAAAAAAAACGAAACGTTTAGTATTTGTGCAAGAATATAAGTGCGTTATATTTAATAAACAGTAACTTGGCCGACTCTTCAGAATCTAGACTATTCTAGACGATATCGTTATAGGTAATGACGAAATTACTTAGCACTTACGCCGCCGCTAAGACGTTCCTGTACCGACTTGTTCGACATCCGCATCCGCATAAGCTCCGCATCGATTTTATGCGGATGCGGATGCGGATGCGGATGTCGAAAATAATGCGGAAGTTCCGCGGTTGCGGATGCGGATGCGGATGTTCGCAACATCCCTGGTATTAAGTACCGTTTATAAAATATTTTTTTTTTAAATGTCGTTAACCTTAATGTTATTGTAGTGTGGGAAATCATGTTGAATTATAAATTAAAACTATGAAAAACAAAAAATAAACATCTAAAATAATTCAAATAAAATTACTGTAAAGATATAGAGTGTGATTCGAAAAAAAATATTTTTATAACCCATTGAGGTCAAGGTCTAGATACAAGATACCTACTGCTATGACCTGTTTAAAAATATTATTGCATTTTAGTTAAAAAACTTTGCTATTTTTATTTTGCACATTCCATGCGGCTGGTTTTCTCATTAAGTTAATTGAGTACAATTATTATTTTAACGTAAAGTGAAAATAGCTACTCTAACTACAATATTATTACACATACATTGTGTATTTTTGATACGACCACATAATTATACTAAAGGTAACTCACTAGTTTTTATAGGTCCTAATTAATTAACTTTCGTATGTTTTACTATATTTTGATTGTTATATAATTCAGCAAGCAATGTATCATTATTTTTGATTCAAAACGTCGCACTTACTGACACAACGACCCAACTGTCAAAAGTAATCAATCACTATGTCCACATTACATTGCGGCCCAAAAAATATATATATAAAAAACCGGCCAAGTGCGAGTCGGATACGCGCACAGAGGGTTCCGCACCATCAACAAAAAATAGAGCAAAAAATCGTGTTTGTTGTATGGGAGCCCCCCTTAAATATTTATTTAATTTAATTTTTAGTATTTGTTGTTATAGCGGCAACAGAGATACATCATTTGTGAAAATTTCAACTGTCTATCTATCGCGGTTCATGAGATACAGCCTGGTGACACGGTGGTGGACGGACGGACAGCGAAGTCTTAGTAATAGGGTCCCGTTTTTTACCCTTTGGGTACGGAACCCTAAAAATGACACTCTTTTAGTTAAGGCTACATTTACAAAAAAAAACATTTTTTTAGCATTAAAACCTACGTTTCAATGTGCAGTTGTATTTTTAACACAACCTTGTGTTAAAATACACTCTTTACATATACCCGTATGTCCTTATTCCACTGCGAATATTAACGCTGGGTCAGGTGAATCCAATCCAATTCGCATCTTTTATATTACAATTGAGTTTCTTTTATTGAATTTGTCAAATTTATAGTCCCGCAGAGTTGCCTTATCCAGAGAAGGAGAGTTAAAATTGAATTTCGATGAAACGAATTATTTTCGGCCGTAGTTGTCGTAAAACAGTTTTAAATTTTATATTAAAAGAGTGAATTTTGGGACGTACGTGATCGGAATGGGCATAAAGAATGCTTCATTATGCACTCAGCCCCGATGAAACAGGGTCAGTTTGTGTGTAAATTTTATTAATATGACCTGTTTTCATTGCTCTTGTGTATATTTATATTTTATCGCCCCATATAGGTAGCAGTATACAGGTTGAGAAAACAAACGGGTCCATATGAAATTTGTTAATTTGTTTTTATTGTTAAAGTACTTACAGAAATTGTTATTTGTTTTACAAGGGGGCAAGTTGTTGGTTTACCTCTCGTGCTACTTGATACGTGAAATATACAAAAAATTGCGAGGGTTTCAAGGCACTTGAGTGAAACAAATTTTGTCAACGAGTGAAATACAAAATTTTCAACCACACCAACCCAAGGAAAATACGAATTGTACCAAACAAAATCAAAGCTAATCAATTCAAAATGATAACTGGATAGAACGGTGAATAGACGAGTGAATTTCCATCCAAAGTTACTCCTCTAATATACCAGGACTTCATACCCAGTAAGCACGTCCAAACGCCTCTCGAAACTAGGAAAAAAAGCACACGCTTCTGTTATCCCATTACACGTAGCCACATAAACATCTAATTCTTTCCTGCGCACCTGTGCCGTCCCTTTCCCTCGGAGCGTCCCGTTCTCCCACTCGGGATATAGAACACGACAAGCGCCCAGTTTCAGCCGCCGGCTCGCACGGGACGGACGTGGCTCGCTGCGCAGTTACCCGTCTCGACACGTTCCATCCGCGTTTTTAAGGACCTTAATGAAAAATTGATGAAAACGCTCTTAACGACCCCTCAGAGGTGTTCCTGTGGTTTCTAATTAAACTTTGTGCGCTAGGATTTAAAAGAACATGTAGCGATGCCCGGTGAGTATTTTCAGTGGCAATTTCAGGTAGATAAGGCAGACGATTTTGTGCGTTACGTTTGCTGTTATGTTAATTTAATTTGCTCTTTGGTTATTTAATCCTGCTAATTGTGTTCGGTTTGCGTTGATAATTTTTTGCGCTCACCTGAGTAACACGTGACGATCTATGTAGTTGACATTATTTATATAGAACTGTTTAATTACAAATATGTACTGCATCAGTAGAGCGTACATGCAACTTGGAAAACTCCTGAAAGCTTATTATTCTTGTTTTATCAAGAAGTAAACAAATACTCGTAGGCCTAGAGCTGTACTGTTATCGTTTGAAGTTTTTTTGAAGTTAAACATAACAATACAAACAAATTATACATATTTCAAGAGGAATGTGCTTTTTCAATTATGAATTTGGATGGAATTCTAGTAAATTAGTCATAGAAAACATTATTTCTTTGTATTACCTAGTATTTTTTTCATAAATTCTTGGTAGGTGGCAGGTAGGTAGACACTATTGAATTCTACAGCACTAATTTGCTGACTTTTTTAAGTATATTATCTTGGTACTCGTAATAAGCTCAGAGTCCTGTAATAAACATTTTATGTCTTCATTCTCTTAGTTAACTTGTAGAATTTCTCTTCTGAACTCCGAAGAGCTGTAATACTTTTTATTATTCACTCACCTCCATTTTTTAAGCTAATAAATCTTCAGGGTTAGGTTGTTTTTTATTTCTTTATTTTCTCGGGTCATTAATTTATTTTTTATTTTATTTATCTAACAACATATACGCTTTGTTATTCCCTAGCTCGTATAAATTTAGTTTCGACCCACTTATTTTTAAAGAACTTTAGTATTTTTTTCGATAAAACGTTGGTGGATAATTTACGAACGGTACGATCGTCTGCCCATCGCTAAACCAGTATAACTATTACATCTTGTGGGGTGTCACATGCGCGTTACGAATCATTTAAAAGCTTGAACACTTTATTTTGCCCTCCAGGGTAACTTTTACTTAGTATTTTAGCTCTCGGAATAAATATCGAAAGGAATTGATTCATCAATACCTAAATTCTTGGGTACACCTGTAAAATTAGTCATGTAGAATCCTTGAACCGAATCTCGTAGCTCACGCGTAGCACTTGTTTATACCTCATTGCTACGCCGTAGACGCAACCCACATTTTATTTTATTATTATACCTCCTTCATATTGTTATTTTCATTATTCTTTCATCGTCGATTCTTTATAGCACTTTTATTATGAGATAAAATGGGTTACTCTTCTGCGTTTCCATTCTTTGTACTGTATTGTTCTTTGTGGGAAATGCCGTAGTCAATTGTTTTGCTGTTGAGGTTCTACCTACGGCAGATTAACTTGTATTTTTTTACTCCATCAGTGGGAGACAAGCATACGGTCCGCCTGATGGTAATCACCGTAAAAAAAGATTACTTGAAGGTTTTTAAACCATTTTTTATTTAACACGTTTAGGGACGGTTGTTAAGGCCTAGTTACAAATTGATGAGTGTGTAGCGTCGAGTGTCAAGTTCATATACCTATAGTTATTAGTTGCTTTTAGTGACGAATTATATGAATTCTGACTAAGGCCCACTTGCACCATTCCACAAACCCGGGGTTAACCGGTTAAACCTGGAGTTACCATGGTTACCAGTACAATTTGACAGTAGGTTAAAGGTTTAATCGCTTAACCCCGGGTTAAAGGGATGGTGCAAGTGGGCCTAAATAGTAATCAACGTACCTATAATAAATCTTTCTTCCACTACTATGGTGTCTCTCGTGTCCGTCAGCTTCGCTCTTCCGGCAATCTTTCTCTGTCTATACCATCTCACCGAACTGGTTACATGTCCGATTCCTTCTCTATTCAGGCAGCTCGCCTTTGGAATAGTCTCCCTGTCAAAATTAAACAGTGTCCGAGCAGGTTTGCTTTCAAAAAATCCTTAAGTGAGCACTTTGCTGGCAGAACTGGAAAATCTTAGTGTTTCTGCTTTGTAAGTTCATCTGAATTCATATGTATGTGTATGTATATGTATGTATATATATATGTGTATATATATATTTATTTGTATATATTTATATATGTTTATGTCTGTGTATTTCTTATGATTGGATTGTGTTCGTACAGGTACGTAATTGTATCATCTATACCACATATTTTTTGCACCGCCTACAACTTATCTGCTTTGCTTATCTGGTTGACTGGTAGAGAATGCCTTATGGCATTAAGTTCGCCTTTTGTACAGTGTGTTTTCTTATGTGCAATAAAGATTAAATAAATAAATAGGGCTTTAACAAAATTTTATAGCATGGGAATTTTCATAGTTCACTGTTGAGTAACGTTGATCAGTCCGCTAATTATTATTTTTGCAAGTGACCCATAATCTCCAAGTTTACTACCGATATATATTTTCAAGAATTAACTATTTTGTATTTTGAATTCTTGAAGAATATATACTGACTAACACATTATACTTAAATATTGTAATGCCATAGAGAAAAAAATACATAGATTGCTCACTCCATACATCAGTTTTAGTACCAAAAAGACTATTAGCATCTAGCATCGAGTAGCGGAACTATCAGTACTGCTACTTGACAATAGATGTAGCACCGACCGGAAAGTCTTATGCTGTTGAGATATGGAGTGAGCACTCTTGTCTTATTATATTTCTCTATGGTAATGCCAAGATATAATATCATCATGTTTATATATGATCATCTAATAGGTAATAAGATAATAACAGTCGGTTTCAACGATGAAATCTTAGCTTATTACTTCATTTATGACTAATACGTAATTTCTGCACAACTGTGGACTTGGGCCAATAATACATATTCAGAATCGTAAAACATGATATCAACTCTATTTCAATGTCTCTGTCACGCTCATAGGAATGCGAGTATGAATGGGTCTAATACATATTAATATCAAATTGATATTTTACGATCTAAATGCGCCTCAATGTCATTGACATGATATCCGCTAGTTCTTATGAATGTAATATTGCAATGATAACAAAATGGCGGCCAAGGGTGCGATAAACTTCTGTTATAAATGACCCATCATTGCATTATTTTATAATAGTGCATTCACTGTTGGTAGAGAATGATTTATGGCATTAAGTTCGTCTTTGGTACCTTTTTGTTGTATGAAATAGATGCACGCAAAAAAGTGAGGTCTTTATGGCCCATCACTAGATTTTAATCATCTTCAACTCGCTTTCTTACGTATATATGGATCTACGAGTATTTAAATTTGGTTTATAATTTTTATGCTACTACTTTCTAGTTAGTAGTAGGTTAATTTCAAGTTGGCTCTTTAATTTATCTTACTATATTATTATTTGCTTGTTCAGGTCAAATCTAGCCACTGACTACCGTATTCGAACTTCAAGATATTCACAAGAGACGACACGTACGTACTAAATCCATTCTAGATACGTTATAGTTTAAATTTCAACTAGTTCTCTTCTGCAGCGCAATTCGGGCAACTAATGTCACTTTTACGTTAGATAGAGTTAGATATCTATTAGATGTGAATTGGCTCTCTAAATCATATCTTGTGGAAATCGTTTAAGAGTATCTCCAGAATCGCGGATTTGTCAAATTTGACAAATTTGTCAAGTTAGATCTTTAACATATCGTTATCGTATCTTGGTGATGTCTAAAAGATATCTAATAGATATCTATTTCAAAATCCGAATCGGGCCCTGACTTAGAGCACGTCCCCAATATCCATAGAGATTTATTTCGTACACCTACGTAATTAATGCTTTTCGGTTGCATCCTAAACGAGTCTAGGGTGCCACTTGACTACAGAAATGCTTGACTTGATCCCAATATTTGTGAGTCTTTTTTGAATGATCGTAATAACCTTTGAGAATATTAGTATATAGAATAAAGGATATTACGTTCATAATGAAAAGGGTCAAAGATGGCCGTATTGTTTATTTCATAATGACGAAAATGAGTTTATATTCAACAACGATCCGTTCAGCGAAAAAATACCTACAAAAATTTTCCTACTTTGCTCCCCTGTGTGTAATTATGGTCAAATTACTGAACTCAGGTAAACAAAAATGAATATATATTGAAATTGGTACGTTGGTCATATTATATTATAATTATAATCTCTCTTCTTTGGCGTGCGCCTATTGATGTGGCGCACTATGGGGTAACTTTACGTCCTTAAGTATAAGAAAACTTTAGGTATTGCTCCTTATTCATTGGTTATACATAAAATATGTTGCATAAGATGTTCTTCTTATTATCGATTCATCTGAATATAATTTTAAATGAATAGTTTTAAAATATATTCATAATATCGAGCTAATATTGTGGCAAAGTATGACCATACCGAAATAGACATTGAAATTAGATGTAAAGTTGCTCATAAGGATAATTAGTGAATCCGAAATGGTGTAATTTCTACTGCGATAAAACAAATCATGCTTTTTCGACTCTATTGCAGGGTGGTAAGATTGGAATTGGAATAGGTTCCTGCGTGTTAGTTGCACCTCGAGCTCTGCCTGGCTGCGCAATTTGGCAGTGAGCTGACATTTGCTGCGGCGCAAATTTACTGCCAGCACATTGAACATGACTTATTCGCGTATCTTGCCAGTGAAGTCATATTAGCAGGGGTCGGAAATGGAGCCTACAATTCTTTCTTATCGGTTTTTGCATTACACGCAGGTACTTTTAATGTTAATTAATTGTATTATTTAGTTTATTTTAAGGACCGATCACACAGTAGGTAACTGGACGCAGCGTTTACGTAGTAACGTGGATTATACGTTGTGATTAAATGATATAATTTCCTTAGTGAACGGTTCATTCATGCTTGTAGATATTAAAGAAAATCCGTAACCTTTTTAAATAATATATAAAAAGCGTTACGAATACGAGTGTCATATTAGTTACTTTAACAGGTAGCTAACACGTTCAAAGCACTGACGAAATTCTCCAGAGTGCAGAGACTAAATCCTTTTGCCAGTTTCAAAAGAACCCACTCAAAAAGCCCGAAACGTCCCCTTTGTCTGCCGATTTAAAATCCTATTCGAATGTGATTGGAAATGAAGGTATACGCTTTGCCTTTTTATGCCCGTGGTAGGTAGAGACGAGCGTTATTTTTACGTAACCGTTTATAACAAAAATCTTATAATAATAAAAAATTACAGCTCAACTTACAAAATATATCACCAATCTCTGAGATTTCTCCATAACATTCTCTTTAGTTACAATAATAAATATAATAATTACAACGCAGCTCTCAAGATGGAACTGTTTGACGGAAATGTTCTTCGCTTCATTTAAAAAACTACTATCAATCATTTGATTGCGGCATAAAAATAACATAATTACTAAAAATTTATTGGTACTCGATAAAAAACGGGTTACGTTTCGTTTCACGGAAAACCCGGAACGACCCAGCCCTAGCGGCAGGGCTGCAGCGGAATTGGCGCTCCATTATGGAGACCTGACATAGCGGAAATGAATTTAGTGTCACGTTCAATTTACTTCTTTGGTAAACTTGCCACGCATGATAATTTAAAGAACCATCATGCATGGTGTTACGAGGGAAGAAAAGATGATTTGTAAATACGGGGTAAATGTATCGTGAGCTGCTCTTTGTATTATGGAAAGTATTTTGGAACAAATTTTGTATGTCTTGCGATAGTAGGTATTGTTACTACTCTGTCCCTCTAGCACATTAAAGGTCACGTTCAGATGTTTATTTCAGCTGCATTACTGCTGCAGTGTTGTTGTTGTGATCGCTGTATCTGTCAATTGCCTTAATAACGATGTACGACTCTAATGGATGGAATAGTCCCTATGACGGAATTAGCCACATTGACCTTACTATTGCAACCAGGCGTTGTTCGGTTGTGGGTCACTCTATCTTCACCGACTTAGGCATTTCAACCAAATAAATTACCTCTTTATGTGAAGTCCTCTTACCGTACGTATTTTTCTAGAAATATACTTAGTCTCCTATTATTTAAATGCTTAAATTAGGTATAATCTCATAGATAAGGTATAACAAACTAGCTTTTAAATTCCAGCCATTCCGTAGCACATTAGAACTCCGAACATCCATTAGCTTATCTCGTGCTGATTTACAGTAACGTTATTATCATATTTCCACTTCTCTAACGCTCCGAAGGAATTTTAAATCGCTCTGAAATTGCATTTTCAGAGATGTCTGTTATGTGAAAGAGTGTTCTATGGCGATATAAATATTTGCTTATTCTATACCCATTCTAAAACTATACTCAATAACACTGAAAATAGGTATCTTGGTATGGAATTTTGCAGCTTGTATGCAATGTCCTTTGCAGTGTCCAAAAAATGGCATGCTTGGAAAAATTTTCTTCTTTTAACCCTTTAGCGCATATGGTTCCAAATTTGGAACGTAATAACTTTTTCCTCGTGGATTGATATAAGCGTCATCTGTTTTACTGAACTTGTAAGAGGTAGAAACTATGCACACTACTGAATGTTTTCTGTACTCGTTACAGCTTCTAACTAGTTTGTGGTCCATAAGACGTTATCATTTCCACCAACGTTCGGCAATTTTGACTTGCAAGTGTGATTGACTACTTTGTAAGTAGCTTTTCGTTGTTGTATTAAGGGCAATGAATATGTTTCATGTATTGAGTATTAGGAAAACAGATGCCGCGAGATATTACGGTACAAGATGTAAGCATTTATATTAAAATTACTATGTATGCTGTCGTTAAAGTTTTTTCCTGAAATGGAACACTATGCGTTACAAGCTAGAATGATTGGATTAATATGGAACATTATGAATTAGTGATTTTTTTATTGGTTTGACAAATATGGAACCTTATGCACGTAGGCAAGCTACTTCTATATTTTATTTTTATTAAGGTAGGTGCGTTAGCAGCATTGTTAAAACTACCCTACGGCAATTATGTTCGTACATATATTAAAAAAATACGTAAGAGAAAAATTTTGTGCCTACTATTTATTAACATAATAAAATGAAGGTCAAGTTTCCTAGGTACTTATTATATACAGTTGAACATTTTATCTGTAGATAACCCACCGGTTTTCTACAGAAAAATGCACATTTATGCTAATTTAGTAATTACAGCTAGTAGCTACAGCTACCAAAAGCTTGTGAGTGCATAACTAATAAGAATCAAGTGATTTTACTACGTCGATGACAAACAATTTAAGTATTTACTCCGTCTGGTGGTATGCGGCTACCATAGCCTAAATCTTACCAAAATATAAAAATGATACTTAAATATTATTTGAAAATGGAAGTGGTTTTTTTTACCTACATTTTTATACATATTATGGCATACAGTTCCAAATTTGACCAGTTAAATAATCGGGGTCCGCGTAGCCATAAAGTTCCAAGTTTGGAACAAATTGTTATTTACTATTATTTTTAATTGGGTCTAATATAGATTTTTTACACATTTTTTTTAAGTTACATTTATAGTATTTTATTACATATGTTTAATTCAGGGAAATTAAAAAATCCATGCGGTAAAGGGTTAAATCATAAATGGGTCCGATCCTTCAATAAATACTTGCACTGTAGAATAATTAATTACCTAATTATTCGCACATAAGAATGCGGTTTTGATTTGTAATTTCTTTTTTGCTGTGCAATTCGTTTTTAGGTATTTTAGGCTCTTGCGACATTGCAACGGCGACGTTGATGTCGTCGCTGAATGTATCATTTCCTTTATCTTTATCTCTTTTTTGAAACCAAAATTCAGTTGGAAAACTAAAAATTTGTTGTTGGAATTGATATACATATATCATATTCACTCCTTTGCAACTGACAGGTGCTTTTTACAATCGCTACTGTCTATTTCACCATTTCTACTCTACCGGGATAATAATAATTACAAAAGTCAACAAAGCTCAAGTAAAAAAACGAAAACTGATACATCCGTTTTTAAAACATGACACAAATAAAATCCATTCAAGTCACAATAGAGTTTGTTCGGAAAGAGAAGAGTCGTGGAATGTATGGGACTTAATACATTCCACGACTCTTCTCTCCCCGAACAGACTCTAATACCTAAGTTTAGAATATAGAACTTCATTAAATAACAAAGTTTAGGTATTTTCTTGTATAGTGATAAACTTGGAAATCTTCCTATACCTACTAGCGCCTTGAGAGCTGCAAACTGTTTTGAATATGTGAGCAGCACAGTAGGGGCGAAGAATAAACTCGATAGAATATAATGAATATATTGAAACGGTAAACTCAATGTAAATTGAAACAATACCTAAAAGTTGAAACTGTATCATTGATATAAAAAATAAAAATTTCCTTTACTTACAACTATGCACGGAACTAAATATTTTTGGACACAGTTTCCTAGGTTCAGCTAAGTGATTTTATGAGTATATCAGTCCAACTTTAATATGGGTTTTGAAACAGGATTTGCGTGCAATGTAAAAACCTTAGTCTTTATACGCGGAACTATTTAATAATTATATTACCTATAACTCTATTTTATATTTTTGGCTGTTATTGAAATAGGCTTCCTTGAGAGGACGAATATATACAATTATGTACTTTTCCCAAAACTAAGATGATAGACTGTTTTTTTTTTGTGATATTAAACCAAAGATGTATATGGTAGCAGCAGTAAGTATATTTTCTTTACTTACTCAACAAATTCAGAAATATTTGCGTCTATCCCTTCAATACACTGAAGGGATAGACGCAAATATTGCGTCACTGTGACGGCACTATGCCAGTCACGGCTAAGCACAGCCATAAAGCCCTGTTTGCTGAAAATTGAAAGTGACTTTGGTTGTAAAACGTACCCAGCGAAAGGCGTTAAGCGCTTGAGGAAATAGGTAGGTATCAATTTAGGGTTACATTTTTGTCTTATCTTTTTACTTACTGTGGGGGGATAATATGCTTGTAGTCTATGGAAAATTTTAGGCTTCGTCAGTTTAAATATTGCATGTAACGATATCTGTTATTTATTATTCTTAGTTAGGAGATAAATTGTTATTTTGGAAACTTTAGTTTTCACCCGTTAACCAAGCGAAAGAACTGTTTTATTTTTGTGTAAAAATCTTTTTTATGGCTTTCCGGCTATTGTAACTCCAGTATTGGCTAGTATAATAAAGATACTTTGGTTGTTTCTTGTCGTAATATTTTATTACAGATAATAGGTATGTTAAAAGGTCGTCTACAGCTACACAGCTATAACGAAATATACATAGTAAGTAGATTGGTTAAACATTCATAATATTTATTGGATGCGAAGAAGCATATTATGTACAAATCGAATATCGATACAAACTGATGAGCTCCTTCAGACGACCTTTGAATAACACAGTTTATTAAACACGATAAATTGTATTGGTTTGATGTAAGCGGTTTATTCGAAGGATTATTATGTAAGCATTGAACTTGTCGATGTTAACTTAGGTAGCAGCAATAATCACGGTAATAACTATATTTGTGGACGAAATATCATTTGATATTTATCCGGGAGCCTCAGAGAAGTATACCATCGTGAGAAAACCTGCACAGTGCACACAGCTGCCAATGAATTCAAAGGCGTTTGAAATTCCCAATCCATTTCTTGTGCAAGCAGTAGGACGTATGGCGTCTGGGAGTATATTTCAATAAAGAAAGCTAAGGCGTAAGTTATCGTTTTGGAAATCACAATTTAATGCGACACGCTTCAGGCATCCTTCAAAATAGTCCATAGGTGCAGTTGAGTAGGTCCGCCCGCGCTTTGGCCATGACTGCCATGAGAAATTTTTTACTGTAATTTAAAAAACCTCTAGGTTTTAAAACTTTAATAGCTTGTGATATAAGTTTTAGATATGGTACGTCATGATATGTTTTAAAATGTTTATTAGTTCATTTAATTAGGCTGACACATTTGGCACTAAAACTGGGTCACAACACTGTGTTTTTCCGTCAAACCCACTTTAAAACTTAAAATTCAACACGTTGAGTCGTAATGCCTCGTCAAAGCATTTAATAAACGTCGCTTTAGAACTGAGAGAGATTTCCGCGAGTGGAGTGGCGACGTGAAAGCATTATTCTGCAAGGTGAGAGTTTCTTTGCAAAGACGAGTGTGGACGGTGGTTGTGGTCTGAGAGTCGACAAAATGTAGGAAAAACAATACACTCCTTTTTTTCAAAGGTACATCAATAGAACTGGATCTAAATGTGTATGAAGATACATCAGCTAATAGATAAGCACATAGTTAATAGGCTAGCACAAAATTTCAATGACTAAGAAACTAAGAAAACTCGGGCGGACCGCGATGCAGGTCCAACATATATTTTTATGCAAGTTTTTTTAGAAACTCGTATAATGTAGGTGTTTTTATGAGTCCGCAGGTATAGGTTAATCTTGGAATATCTTATCGACCAGTATAATATAATAATATAATTTATAATATAGTTTTATGTTTTATTTAAACAGAAACGAAATCACTGTACAAGGTTGATTATATGAAATAAAATATTTATTACAAAGAAAATTCAAGCCGCCAGTCGCTTGTGTTTCGCTCCGCGCGGAACATCTGCGAAGATTTATTCGTGGCTCGCTTTTGACACTATGAAGGCTTTCATACTTCTAAAACGTTGTTTACTCGTAATATTTACGGACACCCGCTAGCAAAGCCAGGTGAATAGTGACTGTGGCAAGATACTTTGTAGCTTTACCTTTACTTTAGGATTTATATTTGTGGATAAAAGCCATATGCGTGCAGATCCGTGCGAATGCCCTGAAAGTATCAGTATCTTTCTACGATACTCAAATAACCTCCGTACCAACTGTCATCATTGAGCTTTTAATGCAGTAGAGGTCAACTATAAGAAGATATTAGTAATTTACCTAAAATATCTGTATGATATGTAATTAACTTGTATGTTTGATGGTAATTCGTCAACTAATTTAATAGTGTCGCCGTATGTATAAACAAGTCAAAATCAACTGGTACCACATCAGTGCGCTTTATCGGTTAAGTTTTGACTTGTTTTTAGGGTTCCGTAGCCAAATGGCAAAAAACGGAAGCCTTATAGATTCGTCATGTCTGTCTGTCTGTCTGTCCGTCTGTCCGTCTGTCCGTCTGTCCGTCTGTCTGTCCGTCCGTATGTCACAGCCACTTTTCTCCGAAACTATATAAGAACTATACTGTTGAAACTTGGTAAGTAGATGTATTCTGTGAACCGCATTAAGATTTTCACACAAAAATAGAAAAAAAACAATAAATTTTTGGGGTTCCCCATACTTCGAACTGAAACTCAAAAAATTTTTTTTCATCAAACCCATACGTGTGGGGTATCTATGGATAGGTCTTCAAAAATGATATTGAGGTTTCTAATATCATTTTTTTCTAAACTGAATACTTTGCGCGAGAGACACTTCCAAAGTGGTAAAATGTGTGTCCCCCCCCCCTGTAACTTCTAAAATAAGAGAATGATAATACTAAAAAAAATATATGATGTACATTACCATGTAAACTTCCACCGAAAATTGATTTGAACGAGATCTAGTAAGTAGTTTTTTTTATACGTCATAAATCGCCTAAATACGGAACCCTTCATGGGCGAGTCCGACTCGCACTTGGCCGCTTTTTACTTGATAAAGCGATTTACAGTCGTAGGTATATGACCAGATTTCCTTTTTTACATACCTTCGTATATTTAGCTAATATTTTGTAAACGTTTTATAAAAATGCTTGTATTTTATGAAGCAACAGATAACCTGAAGTCTTCGTAAATCAAAATCGTTGAACCAACAAACAGCACAACCATGTGCACTCGATCGGATTCAGCGAGTCAGCCGGCCCGCATTTTCATTTGTGAGGAGGTGTATGAGTGGACGCTCGGAGCGTTCGGCGGGGCGTGCAGCGTGGCGTCGGGCTCACAAGTGATTTGAGCAGCGTGCACTAAGGCCGCTCCTATACGTTTGCATTTGTTTAACATGCACGCCGCACGCCCCGCTCCGCTGCACGCCCAACTCGAGCATCCATGAACCGTCAGTGGAAAGACATCGATAAACTTTATTGTTTGGGTATGACGTAAGGAAGCTGGTGTAGTCACCTTGATTAAAAGTTTAACTATGCTACGTAAATATTTATTTTGACTTATATCAGAACAGTTCAATTAAATACCTATAAGTATATTTTATAATATGTATGCCAGTTTTAAGTCTGGAAATACTTATGGATAAATTCAGAAAAAGAAAAATAAAAGTTTGTAAAGTGCTAACATCTTATCTTACAACAAAACTAGAAACGACTATGCTCTGCATTATGACTAAACTTTGAATAATAAAATAACACAATTAAAATCGTATTTAGACTCGAGAACACTTAGTAACTACTTTAGTTTTTAGTTTCTTTAAAACAAATGTATGTCTACTTTTACTCTTTAGTGCCAAAGTTTCACGACAAAGTTCTGAAAGACAATTTAGAATTTGTAGTTAAATGACATTGGTTTTTAAACTAAGTTGTATTTACTCCACTTTGTTTCACAACTACGTACATTTTTTTTGAATAGATTAATGCATCTTCATTATTTGTAAAAATATATGTAATTGCATGAAAATAAAATAGAGAAAATTTTAAAAAGACCCGGTGCTTTTATTTGGATCTTACGTATCGAGAAAGTGATATTATAAAAAAAACAGACGAAAAATTACCTATATTTCAATTTAAATAAATACTTAACAATAATAAAGTCAAATCAAATACGTAAATATGTAGTTGATTACGAACAAGTGGAAATCCGGTGTCCTGCCTATTTGCCATCTTCCAGGAAATGGGCGTGATTGTGTGCATAAATCAGTCCGTTTCACAGAAAAGTCACACGTTGCGTTGAATTTTTACGCTGTGCACCTCGCGGCGAGCGATCTCTCGGTCGATATCTTAGAATAGACGCAAAATGGGTCATCGCTCGGCGACAACAGACGGCCGAAGCTCCAGATAAATTTATCGGACGGCTCTCGTATGAACTAATAGATTGTTTTGTCGCGGAAATCGACGGAACGGGCTCGTTCATACAGAGCATGAACGAGCCCGTTCCGTCGATTTCCGTGTGATTTTTTGGTGTTAATATCGAGTTAAAAGTTGCAGGCCGAAAATGGGTTTTAACTTTTACGCTAAATGAAAAAAGTCAGGGCAAAAGCGATAGTTAGGAAAGTTTTATCGTTGGTGTTTAAACCAGACTGTTTTATTGAAATGGGCATGAGTTTAACTTGATATAAAGTTTATATTAATGTTTATAAAAAATTTGGTTTTACAATTTTCATTGCAGCTTTTAGATTTCGTGAGTACCTATATTATGTCTGTCAAGCTGAATATGTAAGTAGCAATGTAAAGCAAACTAAAGTATGGTATCCCTAGCAAACGAACAAAAAGCAGCAGTGTACATCGAACAACGATGAAATGTAAACAAAACAATTCCACAGATAAGATATAAATGACACGCGATTTTCGAATAATTCAAACGTAATAGTGTTGCTAACCCGCAATTTTGCAAATTTGACGCCTTTTTCTACTGACAATATTTGCTTGACCAAGTATTATGTAGGTTTTAGATCTAAAAAGTAGGTAGGTATATTTATTTTTCTGCATTGGAAAACAGCTTGCGGTGGCAGTTACATTAAAACTACAGTACCTACATACTGGAATGTCAACGTTATTTTGGTGCCAGCAGTTTGACGTAATGTCATAACAGATCATAATACAAAGCCAATTTGTACCGAGGTTACATACCTCAGATGTTGACAAAAATTTCTTTCAGCAGTAAACGATAATGAGATGCTTGTATGCAGAGATAGCAAGCCCCTTGTTTATTTTTTATGATGTCATTTGTATTTGTTTCTTTTCTGCATATATTTTTTGCATTTAAGCCAAATTAATTGTAACGGGCTGATGGATTTAAGATAAAGCAAAAAAAAATAGAACAGAGGTACGGCCTGATTCGAACTTGAAAATACGTACCTGACGTATCTTCAAAGATCGAATCCTGTTTAGCGTTTAATAACGAAACGTAGGTAATATACAAATTGCTACAGAACCTTTATTTTGAATTTTGCTTTATCCTTTCGACGGAACTAAACAATCGAAAATCGTAAGAGTTCATTATGTCGACGAATTGGCTGTCAATACTGTGAAAGCATTGCCGTGTAGACCAAACAATAGGTATTTTTCCCCACATCAGCCGACCATTTCGATTTTACATTGTTCCCTCGATAATTAAGATAAATGATCGGAGTATGTACGATTTTATCGTACAATGGACAAATTTGACAAATCAATTTGAGCCTTTTGTTGATTGGTGTAAGGTGTAAATTGGTGCTGATTGAAATGTTGACGTTATCTGTCTCAATTAGTGGCCAGTATTAAAACTAGCTTACGTTCTATTAGCAACTTTGTGTGCTTTTGGTGTGTTGATGTGTTTTAGGTATGTAATAGTACATTATTGTCGAGGTTCGGAAGTAGCTACTTGCAGGCTGAGGATTCGTTTTAAACGGACGACCTTGGGAGTCCGTTTAATTGAATCCGAAGCCAGCAAGTAGCCTTCCAGCCGAGTCATATATAGTGCTTTTCTCGAAAATGGTGCAAGAAATAGAAATATTTTACAGAAGCAACGTTCTAATTTTCACAGAAGAAAGTAAAACCATTAAAAAGATTTGCTTGCCGCCTTTAAAAAAAAGTGTATTTTTCTGCTGAAAATACGCCAACGTATTTGAGACACCTAAATAGTCGCGGTACCAACATTATAATAATAAGTGCTGATCATCTGTTTGGCTGTTTAATGGACCTATGCCTTCATTTGATATGGCTATTTAAAGTTTTAAAAAGTTTGGAACTCGTTAAATAATGGAATAAGTATGTATGCAACATTGCAGTCCCGAAATCGAGACTGCAATGTTTTTAACTTTTTAATTTTTTTGGAATGACCATAAACTACGCACTTCGCGACCTGTTTTTTAACCGGCAACGTCGACTTTGCCGTCCATTTTTGAGAAAATTATCGTTAAGTACATGTCCCTTGGGGCGCAGTTCCTCAATGTTTTTAACAGCAAAATAATAATAGCATCAACTCAGTTTAATTTTTGCCAATTCATAACCACTTCCTCATTTTATGATACACCTAATGCATCAAATGCAATAATCATTAGGTACTATTCGCCAGTCCTTTATATAAATATAACCATATTTCAATCAGTATTCATTTCGATTTATTTTAGTAGGTAATCGGAGGACTTATCATGTCAATTAAAATCCAATCATTCTCAAAAAGAATGACGCTCAAAAATTACAATATTCTACAATAATATTAAGGCTTTCAATATAATATGAAAGGATCAAACTTTAAAATGTATATCCACTGAAACACTTAAATTCTTAAAACAGCTTACTTAACAGCCGAATCAATTAACATTTTAAAGTTCCCCATAAACTTACATCCCCGCAGTTTGGGAACATTTTGAATTATTAAATCTTCATTAGACACTGTATCTCAAACTTGGCATCGTAACTTGGCGCTAGTATTTTAATATGCCGGGAATATTTACTGTGCAATTTTGTATATTGCGTCTGGATTATTTAAGTTGGATGGAAAATTTATTTGGTGGTTCAGGTTGCTTTTAATTTCAAAGTTTAGGGTTACAAATGATAAATAAGTAAAAAGTGAAAGAAGTAAGCTGATAACTCGTATTTTTCGTATAGACTGCCCTTGGAATAATAGTATGTCACCTGGGCAATTTTTTTTATATAATATTTATAAAAATTGGCTTATTAGTACTAGTATTCAATATACTACTGTAGTATTGGCTCCAGTGGATTATAAATAATAACTATAATAAGAAAAAAACATACATGCATATTCAGCTGCTGAAACTAAAATCTTCGTTTTGTCATTTTTATCGTTCAATAAACAGTAGTGGGGACAACATTTTGATACGAGCTCTAAAACTTGTAATTTTTTGTTGAATGCAAACTTCATTGAAATTTGATATATTTTTGTTATGATTTATTTGCCTATGATTAATTTCGATTGATTAAATAATTTCATGCAAAATCAGTTAGTTACAGACACTACAAATGAATACAAAATCACTTTCTGTCTCCATTAGGTACAAACACAAATAAATTGAAACTATTGAAAGCTTGACTGTAAAAAGTTACGGGATTTATATACAAACAAGGATGACCACAGTTTACCAAAGCTTGCACTATAGGTAGGTACTAGGCGACGATATACAAACTTAAAAAGATAAATACTTACTCAAAAGTAAATATAACACCCAGAAAGCACACATAACTCAGGAACAAATATTCGTAATAAGCACACAAACAAGCCCTTACCGACTTTGCAATATAAATACTGTTTCTTGACATTATAGTGTTATCGGTAACCGCGGGCGTTTAAAACAAAAGGGGAGCGTGGGGCAACTTGGCAACGGCGAGGGGAACGGCGGGCGGTTTATGGTACGATCATAAAATAGGGGCAAAGTGCAAAACAAATATTGTTGGTGAAAATTTGATGATTTTATTAAGTAAGATAAATTAAGTATCGTGCTCTTTTGGAAAAAGGGTTGGTTGGAATAATTGAATTTTTGAAAATATTAAAATATATGTATACTCGTATATTATAAAGATTTTAGTGACGATCTAAATTTAATAAATAAACACTGTATTTTGTGTCACACTACACTATGTCAAGTCCTACATACCTACAGGTATTCCGCACTTTTATACTGAATGAAGCAAAATAAATAACTCCTACCTTGGTAACAAATACATATGTAGAACGATCAGATCAGTCAACGATAGTACCTTTGCAGGCATCACCTACCTTTTTGTGTTCTATATCAATAAAGTATGCCGTCATAGAAGTCATCCAAAAGGTTTAGATCAATCAAAACTAAATCAAAAAGTTTATAAACTAAAGCTATCGCAAGCAACTACACTGTGCACTTTGATAAATACGTAAGCATTATTGATCAAATCTTTATTTACCTAATTTTTCTCCAACTTCCGACCGACATACGATTTTAAAGCCCAGTCACGCTCGCGTGCTCGTTCCGAAGTTCTAACGTTTAAATTGAATGGTGCCTTGTAACGCATTCAGGGGTGATTACAGCTTATTGCTTTCAGAATAGGCCCCCAGATTTCATTGAAAAGTTACGCCTGCTAGAAATCTTAGCTGCCAGAGCTTTATTACGTTTAATACTTTCTTGTTTTTTGTAGTCGAAATAAAGTGGCAGTTTTTTCTGTTGTTCAATGTAGTTTCACTTCAGGATATACCCCAAGAGTTCATTGTGTACTATACTGACTGAAACTATAGACATATATAGTGTCTTCTATTTTATTGTTAGTCCTTCATATCATTTTAATTCAAACAATTTAATGCAATATAAATGTAATTACTTAAAGGTATAATTTAGGTAAGGTTCATCATAATAAATCTCGGCTGATAAATGTCCCTACATGCTTATGTATAATTATAAAGGTAAGTATGTTCGCATTCTTTGTATTGTGTTCATAAAAACAACGTCGGAATAGTGCGTGGCTTGACAGTGGTTTGGATTTCTAGAAGCCGATATTATTAATTTTCAACATACGGAGATGGTTAATTAACTAAAACAAATATTGTTTTATGAAAGAGGTGATTCACATGAATGTCGTCTAGCGTCTAGAAAGTAAACTTTGTTCATTCAACCTACGCTGATATTATCACATACAACCGTAACACATGCAACCGTCCGTTGACCTGCAGGAGTGAATGAAACTCAAACAATGCTACTTTTTATACGGCGAAAATGCACATTTTTTCATCATATACTTGTTTGATATTACTTTAACCCTACCGTTTTCCATTAGCGTAACCCGTTCACGTATAAACACATACCTAGTTCGGAGAAAGGGTGAATAGGATTAAAAAAACCCCATGCCATGACGTCAGCAGTTTCCAGAAATATTGGAAAAATATTGCTGCGGAACAGAACAGGCTTAAGCGCCTCACCGTTGAAAAGTGATATTTAACCGCTTTTTAGGGTTCCGTAGCCAAATGGTAAAAAACGGAACCCTTATGGATTCGTCATGTCTGTCTGTCTGTCTGTCTGTCCGTCTGTCTGTCCGTCCGTATGTCATAGCCACTTTTTTCCGAAACTATAAGAACTATAGTGTTGAAACTTGGTATTCTGTGAACCGCATTAAGATTTTCATACGATAATAGCACTGATAATAGAAACAAAACAATAAATTTTGGGGGTTCCCTATACTGAGACTCAAAACTTTTCATCAAACCCATACGTGTGGGGTATCTATGGATAGGTCTTCAAAAATGATATTGAGGTTTCTAATATCATTTATTTCTAAACTGAATAGTTTGCGCGAGAGACGCTTCCAAAGTGGTAAAATGTGTGTCCCCCCCCCTGTAAAAATATATGATGTACATTACCATGCAAAGTTCCACCGAAAATTGGTTTGAACGAGATCTAGTAAGTAGTTTGTTTTTAATACCTACATCATAAATCCCCTAAATACGGAACCCTTCATGGGCGAGTCCGACTCGCACTTGGCCGCTTTTTATTAGCTTTAAAACGAAACTGCGTATATAAAGAGTGGATATTGTATAGTGTGCAGTAAGGGACCTAAGGCCACGTACCACGTGAAATGCAACGCGACGTAAAACCACGGGCCATCTCTTCTTCCTCGCTACCTTATGAATCGTGAGAATCGCATGAGGATTGTGATATTCCTATGTCAGGTTTTTATGTGTTTAAAATATGTATTGTGTATTGTTTTTTTTTATATGTTACTTTTATATTCACATTATAAATGATCTAACGAAGGTAAATAAATAAATGAGTATTTACTTCCAAAGTTTTAGAGTTGGTGGCTGATTAGTTACTCACATACCTAGTAACAGTTATATTTTTATACTCGTACATAAATATTCTCATCACAGAATTGATGTACCCACAAAACGTCTTATCTATTGATTTTAGAGCATCATTAATAATGGTATAAGATCCTGTCGCAATTAGGTCCCTTTTCTTTGAGAACAACACAAAGTCGCTTGCGCTTTTATGGTCCCAGTGCCGTGGTCCAGGGATGACCCTTTAGGGCGGCTCGTCTCGTGATATTTATTGCCCTTATGTTGAGTGCCTCGGTTTTTTGGAATGAAGGTTTCAGGTGCCATTTGCTTTATGGTGTTTATGTTTTATGTTAAAACCGGACCGCAAGAATGCCTACTTTTCGGCACTAGTACGGCTTTTGTTTTTTTTTTTATTCGACTTAAGAAAAGCATAGTAAAATAATTACAGCTGAATAGAGATAGAACAAGATAAGTCTGCAGTAATTTTGATAGCCCCGACTGTGAAAGTATTATTTCTATAAACTTCTATAAAGTTATGACGTATAAATGACACTTGCACTGTCTATGCTGTCAAAATGGTTGCAGAGTTATCTTGGTTCAACTCCAGGTGTATATTTTACTTGTAGTTTTAAAACAAACTAGCTCCTCCTCGCGACCTATTTGGCGTATAATGATGATTTCCGTAATAAAAAATATCCTTCGAGTTCCAAATTTCATCTAATTCGGTTTTGCAATTTAAGCTCAAAGAGGTAGGTAACAGACAGACAAAACTACTATTGCAGTTTTAATATTAATAATTATATATTTTTTATTAAAGATGTGCAATTACGTCATCTCATCAATTATTCTTTAACCGGTTTATAATGCTCTAGAAAGCTCAACGTATCCTCTGAATCCATACGAGTAAGGAACTATGTCACATCGGGCATTGAACTTGTCTATTTTAGTATGATATATTCGAATCTCACACATTATATCGTTACTATAAAATATGCAGTAATTTTTGACGTATAATTAAGTGTTGATTAATTTGTATTTTCCATGCCAAGAAAACATAAAAAAAAATGTAACATGTATTTAGCTATAACTATATCATTGTGAACAGGGGACTAGAGATGTTGTTGATGTCTATTGATAACGCGGTAATAAATATTATGAGTTTTTCGGAACTAATGTACGAAATATCATTTGATATTTAACACTAGCTTTTCGGTGAAGGAAAACATCGTGAGGAAACCTGCATACATCTGCGAAGAAATTCAAAGGTGTATGTGAAGTCCCCAATCCGCATTGGGCTAGCGTGGGGACTATAGCCCAAGCCCTCTCGCGCATGAGAGGAGGCCTGTGCCCAGCAGTGGGACGCATTATTTAAATCACTCAAATCACTCAAATTATTTTATTTATAAATTATCATTAATTAGTATCTTTGGACACTCTAGTACATTAACTCCATCTTCTATGACTTGGTGAACTTTAATTATCAAACAATGAAGAAGCTGATTTATTCTTTCAAAATATTTACACCTTGATCTCTACGAAAGGGGGCTTAATCTCGTGTTTTTAGTTTTTAAAACCTTACCATTGACTTATATTTATAAAGACGGGCCTTACGGGCACTAAGAATGGTGCCAGTGCCAGTACAGCGGTGTCACTCACGAATTCGAGCCAATTGTGTATCGCCACAACGCGATTGGTTGATGAGTTCGCATCACGCGCGCGATTGGTCGCACCTAGTTGCGTTAGACTGCACGATTGGTTCGAATTCATGAGTGACACCGCTGAACTAGCACCATAAGAACGCATGTTTTACCTTTACTCGTGTTACTGCTTTTCTGTATTATTAATTCTATTGAGGTGTGCAATAAATAAAGAGTATAGAGCGGGGAGCGGGGACGAAGACGAAAAGCCGACGTTAGGTACTTAGCGCGTGTATTAGGTAACTTAGGGCTATTACAATACTGTTAGAATTTACTTGTCGAGCAAGACCTAACTAGGTAGGCGCGAGCTAGACTAGTAAGTTTTACTACGGAACAGACACTAGGATACTTCAACAGAGGTGAAGGTATATAGCGTGCAGTACCGAAGTCCCTACTTGCATTTCTCAAATAATCCTCGGCCGTGGTCCGAGTGTCATGATTCTACGTTGAACAAACGATAGCGCGAACTAACTCGACCACTGCGCCATCTATCGGTAGGCGGGTGGAGTTGTATCGGTGCAGCGGCTGCGCTGCACCGCGAGTTGTGTGCATCACGGTACCCGTAGCGACATCTGTTGACGTGTGGTGGTAATGGTGTTACAACTCTCCCCCTATGTCCATGCAGTCGACCCGACAAGTGTGACATTAATCTTAAAGTCTAGGTTTAGTGCGCGGTCTACCGCGGGGTCTCGCCACTGCTGCAGTGGCATCTTTCTTGCCAGAGGATTGTTTTCTTGGCCGTCCTCTTTTCCTGATCGGTAATGACGGCTCAGGGACAGTTGTGTCTTCAGATCGGTATCTGGTTAAGGCTGATGCATGATATACACCAACAGGGGTTTTCGAATCCGTGCTTGCGACTTCAAATGAACTGGCACCATGTCGTCGTACTATAGCATACGGTCCATCACGACGTGGGGCTAGCTTAGAGCTAAACCCTTGACTAGATTTACTCAATACGTGAGTAGCGACCAACACCAAGTCGCCGGGTTTGTAATCAGGACATGCTTGTCGTTTCTGATCCACATACTCCTTCCTCTTCTCTTCCTTCTCTTCCTGTACTTCTCGAGCTCTGGCTAAGGTATCAGCCATCAAGAGTAAACGGGGGGTCAGCTCTTTAACGAAATTATCATTCCTCACTATCTCTCTGAGATCATGTTGCACGTCATCTGGTGTCCTAAGCTCGCGTCCGAATGTCAGATACGCTGGGGTCTGACCGGTTGAGCATGACGTTGCCGTATTCATTGCGAAACGAATGCTGGGCAGTTTATCTGCCCACGTCGCATGATTGTCCTCTACCAGAATAGCCAACTGTGTCTTTAGGTCTCTGTTCCTTCGTTCGACCGGGTTGGTTTCAGGATGATATACCGGCGTGAAGCCATGTTGAATGTTAAGGCAGTAGGTCAATTGTTGCATAATACTGCTCACGAACTGTGTGCCGTTATCGCTGATGAACCGGCGAGGTGTACCATATCTCAATATGATCTCTTCAAGCAGTATTCTGGCACACTCTTCTGATGTGGCTCGCTCAAGTGCAAATAATTCAACCCAACGCGTAGCAATATCCTCGATTATGAAGATCCAGTTGTGATTGCCAACGGTTCGGGGTAGGGGTCCGAACAAGTCGAATGCTACTACTTCAAAGCGTTGGTTTTGCGCTGTGGTCTGAAGCAATCCAGCAGGCTTCTGATTGGAGCACTTGTAGCGCTGACATTGCAGACAATAGCGGACATAGGTTTCTATGTGCTTCCTCATTCCTTTCCAAAAGTAACGCTTTGCTATGCGTTCGAAGGTTTTGTCTGCCCCATAGTGTCCAGCGGTTGCCTCATTATGATAGGCAACAAGAATATTTTCTTGTTCTTGTTTGGGAATGACCAGTTGACTGGATTCCCTGTCTGAGTCTGGTCCATAGCGATACAACAAGCCATTGTTTATATGATAACCTTTTCTACTCCAGTATCTAGCCTTCTCTTCGTCTGTGCTTTCCAAGCACTGTACTATTTTAACAATATCTTCGTCCTTGTGTTGTTCTTCTCTTATAACTTCCTTTCTCTTTGCAGGCATGTCAACAACTACGGTACAAACCCCACAGTCTTCTTCTGTTGCAGATTCGCAGCTAGGACGGGACAGAGAGTCGGCGACTACATTTGTTTTGCCGGAGATGTATTTTATATTGAGATCATATGGCTGCAGTAGGAGAGCCCATCGGGCCAACCGACCAGTTGGTGATTTTAATGACATGAGCCATCGCAGGGCTTGATGATCGGTCAAAATGGTAATCTTAGCACCTTCAATGTAGCCTCGGAATTTGGAGACGGCCCACACAACGCCCAGAGCTTCACGTTCAGTCGTAGAATAATTGCGCTCGGCCTTGGTCAGGAGTCTGCTAGCATATTCGACGGGGTGTTCTGTCTCCCCCTCCCCCTGGACCAGAACCGCACCGAGGGCATAGCTACTGGCATCAGTCTTAATGGTATACGGCTTAGTATGATCAGCTTGGGCCAGTACTGGAGAAGAAGCTAAAGACTCACGAAGTTTGGTGAAAGCGTTTATTTGGTCTTCTTCCCATTTCCAAGTGGCATTCTTCTTGGTCAGGCGCGTAAGCGGTTCTGCGACTCCTGCGAAATTGGGTATGAATCGTCTATACCAAGAGCACATCTGGACAAATGACAGCAGGTGCTTAAGATTTCGCGGAGGCAGTGTATCTAGTATAGCGCTGACTTTATCTGGGTCAGGCTGCAGGCCATCAGCGGTGATATAGTGTCCCAGATATTTAACCTTTTGGCAGCAAAAGTTGCACTTTGCTCTGTTTGCTGTCAAGTTGAACTCCTTGAGTTTGTTGAAAACGTCCTGTAGATCCTTCACGTGGTCATCAAAAGTAGGCGACATAACAATCAAGTCATCTAGATATACCATGAGCTTGATATGGCTGAGCGATATGCGGAATCGATCCATCATTCGTTGGAACGTGGCCGGAGCGTTGCGTAACCCAAAAGGCATTCTCCGGAAGCGGTACATTCCGAACGGGCACACAAAACTTGTTTTGTCCCGGTGGTCCTCCTTAACACTTATCTGCCAATATCCGGCGCGGAGATCTATGGTACTCATATAAGGCGTCGGCTTAGCATTGTGAAGCAAGTCGTCAATCCTTGGCATAGGGTATGCATCAGGCGTCGTGATCGCATTGAGTTGACGATAATCCACGCATACCCTTGTGCTTCCGTCTTTCTTGGGAACCAATACTACAGGAGCGGCCCATGGGGATGAGCATGGTTCGATCACCTTTTCTGCTAGCATCTTAGATACTTCCTTTTTAAGGATCTCAGTCTTCATTGGTGATAGACGGTACGGTGGTACAGAAATGGGCTTGTGCACACCCGTCTCGATCACATGTTCGAAGCCTTTTACCGGTTCTCCATTAGGTGTGAAAACGTCTTGATTTCTATCCAAGAAATCATCCAGCACCGTGACATCGATCGATGAGATCGATGTTGATGGAAAAAGCGAGTCATCAATACCATCCAGGTCACATTCTTCATCGTAATTCTGAAGGTTAACTATCGCATCTTCATATAAGGCGTTCAGTATAGGGGAGTAATTCTCAGGAATCTCAGGATATTCAAGATGAGGCCTCTTCTTGGGAGGTGACGGAGCATCTATCCTGATGAGTGGACCGTATGCGCGAGCCGTGTTGCTTCCTTCTGGTAGTGACGGTGACAGATAAAGGTCAGGGGTTATGGCAGCGACCGCAGTTTTATTGCCATAATTAATAAAACTCTCTGGATAGAGCTCGAATACCTGGGTAGGATCATCCAGGAAGTGCCAAGTGCTTTGTGCCATGCTAATTTCGATGAGAGCATCCTGAAGAAAACCCACTCCTAGTAACGTTTTGTTTCGCCGAGACTCAGGAAAAACCAGGAGGGTCGTGACCACTGTACGGCCATTAATTGTGACTGGCGCTTGGGTGACCAGTATCATCTGACGTTTGGGATCACCGTCAGCTAACGTCACCCCGATCCCATATTCTCTGAATGGGAATCCCTTTTTCTTCAGCTCGCAGTATAGAGAGTAAGAGGCGACGCTTGATTTGGCGCAGGTGTCCAAAAATACTGCACCAACTACTCCACTGATCTCGACGAAAACAACTGGGCGATCCCTCGCGTCGATTACTGCGTCTACAGAGCAGAACCCGATCTCCGGTAGAGGCCGCTGATTCTTGTTCGCGTGACATGTTGGGCAGTTGGTTCTCACCACACCAGGGGCACCGCAGCCATAGCAACTGAACTTAGCTGCCGATGGTGATGGAGCTTGGGTCACCGCCTCAGAGGTAGAACCTTCAGCCTTTTCCTTCTGCTCGGTAGCTCGGCGTAGTTTCCTGCATTCTTCTGCCGAGTGTCCGAAATTGCGGCAGTACCTGCATTTGGTTTTCTTACAATCTGGTTTGCTTCCAATGCGGGTCTCTTGTTTGCTGTCGCTTGACTTCGTCACGCTTGGTTTTGTTACACTCTGTCCAGCAACGGCGTTCTTTTCATTAATAACGTGCTCCGCCGCCTTTGCCGCTTTTGCCAGTTCCTTGAAATCCTTTATGTCCGCGCGTGGAACCTTATCTCGGATGTCTAGACGCAGCAAGCCGTAGATCAGATCTAGTTGCTGGATCTCACTGTGACCTGGGCTAGGGAGCTGAGAGAACAGCATCCGCTTACGCCTGACAAAATCATCAGTTGTAGTCCCTTTGGCTTGCTTTTCCTGCGTTATGTCCAGGTATATTTGGTAGGGTTCGCGGGCAGGCGCAAAGTATTCCCGAAGTCGAGCTTCAAAATCGGACCACGTAGTTACATCATTCTTTACGCCTAACCACCAAACTCCTGCTTCCCCTTTTAGTATAATAGGGAGTTCGCTTAATGCAGTTACATCGCCGATATCCGCCGATCGTTTAAAAATGTTGATGGCCGACAGGAATGCTTCCACTACCTCGGCATCCTTTTCACCGCTAAACGAATATTTGCAGGTGATGAAGGAACCCCTGCTAGGTTGCGCTGCCACAGGTATTCTTTCTAGCAGCTGCGTAAATTGTTCCGGCGACAGCATCTTGGAGTGTGTCCTTTTAACGCTGGTAACACGTCCGTAGCGCGTAACAACAAAAGTTGGACTCTTCAACTTCGTAGGTTCGCCACTTTCGCTCATTAATATAGGTCGTCACGCGTAGCGTAGCTTGTAGTGCGACGATGATGCCACGAATGTCGTAGCACGCCGAGTACGTCACGGACTCCGTAGCACGATGACGTAGCGAGTCTCGTAGCACCACGATGACGTCACGCAGACTGGCCCCACGTTGGGCGCCACTATAGAGCGGGGAGCGGGGACGAAGACGAAAAGCCGACGTTAGGTACTTAGCGCGTGTATTAGGTAACTTAGGGCTATTACAATACTGTTAGAATTTACTTGTCGAGCAAGACCTAACTAGGTAGGCGCGAGCTAGACTAGTAAGTTTTACTACGGAACAGACACTAGGATACTTCAACAGAGGTGAAGGTATATAGCGTGCAGTACCGAAGTCCCTACTTGCATTTCTCAAATAATCCTCGGCCGTGGTCCGAGTGTCATGATTCTACGTTGAACAAACGATAGCGCGAACTAACTCGACCACTGCGCCATCTATCGGTAGGCGGGTGGAGTTGTATCGGTGCAGCGGCTGCGCTGCACCGCGAGTTGTGTGCATCACGGTACCCGTAGCGACATCTGTTGACGTGTGGTGGTAATGGTGTTACAAGAGTATTTTTTGAATTGCATTTTATTAGATTTACTGTGAAAAATACTTAGATTAGTTTTCTAAATATTATTAGGTTATTTTTAAAAGTACACAAAAATAACTCAATGAGAAAAATATCGTGTTCCACACTGAATGAATACCAACAAAGGAAAGGAATAATTGCATAACCGACTACGTAACAGCATGCCGTAAAGTACTGGCCAATTAAACAATTCTGTATCGACGTTTAGCAACAAATTGGGCTATTACGAGGTAATTGACGAACTATAAAAAAGTTGGACATTCCGTATCCATTACGGATAAATTGTGGAATTGTCGACTTTATAGCAAGAGCGTTTTGTCTCAATTTCTTTTAAAATGTCATGAATGCATTAGATACCGTTCCATACAATTCCACATTATTGTAGGTGTGGCAGTAAATGGCCTGATTACCCTCACAATAGATCTTGAATAAAGAAGCATTTACAACAACTCTCTACTTATATTATGAACTTTAGTTCATAACGTACTCTAACCTAACTGCAGGGTGTGTCTAACGGGGCCCACTGATTAACAGTCCGTCGGACAGTATCGGCCTGTCAGTTAGAACAAAATTTTGACAGTTCCGAACAATTGCCGATACTCGTACCGTCCGGCGGACTGGTAGTCAGTGGGCCCCTTAACAGCATATTATATTTTACATGCAACTTTTTTTAATGAGTGAGTTTTTTATGACTCTTTCTATTCCATCTATTAGTAAAAAGTTATCTCAGTTATCTGTAGTACGACTATGAGAAAAAATCTTCGCCTAAGTCCTTAAGGGTCTGCAGTAAGGTCAATTATTGTCTGGCTCAGTAGCTGGGTCTCTTTGGCTCGCTTTAAGTAGTTTTCAGTGTAAGTTCTTGGAGAGATTTTCTTTCTAGAGAACCATTAGTTCATATTTTCTATTTACAACAGGATTGTATTATGTACACATCCTTCTTAAGTTTTATTTATCTTAAACGGAAATTTGTTCCAAAGTTTGTTAGGTAGTGCACCTTTCTCATAAGTACAAAAAATGTAGAGGAAAAAGTTTGACTTTGTTTTATCATTCTAGTTTACCGTCCTCTTGTGTCTATAGAATATCCAAAATCTAAATACGCTATACTTTTGAAATGCGCTAAAGCATTATCTTTATTTAGGTAGATCATATTCTGTCTCTGCATTGAAACTCATATGAATATTCAAGCTACACAGAATTCCCACTTTAACAAGCATGTTCCATTGTTTCAGGTACGACCGTCATAATGTTGTGACAATGAACACGGACTAGTGTTGTGCGCGTGTCGATATCCGTGTCGATAAAATGGCCCGGTGGTTCCTGTTGCTAGTGCTGCCCGCGCTCGCGGCGGCACTGCAGCCGACCGACAGTGACACGTGTAACCCGGACAAGATGACCGTGTACCGGATGGTGCTGCACACGTATTGGACGAGGGAAAAGTTTCCGAAACATTATCCGGACTGGCGGCCGCCGGCGCAGTGGTCGAGGGTTTATGGTGAGTACAGACTACAGTTCCTTCATTAAATTTCATGCTCTGCTAATTGCCTAGGCATATTCCATAGAGGTCATTCATCTTCCTCGCGTTGTCCCGGCATTTTGCTACGGCTCATGGGAGCCTGGGGTCCGGTTGGCAACTAATCCCAGTAATTGGCGTGGGCACTAGTTTTAGTTATTCCATAGAGGTAATTGAAAGAAACGTTCTCAACTTTATATGCAATTGCCCATACTTTGTTTATTATTATATACAAATAACATATAACTATTATAATTATTCCCAAAGGCACCTTGCGGTAGATAACCGATTTACTGTTCTAGTCATAAAAATATTTTTTTACAAAGTAATAAGTATTTTTATACCTGTTACAATTATCCCCGATCAAATTTTTCAAAAGAAGAAACATATAATGTATGTGAACTATCTGAAATTAAATCATATCCATTGGACCGGTGCACAATAGGCTGGGACAATAATATAGTTGTAATAATTTAATTTTGAGCGAAGTATATTTCATAACTCAATATGTATAAAAAACTACGTATTTTACGTAATGAAAGTATAAACACCTATATAAACACCTGTATAATAATATTATTTTAAATAATTTATTACAAATATTTATTTACGAATTGAAGAACAAAAATTAATTAGCAAACTAAAAGGAATAACCACTTACTCTGATCCAATTACTACGCATCTTAAACTGCTCATTTTATAAAGGCATAATAATAAAGAAAGGTAAAAAATATTACAATTGCAAATTATCCATTCATTCACAGATTTGCGATGTTCAAAGTTTTGAGTTGATGCATAAATTATCTCAATTGTGTGAGTTCGGTCGAAATAACTAACAACGAATGAAATTTATTGCCCAAATTTACATTCTTAAAAGCTTCGTGTCGTGTTGCTTCTATTACTTGTTTGGAACAAATTAAATTTATTCTTCGAGTTCTTTTATTGTATTATATTTTAACGATCAGATACATTAGATATTTGTCAGTTGATTATTGCCAAATAATACAATATACAATGTATATGAACATTTTCATTTTTCTACAGCTAGCGTTGTCATGTTTTAGTTCCCCTTCTCATATTTTTATTACATTATTATATCTAGGTAATCACATACATTCAGTTAAAAAAGTAGCCATAATTGTTGAATAGGTACTTGCGTTTTTTTGATGATGTTGAAAATGATAATAACACATAATGGATGTAACGTTTATTAAGTTATGAAAAAAATCATAAGTAATAACTAACAACAAATTTGAACCAAAATCAACTCTTCCCCAAAAAAAAATTGTCAATAAGACGTCGCATGTGTAACTTTTTATTATTATTATAGAATTAAACTGTCGAAAAATAATGTGGAATCCCAAAAAAGACATAAACGAAAAAATCAAAAATGTGTGGACTTTTTACTGGACTAAATAAAAACCAGCACCTGTATAAAAAATCTGCTTATCGTTACGATACCTCTGATAGTTTCTGAGAAACAAGATACCTATTTTTGGGTCCCATACAAAAAAAACAGACTTTATTTTTTTCTGCTGTCAATATGCCTTATTTCGAAAAAATTTATACCACATTTATTGTTCCTTATATAATTCTCTATCCGATAGCATTTTTCAAAAAATGATTTTCTGAAAAAAGTGCGCATGTCTTCTTTTCGAGCCATCCAGCCCACCGTGCAACGCTGCGAATGCTGCAAGTTTACAACTATTTTAGGTGCAAGATACCTCCTATAATTTCAATAAGTTATTTAAACCAACAATTGCAAAGTTTAATTATGTACAAATTATCCTTCATTCAATTACGTTTAATAAAAATACTGCGTCCGATTTGATATTCATTGCAGAGTTATTCCGAGAAGCTTCTGAATAAACAATAGGATATGATTCAATGCCGATGCCGCTATGATTCAGTTTGCAGCGACCAGAGCGGCTCGTCTTGATTAACTGCGTACAAAATGCATTCAGTTTCAATTACGAGAGAGACTAATATATCTTGTGGACACTCCTTTGTAGTTTCCGTTTGGGTGCTTCAATGCTGTTTTTTTTTGCTTTAATTTGTGACGTAGTCTTGAGATACAACCTTTTTTGAAAAATTCATAGCATGAAACGCAAATGTTACTATTTCTTACTTCTTACTCTCAGGCAAGCTTTGTATTTATTTGTTTGCTGCAAACCCATCATAGTTTTCCCGTACTGACGCAATCATTTAATATTTTGTTTATAAATTACAGTAAAATATTTTGGTTTAGTAGAGCCATTCTATAAAACCTTAAGTCGTTAAAACACTTGCAAACATCTAAAGCTTTATTATGCTGCAATATCGTAAAAACACTGTTGCACAACTATAAAAAACGCTCGTAAAAATGTAGTAGCATCGCTCCATTATCTAATCTTTTGATCTATCATTGTAATTTAAAAATACGTGGCCGTATACTCAAACTAATCGTAGTAAAAATAACCGCGAAGCCCATTATACACTTTAAGATAAACCAATACAAATACACGCTCCATTCATAAATAACTTCAAAGCTACAAAAATCTCAGAATAGACGATTAATTTCCACACGCTGCCTAAGTCGTTCGGTTTGGCGACGTGCCAGCGGCAGGCATTAAAATAGCTTCACTTATCGATAGTGACAGGAAATACGGCATTGTCACAACACTATTATATGGCGGGAAGCGTTGTGAAGGGATGCACATGGAAACAAAACTATCGACATTGCCGGAAGCCTTTGAGACAGCACTATTAGGTTACACGGGGCAATTTCAAGTTTCGGAGTAGGAGGACAGATTTGGTTCTGTAGATTTAGTCTCGGTTGATTATGAACTACTGCATCTGTAAGATTTATCTACATTACAACTTTATATTAAACTATAGATACAGATACAAAAAGCGTGAGAAATATTGTTGTAAGCGGTTTACCAGTTTTAATCCACATAAAACGTGGTAAGCTGCTTGTACATACCTATACGTATCTAGTTTGTAAATTGCAACTCATAATTCGGTCATTCTAAATAAAGCATGCAATAATTATAATATTATAGGTAAAGGTGTTTACAGAAGTAAGTACCTTTACAATATCACGAAACCAAACATTACCAAACATTATTTAGAAACCAAAATGTGAAACATGTACAAATTTTACTGCCCGCCTTAAATTGAATTTATAAATGTTGTATTTGCTCTGAGACCCTACATAATTAACACTTAGCTTATTTTACGAAATATTCCAAACTCCCTGTTAAAGCGTAGCTAATAAAATTAAATGTAAAAGGTAAACACTAAAAGATCTTTTAGTCGAAAATCCCATAAAATCGAATGAAAGCTTTGAAGTTGCGAAATCTGTTTAACTCTGAGATTTTCCCGGGTCTCTTTGAGGCCAAAATTATTATTTTATTAAATAACTACGCTTCGGATTGAGTACTGTGGTAACTTTGTAGCTAATTAGTGGATTTATTCCTGCGCAAAATGTACCAAGTGCCTTATACGGAACTTCCAATGAATTACGCTAAAAATAGGGCTTATGTGAAAAGAATAAGGTTTTCAAACGATGGCAAAAAATAAATTTTCCAAGATAACCTAATTACGAACTTTGCTTCACGCTACTTTTGACAAGTAGGTGAATAGGTAGTTAAAAATAAGAACGTGTAATTATGACCGTGGAATATATTTCTGTGCGGTTAACGGCTTGAAACTCGTGTTATTGTTTTTGTGGTATTATTGTACATAATGACAGCTGGAGATTGTCATTGAACTAAAATGTAAGTAGAACTTTTAAAGTCATTTTGTGTCCGTCACCGTTTCAAACGTACATGGAGAGTTCTATTAAATTTTTAAACCATACTTAAACCGTGTACGGGGGGCACAGTGGGTTAGCTTAGGTCAGCACTTATGTTTACCCTTTATATTTTGGTATTCTTTGAAGCGTAATATACTCTACTATAATACCTAATAATATGAAGAGTCAGCATTAAAAGATGCGGATCCGACAACGCGTCAAAAGTATACTACCAGTAATTAGCTGCTAAACAAGAAGATATATTGTATTTACAACAGTTACGAGAGTGATTTTTTGGTGCATTGTTTCATCTACTGATATTAATTGATGCTGACTGAACAATGTGTTAGAAATTTGCTACGTAATACCTATATAAGTTGAGACTCTTATGGCATTGGCGGGCTGGACAATGATTTTCGAGCATCGACAACGACAACGGCATACTTTGTTTGTAAAAGACCAATAATGTTAATAATGTGGGTGATAAGGTAAGAGCTCAAGTAAAATTGGATTGAGCCTGAACGCGTTTGGCGAATATACACAGAACGATATGCCAAATACTACAATATGGACGTTCATAAGGTGGAAGGGGCAGATGCATGGAAGCGTTTTATTAGTAGCTTCCAGAAGCGTCTTCAGTTTGTATCCATCTTAAGCACACATATGTATATTGTATATGGGTCGTAATATCACAATTACTGTTCCCAACAAAATAAAATACTCTCGCATCTCACTACCCGAGTCTAAAAACAAGAACGTACTAGATTACTAAATAAATTAACGTCCCGACATACATAGATCCAAGTTTTTCCAGCGAAAAAAGGAAAATTAGGGGAGTGTAAGGAAAAACACGACCATTAGTTTAAGGTGGCCGGTCCTAATTACTGCTGATATACTGGGGATGTGTCCCTGGGATATACAAGGGTATGTCCCGCCATCCCTGGCGTGTAGTGGAGTTAAATAGACCCCTTGTAGTGCTCGAAGGCTTGTCTTAATTAAAATTGCGACGAACTTGTATCGTGTTACACTGTGTTCTCTGACGAAATTAGATCATTTTCACGGGTTTGATGAATTTACGAGTACGTGAAAACTATTTTGCTGGCCTTATACTTATCCTGATGTTTTTCATTACACCATAATTATGTTTTAAGAATAGTAGTTTATTTGACGGAAAATTAGTACTTCTTTTATACATAAAAATATATTTAGTAAATGTTATTAAAAACTAACTAATTTATTGAATTATACAAAAGGTTAATGGTATATAAAAAATCATACAAAAATAATTTAAATATATCTAAATATTAAAATATTATATTATTAAAAACTAAACATAAAATTCAATTACTAAAGTTAACATCTGTTATTAGTTCATAGACAACTAAAATATCGCAATTATAATAATAATGCAACTTCCACAAAATATTGGTTAACATTTACTAAATATTCTAAATTCAACATAATTTATTTTTACACGGAAAATAAGCATAATACCATAATAATAACGAGAACTATAATTTGGAAATGTAGCCCATTTATTTTCTAAATGATTTCAAATGATTACGTTATTAGAATAATTAGGTATTCTGTATTACATTTCAAAGGGAAACTGATTACTACTATTACTGATGCTGCTCCGCCCACATTGGCTGTTATTATAAAATGTTATACCGGGTGTTTCCTGTCACATGAACAAAAATTAAACTGTAGGCTATACTCCTCAAATTGACTTACCAATGTGGGCATATGTACTCGTAAATGAATAACTAATATATTTTCTGCTACAACGCAATTTTCCTCGCTATAAAAACAACGAAGGGCCGAAAGTAAATATAGGTTTGCCTTGTTTGCCGGCCTATTTAAAATGGCCAGGCAAACACTTTGATGGCTTAAGTGGCTTTAACGGTTGTTAATGAAATACTGAATTAATTGTTGGTCGAATACATAATTATAATAATTTTTTTCTACTCGTCGACTGCAATGCTTGAATTAAGACTTCGTATACCAAAGTGAAATCGCATACTTTTTTCACTATGGGACCCCAACTCAACTATAATATTTATTTCGATACAGTTTAGTCAACTATAATATTCATTTCGATACCGTTTAGTCAACTATAATATTGATTTCGATACAGTTTAGTCAACTATAATGAAATTGACCAATCGAAAGTGCGGAGCAAGTACCAGGGCCTCATGAGTTACGAGAAGGTGTCGTTGATCAACCGGCCGGGGGCGCGGGGCGCGGGTGCCGGGCCGCGTACGAGTATGAAGGTATCGCGGCTGCTCGCGCATCTTAGCTGTATACTTTTGGTTTTTTTACCTACATATATGATTCTTCTACTAGTTTTAAGTATTTTTTTGTTGACTCGTAGAAAAAGTATTGTATACAATAGTGATATAATCAAGCTTTTCAATCTCGTATCTTTACTTAGGCAACTCAGCAAGCTTCGTTGCCTAAACACGGTACTCGACTTAAAAGCTCTCCATTATATCACGATTGTATAAAATACTATTGTATCACTAATTTTATGAGTGATATAACACGCATAATTGAATAAATAGGTTTGAGCTGGGGTTGATTTCAGTCAGCCAGTCAGACAGGACTGTTAAGTGTAGATAAAATAAGTAGGTTAATAATTTCAAGACTTAATTATAACCAAATAACACAGTTCGTTTATTAGGCCAAGGATGCTCAGTTCACCGAAAAGTTCACAAGCACAGCCCAATGAGGTTGCCAGTTCCGCGAGAAAACTTTAGGATTTTGGGAGCACCGAAAAAAATTCACTCTGAAAACAATCGTTCTGTAGGTTAAATGTTAAAATAAGTGTTCCTAAAAAATAGGACTAATGTAATCACTGTAATCAGCACCGTCGGAAGAGTTGACAGTACCTATTACTATATCGAATCGCAAAAAATTTTTTCTAAAGAATCACCTAATTAAATATAACACTACTTAAGCCTTAGGTAATCACCTTTTGAAATAAATAGGGTCAACTTCACTCAGTACTACTGTTTAGCGTGCTACGCGCATAAGTATTATATCTATCAACTATTTACATACGTTCAACGACAAATGATCGATTTAAACCATGCTACAGAACTACAATGGGCAAAATGCTAAATTCAAAATAAAACACGACAGTTACCAGAATAACAGATTTTATTTATAAAGAACCACTCAAAAGGAATTAAGCTCAAATTAATTAAAGTCCCCAAATCCCAATTACCAAGAATTAATTTCCTCTTAAAACCCGCTTCATTGCACCTGTCACTGCGCACAAATAAATTATTCAAACAAGTCTTGCAACTAGTTGTAAAACGGCGCATGTCCCCGAAGTGTGAAGTGGCGTGTGTCGTTCTAGTTTAATTCGCGTATTGTTTATCCCAAGTGCGCGTGCGACTGCCAATTGGCAGCGGGCTGGGTTCACTAGCCGTTGATTCATCGTTACGTAAGCATAGTATTAATATCTGCAACTAGGATTCCCTTAGATATTATGACTAATGTTGTCGTAAGTTCGGCCTCATTTTGAACACTTTACTTACAAAGTTTGTATGTAAATACTTAGGTATATATTGATACAAACGGTGTAAAGGATTTTAGCGTGTATCAGCATTGACTTATATTATTACTTCGATTTAAATTCTTCATAGGTAGTTGTTGAGAGTGAGCTGTATAAATTTGTTTATTTTTTTCTTTACTTGGCTTAGGTCCACTTGCTCGTTCCAGGGTTAGCCAATTAGCTCGCAGTTAACCGTTTATACAGGAATAAACTGTACTGTATAAACGGTTAACTCCGATTTCTATGACTAATCCTGGAATAAGCAGGTACCTAATAATCTTGGCCGTAACGTTAAGATATCATGTAATTACCTTAGTTAAACTTTCATAATACAAAAATACTGATAACATCAGAATAAAGGCCGTAATTAAAGCGTAACCGAGACAGAGCCCCTGATAATACAGTTAAGAGAGATTTTTATAGCGCTGGGAAAAATTTAATTAAACCTCGGTAAACTATAAAAAACAAGCAAGCGGCAAATCCCGACGCAATTTAGATTTAATTTTATATTCATACGTGCAAGTTTAGTTTTAATAAAGTTATAGCGCTCTAGATAGTTTATTTGATAAGAACGGAACCCGTACCATGAGTCACTGACAGTGTCAAAACTGACATATACGCTAACGTCTACATAATTTACTTTATGTACCTACACTTCGCTCGCTCTAATATGCGAGTACGGGCGAGATGCATAGAAAGTAAGTTACGTTCTCGATAGCGTTTACGTCAGTGTCAAACTGGTGGTAGCTACACTGGTATTTAGTAGTAGCAACAGTCATCGGCATAAGCAAACATTTTTGACACTGCTAGGGCAGTCGTGTTAAGGCTACTGGTTCAACCAGAGCGAGCGAGCGTTCGCTTTATGTGAACTTTAAATCTAAGTTCTAGAATTGAACCCTAAAACGTATAGTACGTACTTACCCACAGCTCAGCGAATAGTCGTGGACGAATTGCTGGCAGCGTAAAGTTTTTATTGCGTTTTCATTCCGTCTTTGCATCTCAAAAGAGATCCAATAGGGAAAGTACTTTTAGAAATCACATTTTGTTTACTGTGCAGATAGTTTGGTGATTTCTATTTACGTATTTGAGTGCATCCTTACTTTTAACTAGGTACCCAAAAATTCTTCGTCAATGTTGATTGGTTACAGTTACACCGTGGCTTAATGTGTGATAAATTTTTGATGATTAATTAATTAATTTTTCATCAAAAATTTAATTAAAGTACTTACTTACTTTTGAAGTGAAAACTTCTTTAGCGGCGCTGGGCACTTTTTGAGGTGGGGAAAAAATGATAAACTCGAGACAGCGTAAGGCGATCACGTGACCGTAAGGGGCGTAAGGCGATCACGTGACCGTAAGCCCCGTAAGGTGGCCACTCATAATTTAAATGGCATTTAAATCAATAAAGAAAAACTCAATGTTATTTGACATTTATGTTGCGGACTCCTATTTTCAAGACTCTTTACCTATGTTCAAATAATTTGACGTTGTCATGGCAGTATGTAAATAAACATGTCAATGAAGAAGTGTGATCTTATTTGAGAATGATAATAATTATATAATAAATAAATGGAATACCTCCGCTAAACGTATGTATCGTGTTACCGGGCGTCGGTAACATAGTGAGGTGAGTTTTCACTTATATCGGCACTCCCGGAGTGCAACCGTTGTTGCTTGTTTTTGTATGCTTTAATAACTCTATATATTTGCTTTGCTTTGTTCCAGGCGTCTCCCACGACCGCTCATACGTGCTGTTCCGCCTAGGCCGCCGCGTGTCGTCCCCAGTCCGTCAGTTCGCGGAGTCGGGGCGCGCTGACGCGCTCGGTTCAGCGCCGGGCACTATGGATGTGTTCGGCGCGCCAGCTGTGATGCAGGGCGCGGGCCGAACGGAGGCTGAATTCTTTGTTGATGGGAACCACTCAAGAGTAAGTGACATAAACTAACAGACTACTTTTACTGTATGTAGACCAAAGCTGATGCGATTGGCTCGATGTTAACCACTAGGCTTAACCGCCTAAGAACAGGAGTTGGCAACTGCGGCCACCACTGGTACAAATGGGGCTGGAGCTCCTCTCCTGCCTGTAACTGCGGGCACCCAGATCAGACCATCAACCACATTCTAGAATGCCCTCTTACTAGATATACAGGCCATGTAGACGATTATAAGATCCTGTCAGAAGAAGCAATTGTGTACCTGGGAAAGGCAAAATTCTAGTTTAAGTGTAATCCAGTGACATGTACATTTGCCATACGATAAATAAATAAATAACCACTAGGAACGTGTAAGCACTGCGGTGGCTGGGACTAATGTTGTTTTCTTTGTCGACGTCAACTGTGTAAACTATTTTAGGTAATTTATGGCAACATCACCGAGACGCAACGTTTATCAAAGGGTCGTGTAGATATTGCCAAAGTATAGTTACAGTATTGTACCTAGTGTTTTTCATTCTTCAAATATGACATTTGGGAATTTGGAAATTGCCCTATTTCCAAAATTCAGTAACTCTCCTTTGCTATCTAACATATAAATTCAGTTTGGAGCGAGTTTTTTCACAAAAATATATACGCAAGACTAATGTCTCGTAAGAACCACGAAACAAAAGCCTTTATGGCGTCATTAAAAGTGGCTTACTTATAAAATACAGAACGATAAAAACTACATAAATTTCACAGTAAAATCTGAATCCGTACATAACTGAACAAAACATCCACCAAAACACAGAACAATAAAACGAAACTTTCGCACGCCAATAACTCCCCAATTTAACCAACGTTGGTACTTATAACACAAAACCTTCCACAATGCCTGGAAATATCGTATTTCACCACTAATTAAAGCCCTCGGGAGCAAACAACAATTACGGTACGTCAAACTGTTGTTGTCGAGTAAAAAAGTATCGATTCAAATTTGTAATAAAGGGGGAGGTTTTATTATGATGTGAGTATTAACAGCAGTATTTTGACTCTGAATAAAGGAAAAACCCTGGTAAACCCAAGTTGGTGAAGACAATTAAAGTATTATAAAGGCAAACTGTAGTATTTTAATGCCTAAAAAACCGCTAAAAAGGACATAATGAGAATTTTGCGGCCTTCATAAAACTCATAATTTACGAATTTATAACTTTACGAAGTGATACACTAGTTTTAGTTACAATAAAATAATGGTTGTCTTAATTTTGATGTAAATTTAATTATAATTATTTCAGACTAGGTGCGGTGCTTAGGTAAATATATAAAATAAAGCTAAGAATGACTACTTATATACATTACAAAGGCACAATAAAATTATCTACAATGAAACAGAAACGCTATAACTTCAGTTACAGCGTTTTATCATCTGACGGCAGTTCTATCTCAGATATGACGGTAGGTAGACGCTCTTGTGCACGGGCCTGTTGTATAATCTTCATAACTTATTTCGGAATAGTTACAGTACTGTTTCTGAAATACTTGCGGTTTTATCGCGTTCGCATCGCGTTTGTTTTATCTGTCCAATTCGGTTCGCTTACAATTAAGTAACGGTTATAGCGATGGCGGCAAATGTCGTGTGTTTAAATAGAACGTTACTTTACTTGAATGCAAGAATGTTAATGGTTTTGTGTGACGCATCGACGGGTATCTAGTTGTAAGACTAGTCGTAGTTGTGATCTACAAGTACTTATTTCGAGTTAATTATTTGTTTCTAAATAATATTGACAGTGGAACGGTAATGCGAGTCGGACTCGCCCACTACTTACTAGATCTTGTTCAAACCAATTTTCGGTGGAAGTTTGCATAGTAATGTACATCATATATTTTTTTTAGTTTAATATTCTCTTATTTTAGAAGTTACAGGGGGGGGAGGGACACACATTTTACCACTTTGGAAGTGTCTCTCGCGCAAACTATACAGTTGAGAAAAAAATGATATTAGAAACCTCAATATCATTTTTGAACACCTAACCATAGATACCCCACACGTATGGGTTTGATTTTTTTTTGTTTCAGTTTTAAGTATGGGGAACCTCCAAAATTTATTGTTTTTTTTTCTATTTTTGTATGAAAGTCTTAATGCGGTTCACAGAATACAATCTACTTACCAAGTTTCAACTGTATAGTTCTTATAGTTTCGGAAAAAAGTGGCTGTGACATACGGACGGACAGACAGACAGACAGACAGACAGACAGACATGACGAATCCATAAGGGTTCCGTTTTTTTCTATTTGGCTACGGAACCCTAAAAATGTACCCAACAATTATGTTTGCCCTTATTCTTTTTCGGCTTTCTAGGGCTATCAAGTTTGCGCTTCATACGTACGTGCTCATCGAAGCGTTAATTGCCTACATAATGAACCAAACTAATCACAGACACATCTTATTCTCGGTTCTATCGCGATATAGTTTCATTGTTTTTACCTTAAATTCCGACGTTTCAGCTGAGTTTCACCAGTTGTGGTCACGGAAAACATGAAACTATATCGCGGTAGACCCGTTTGCGTAATTAAACATGTGTACAAAACGCGAGAGTTTAAAGTGTTATATTTTATTCTCGGGTCTGTGAAATACTATTTCTGGATAGGCATGCGTATTTCCATCATTACATTACCGCCCTTTCAGCTTCATCGCACATATCCATAAGTATACCTATATTATCCACAGCGAAACGAACCAGATGTGATTACCAATAACTATCGGTAACTACAGCCTACCGAGATTGATTTATCCGTATCAGAAAATACGTATTGATATTGTTTATTAGGGAGCAAACTCAATAACCCTCAACCATAGACTACTTACCCCATACAGAGTTCGCATCATGAAGGTTACTTAGGCTCACAGTATCCACCGCACATAAGCGCTTTCATATTTGTTTAGCGTTAGGTGGCCTAGCCAAGGTGACAATTAATCGCTTGCGCTTCGCCATCGAATCGCTTTGTGTCCCTCTGTCACACTTCCATATTAGTGTGACAGTGACAGTTGCCTTTCAATCGCTACGCGGAGCGTAAGCGATTGGCACGTTGGCTATGAGGTCAGTTGTTTTCATAACATATACGAGTGCAGCCCCTTTTTTTTTTTAACGCATTTTTTTTTGTTTAACATAGGCAAGCAACATTGACGTAATTAAATCCAGGATACAGCAGCAAAGTTGCTCATGTTGTAACCGTAAGTTGTGTTATAACTATCTAGTAAGCAAAATGATCACTGGCCTTCGCCTTCGGATCGCCTTCCGTCAGACTACTGACATTTTCTGTCCGTGAGTAGGGCCGGGCTAAATGGATGGGGCTTTCGGATAAAACATAATGCCTGAAAGGTAGTGTGTGTACGTTCATTGTATTAGTCTGCTTCGCTTAGCTTCAAACCGGGAATGATCACTAGGCTAACTAAATGGATTGACTGCGAACTGGAATATATGGTTGTATATTTGCATTAGGGTATATGTAATTTACTGCTCTCTTTTTTATGTCCTTCTATAAAGATTTTAGATTCCATAAACTCTCAATAATCCTTACACCCTAGCGGATTCTGCATCCCATGACACGCTCGGTGTACCCTTTACATTTAATTTAACTTGTCAAAGGGGCGTCTACGTGTTGGGTTCGGCTCCGCGCACGCCTCCCAAAGTTCCGGGACACCATTATGATTGTTGCGTGATGGGAAAGAGTATGGCTTAAGTTCATATAGGTACAGCCAAGGATTATCTTTAAACCTAGTTAAGACGGCAGACTAATTAAAACTTTCCCAAATAACACATAATAATCTTGGAGTTCACACTTACAACTTAACCTATACGGGCACACCTCGGTGTTAGAGACACCGACTCAGTAAACAAGAACTCGAATAATTCCGCAAACTTCCATAAAACGCAAACAGCAATATCGGAAGTTGGGGCGACAGTTGGGACCTACTTAAACTAAGGTCTGGACAGTGTTCGCTAAGCTCAATGAGCATTCTAACTTAGTTAAACCAGTATATAAATGTTATTGCGTAGTTTCTTTAGTCAGTAGACCACCGATAGTACCTATAAATTACATACCTTTAGTTTTTTGTTTGTGATTTATATCGTGTTTAAGTATTATTGTAGGTGTGCAATAATGAGTCTTGTTATGTTATGTAACAAACAATTATAACGAATGTTAAGATCACATTGTACTAGACGAATGTCTGACAAAGTCTTGACAAATTGTTTTGTGAATTAAGTGACTAACTGTAACAGAAACCAGACGGCCTACCACGAAACCCAAAAACCGAAGATTTTTGTGATCTACCTCTTTATCACTCGAATATGTAAGAGAGATAGAGAGGCAGATAAATACATTTCGATTTTCGATTTTCCTTTAGGCTCTCTGTTTAACCTAACCTAGAATTTCCGCAATAACTGTATAAGCCGAAGGGCATTTATACAGGTTGACCTGAGCCAGTTGCGTTACTAGTTGCTTTAGACTGAGTGACACCGCTGAACTAGTACCATTTTTAGTGCCCGTTAGGCCCGTCCTGAGATATACGTCAATGACCTGAGCATTTAGGTCGCTTATGGTTGGTAGGCGATGGGAATGACAACCTTGGTTAGGTTTGTGGGAGTTGACGGATGTCCGGTGGGACCGCGATTTGTTTTTACCTTCAAGTTGGACAAAGTTCTGGAAGAAGAATAAAGGATTTAATCCGAGTAATTGTTTTTCAACAAATTAGACGAACTGCTGGATGAAATTTGTTTTATAATGAAACCCTTTTTGTGTGCTTGGAAATATTAAATTAGTTATTTTAGTTATCGTGCGTCTCGCCCTCGCCAATACATGTACTGACAAGTACGAGCAAAATGCACTATAACTGAATGACATCAGTTATGTAGACGTGTAGTATACCTGGTTAGTAATGTAGTATTTTCATTAAACATAATTTAATTTGTGGGTCAGACGTCATTCTGATAGTACTTGGCTTAGTAATTGGCCTGAAAGACTTTAATAAAAATATGGATATGAATGTAATATAAAACTAAATATTCTTCTACTAAATAATTAAGCTTTACTTAACTTACGTACATATAAATAAAAAGGTAATAACTTTTATATTTTTTTATTGAAATACTTTTAAAATTTTTGAAAGTAACTTAAGAAATGGGTCCCTGCGGAAATAATTTATGCCAATTCCATTTTAATTATGTGAAATGAATGTAATGTGGGGCGTAATTTGACGAAGGCACCGTCAGTAGCATCCTCAGGGAGGGCTGATTACTGATTAGGCGCGTGTGCCGGGACGGGAAGTGGATTAAAAACGGAGATTTAAAATGAAATGTAAAAGGAATTTAATGAATTTTCTTTTTCTTTGAAGAATTTATATCTACAACATACTTACCTTGCAAATGCATTAACAAATTATTCTTGTTATGTAGGCTTTTTAATAAGTCTTAAATAAAAACCGATATTAAATAGGTATTTGTTTACACACCGAAAGTAAAATGTAGGTAAGTACTGCTTCACATATACATAAATCTTTCATTTATTTACTAATTAAACACTATAAAATATTGGCTGTAAAATATATCTATAACCCGGAAACCTTTTTTTAATCCGCTTTCGGCCGGTTTTTTGCCCGCCCGGATTAAAAAAGGTCTGTACGTATGCTTTTATTTGATCAGGTAGGTATCGTCTATTTTTGTAATATAAAAATAAATCATGTTCAGGGAGTTATGAACATTTGTACAGTCAGCATCAAAAGTAGCGGATGAGACTACAGCCTACAGACGACATTTTCTAACAGCTTAACATAAAGATATAATATGTTTCTGTAAGTGGAACAATTAGACTATAGGTAACAGATACTTTTGAGCGCGGACTTTTATATAGAGATATAATTCTATTTGGAAAAGTACGAGTATTCCAGGGTAGCAGATACTTTTGGCGCGTTGTTTCATCCGCTACTATTGCTGCTGACTGTACAAACTTATAGCGTTATATGCATGTCAAAGGCAGACATTTATCAGCACATATATACCCAAATGAATATAATAACATTAATAATTAATATGCGAATTAATTATGTTAATGCTCTTACGAATTATTACTGCAGGTAATTTCCAAGAACCTGAGCTTATTTTGTTTTGCCCATTTTGTTAAACATATTTGCTTTTATTACTTTCGTATGCTTTCACATTAAATGTAATGTAAATATTCTAAGTAAACTATTTTTTAAACAGAAAACCCATTTAAATACCTAGTAGTTGAATTAAATAAAGAAATAGAGTACTTACATGCAGCACAGGACGTAACAAAATACATCATGTATTTGGTTATTTTTACCTACGAGTAGGTATCAATATATGTGACGTCCCACGGGTAAAGGTACCTTATGGCCGTTGGCGCTTACGCTATTATTAACGCCGCTCCGCCGCCGCGCGCTATTATTATTGCGGCGCTATGCGACGTAAGCGCCAAGTGCCATAAGGTACCTTTTGCCGTGGAACGTCACATATTGCTACGCCCTAGAAAGTTTATCATTATTCATTTAATTTGAAGAACGTCTGTGCAGCGAATAAACAACTACGAGGGTTCAAAAATACGACGAAACGTGCCGAGAAAAGTTATGCACTGCCTTTTGCCCTTTGTCTCGTCTTGGCGGGGGCACGGCCGTTGTTTGATTATGTTTTTATAGATGAAATTAATACTGTGGAAATAAATTGATCAGAGGTTAGCGCTCACCATTAGTTTCCTAGCTATAATTAATTAGTTAAACCCTGATTTTCAATTAATTTCAACAGTGATAACGGGGTATGGTTATTACAATCGCGAATTCCGAAGGCTCAGTAAGGCACGGGCAGGACGCGCCTGCCCCGGACATATTAATTACGAACTGTCTAAACCACGGTTCACCTGCGCGCTTGACGTGTGATGCGATTTACTTAAATTGTACCGGCAAAATCGGCTAGAGATAATTGCGTCTGACCCTTTTTGTCTGTAATTGAGAGGAAAAGACATTTACAATTACAGATTGACCCAAAGTATGACAATTTGTTAAGAATATTTTTCATACTTAGGTACACGTTTTTTACATAATGTTATTAAATACTACAAGCATTCAACTATTACAAAACGTATTATCTTCAAAATATTGTCCTTTAGCTTTGATAAACGTTTGTTATAATTATCAATCACATCATATATGAAAGAAAACTCAATACCTAGTTCCCTTAAAAGTGGTCACTATTTTATGTTTCGAGATACCGAGAAACTCAGCTGCTCTTCACCTAACGCGTATGGTAACAACAAACAGTAACAACAACAACAACACAACAACAACAACAACAACACACATAACAAGAAACAACAACAAGAAACAGTATGATAACATCACTTGTTTGTTACAGGTATCAGTAATGGCCAGGATGATCCCCTCCCCCGACTGGTTCGTGGGGGTGGATAGCTTCGACCTCTGTGTGGACGGCAATTGGCTGGACAGCATTACGATAGAGGTATTAGAATTAGGGCTCATTTAGACGATGCGAGAACTCGCATGCGAGTTTCATTACATTGCGGGTTTTGATCGGTCGATTGAATTGGACGTAACCAACAGTCCGCAATGTAACTAAAATCGCATGCTAGTTCGTGCGCCGTCTAAATCAGCCTTAGAATTCTCTACTTACGTAAAAGTTCATCAGCAGGAGACGTCTACTGCTGGACATAAGCCGCGCTACTATCGCTAGTAAAATAGCGATCAAATTGAGAAGAGATTTTAAGTAAAACCTCATGTTAGTTACCACAATTTCTTCATTAATGGAACCGAATGGCTTCTGACTATTATTTCACGGCATTTCTAATGAAGATCAAGCTACTCGTACTTGACTTACTATTCATGCAAACTATGATGTAGGAGGGGAGACAACTAAATGCGTTAAGCGTTATGTTATAGGTTAAAGCATGCTTTGTGACAATTGTGACGCGCCTTAGCAGTAGATAGCCTACTGTGGGTCGATGATGATAATTATTGTGAGCCTATTGTGTCCCACTGCTGGACCTTTGTCCAGCCTACCCCCTCTACTTCCATTCATCCCGATTTTGAGCTACATCTGGCCAGTCTGTCAAAAAGGAGTCCAAGTTATCCCGCCATCGCTGATGGAGGGACAGGGCTGGTCATATCTGCCGCATGCCTAATGATGATAATATACTAGGTATTTATGCATATTGCTTAACATTTTTTTCCCTCAGGTGGACCCACTAGATGCCGGCACAGACAACGGGTTCACGTTCACAGCACCCAACTGGCCGACGGCTCCTCAAGGAGTCGCTTACCGCATCACCTCCAAGTACCCTTCGCATCCTGCTGGCTCCTTCTTCTACCCGCACCTGAGGAGACTGCCGCCTATAGCCACTTTCCAGTTCATAAAGGTATGGTTCGACTAAAAACCCACGCGTTCGCGACCATAAGCATTTACGTCCCACACCTCTCGCAAATGACCGGGGACTTATTGTACTCGTACTTAGAGATTACATTTCAAAGTATTTTTTCTGATATAAAGACGTTGCCGATTGCAAAAAATATTCCTAGAATTTAACAAAGTAGGTCAAGATTTCTAGGTAATCTATAGTCTATTTTTTAATTCGGTAGACTAAAATGACATTTCTTAGTATGAAATGACATTTTATGTTCATACTATGAACTGTCATTTCAGTCTACCGAATAAAAAAATAGACTTTAGTTATTACTTTTTTTGTGGTACTGGCACAGGAAATAGTTTGATGGCCTTAATCAGATCAGTAAAATTGTAATGAGAATGAATCAGTAACGAAATAGTTGAAAATTTACGTATGAAAACCTAGTTCTTTTGTGATATTTTTCCTTACATGAGCATGAAATGGCATGCGATGTTTATAGGTAAAATTTAAAATCTTAATTCCATTTTAGTTTACCTGAAGTGTGATTCCATTCATTCGTCATTTGTTTAATTTGTCCCTCTCTCAAGTATAATATAATCCTCCTATAATTTTATAATCCTCCTATAATTTATTAAATATCTGACATAAGGAATATGAGGGTTTATATCAATGCTGTAAGATCTGCGACGTTTCTCAAATGTCTGAGCGTAAGAAGACAAACGATAATAGTAACATCATTACGTAATAAGCAAAGAACATTCTCGTGTATCGCTTTCAAACGGTTAGCGTCTCAGCCTTATCCTTGCAGGTTTGTTCTCCTTCGCTCTAATGCGATTGCTGTGTTTAAAAAAAAAGTTAAAAAGGAATATTTAACTTGTTTAAAGAAATAACTCTATTAACAAACTATGTTAGTATTCTTTCACACATTACCTGTAGAGTAGATTTAAATTCGACTTATCCTCGATTTAGATATAGTTTTTTTTACGACAAAATATGACTTCTATTACGTTTCTTTGTTGATAATCCTGCAGAAAAGCTTAGTAACGACAATATAAGTATAATCCATATTCTCTGTGTGTAGTTTCACGTGACTCAAACAGCAACAGTTTGTTTTAAAATCCGAATCCCATTTGTTTTTATGAATAGTAGTGGAATTCCACATTGCGATATTAACGCTCAAAGCCACACTTATGGCATAAAAATGTTTCCTTGAGGTAATCTAAAATAATATCTTGCATACAGCAAAATTTGTTAAGCGTAAAGTATAACAAATATAAGATATTGAAACGGTATGGAGCGGATATGTCAGTGTCAGTCAAGTGTCAATAAGTGACGTTTCTTCAAAGAAATACGTCACTTTTGAATATGGCTTTTCGAATATGGCTGTGAGTATTGATAAGATATTAAATAAATCTGAATATAATCAAAAACGATGCTTTATCATTTAAATTATCTATACCTAGCAATGTGTTTTATAAATTCTAACAGTTCGCGGTATCTAGTGATTTTTAAAACACATTTGACTAACTTTAAAAACATATATGCTAAAAGATTTTTTCGTTAACACCCGGTTCCATTAGGAGTGGAGTTCCGCAGTACAGCTGACAACACATTAGCCCTGCGTAAGACAGATACAAATTGCGTAATTTGTAACGTTAAGTCTTCGCCTTACTCGTACCGATGGCTGCTACTGACGTACTGTTTCAAATTATACTACTGTTAACCTAATAACATTTGCTTTGTTTTTATTTTTAATTTTCTTTGGAGACAAAGGAGCTTTGGTCTCGTGAACAAACTGAATTGTTGAGAGTTAGATTACAGTCGGGTACTTGGCTCAGGTAATTTAACCTAAGTTCACTACAATTATGTGCGACACTCTTAAATTATATACAAAATTAGTAATTAGAAACTAGCACTTTCAGATTCAGATTTATATTTGAAGTAAAAGGGTTAATTACAGGTCTTAAAATTAGGTTTATAATTGTTCCAACTTGATCCGCTATATCAAGACAGCATGCAAATTTTAAAATTATTCTTAAAACTACAACATTCATATATTTACAAAAAAATTAATGGAAATATTTTTCTTACCACAGTGTGGTCTTTCTTCTCACGTTTAAATGCTAATTGTACATTTGTAAAAAAAAACAGTATTTTAGATGACAGTTTCTGCGGTTTCATAATGCATTAGAAATCTTTAAATTATAATTACCAAAAAATTACATGTTTGTACCTATAAAAAAAAACTCACCCTGAAAGCACATATTAAATTAAATACCTATAAATAAAGATCGGAGTATATCTTATCCCTCAAAGTCACACATAGAAAAACCAAAACTTACCAAAACATTCTTCCACAGCTTCGCGAATACGAGCTGTCAGAGGTGTTCCACCGCGACAGCGACGACCGCCGATACGACGTGATCCAGCTGGACAAGCTCAGCCACAACAGCATCGACGTTCTTGACGGGAACAGGGCGTTGTCCATAGCAGAGGAGGTGGAGAGGGAAGAACAGGCGCCTAGGATTTATTCCGAAGGCGCTATGACGACACCAGATGGAGCTTACTCCTATTATTTTCTGTAAGTTTGCTTCTTTGACAATTAAATAACAGCATTGAAGTCCTTCACGGAATCTCTACTGCTATTATTTCCTGTAAGTTCCTCTTTTGAGCTAAGGGACTAGCTTCAAAGTTGAGGCAACACCAATTGAACAAAAATCCTAAAATTGATAGAGACAGTGCTATGGCGGTAATTAGGACTGACTTTTCTTATTGGATAGCTCGTATGATGTATCAAAAACTTAGCAAACCAAACCAAAATAAGTAGGTAAATTGTGATCTTTTAGACATTTTTTGCTAAAGTTATAACATGTTACTTGTTATCAGGGTAAACACCACATCTAGTACAACGGAAGAGCCGCGCTCAGCCAACGAGTTGCCCACATCAGGCCCGACCGCCAGCGAGAGATCGGCGCTCCGCAGTCTAGCGCGCCGGTATCGGGCGCGGCGGCGGCGCAAGCTGCGCGCCGACAACGCCGACCCGGCTGAGCGGAGGAAGCGAAAAAGAGCTAGTAAGTAGAACGGAAGAGCCGCGTTCAGCGAACGAGTTGCGTATGTCAAGCCCGATCCCGATCGCCAGCGAGAGGTCAGCGCTCCGCAGTATAGCGCGCCCGGCTGAGCGGAGGAAGCGAAAAAGAGCTAGTAAGTACTCTTACCAGCGGGCTCAATGCTGATGCCAACCGCCATACTGTTGTTTTGACCAATGTATAGCGGTCGATTGTGCACGCTCGGAGCATTATTGGGCCTAGCTAAGAACCAATCATTTATAGAAAACGCAAAAAGAACCATAAATAATGACGTGACTTTTCGTCGCATCTTTCATCCTGATGCATTTGTACTTTTTGATTGGCGTTTGTCAATAAACGACAGTTATCTTGACTATGGCCCCGGTTCTCGATAGAACATTATATAGGACTAAATCTCATGGGATATATTCGTTATTGTCAGCGGGAAAAAAATAGAGATGCAAGGATTTATGCTTGCACTCTGTATTATATCTATATGAAAAGTACTTAATTTAACTTTACAAATTGGAAAACAAATAAGTATTTAAAAAATCTTGAGCAACATAATTTATTTCGCTTTAATTAGATAAAAAGTAACTATGCAGTTCTAAAGTTTTTTTAAGTTTTGCAGACCAAATTAATCAAACCAGACTTTATTTCGACAAGGTTCATTTGAATTGTTACCTACAACATAAAAAAAATGGACACAGTACCTGCTTAAAATAAAACAACTTTACAATCCCTGCCAATTGGCGGTCTACCTCTCATCGACCGCAACGCTCAGACTGGCTTAACGCGAGCAAAAATGGGAAGACACGAGTTAGAATTACGAAACCTTTTTTGTTCAGGCTTTACAGTTTAAACTTATATTATTAGCTGTGGGCTATCTCAAATTTCGATGATGTTTAAAAATATATTAACCTATGTTTATTTTTTTATATCTTTACCGCAATTGCAAAATGCTTATACTAAGCTCCTAAAATTATGAATAAAAAAAAAATACTTATACACATTATATTCATAATTAAAGTTTATTAATAAGTTTATTAAATAAACAACCAATGTTCACATACAGTATAAATTTTATACTGTATGTGAACATTGGTTGTTAAGAATTAAAAAAGGACGATTACTGTTCAAAGTTGGTTTGAAAATGTATCCACAGTCCACACTCACGACAAATTGGAATAGTTTCTGTAGTACATAAATCATTCTGTTCATGGTATAGAACATAGTGTAGGTAACCAATAAAATAACTATGCATACGCGAGCAGACACTGACACGTGTTCCAGCAGTGTTAACACGACTGTCGGCAATCGTAACAAATTGTTGCGTATTTTAACACCGTTCACCAAATGCTACTCAGTTGCCATCTATTTGCGAAACAAATGTAGTCCAATTGTATATGGACATTTTAGTATCAATTGATATGTCAATTCCACTTAAATCGCCAGGCCTATTGATTTCACGAATTGATTGTGATTCCTATATGTACTTACTTCTAGTATTATAGAGGTAATTCTGTAAACGTTATTTGATATTGGTGGTTAGCCATCCAATACAACTAGGTACCTTTTTTACCTCCTAAATCAAAAAGTACCTTACACACTTATTACTGAATCGCGATTAGAAAGGGATTGAGATAGCTGTCAATCCATATTGATTTTGACGTAAGTGTATGGAAATCTGTTATTTCTAATCCCTTTCTGATCGCGGCATGATAATACGTATCTAGAACTCTATAAATTGCTTCAAATATGTATGTTTCCATCCAGAGCTGCTGGACTGCCGGTTGTCGGACTGGGGCGAGTGGAGCACTTGCCGCACGGACGGCGGCTGCGTGGGCTCGGCGCACCGCACGCGCCGCGTCCTGCGGCGCCAGCGCCCCGGCGGCGCGCCCTGCCCGCCGACCGCGCAGTCCCGGTGGTGCTTCACCAACTGCACTAACACCGAGGACTGGCGGAACAATCTCACGTAATTCCGTTTGTTTTGGAGATCATCTATTAATTTATATGTGATCGGCGTCTATTGATTGTAACGGTCCGTGGTAGATTTTTTTAGAGACGACCTATGGATGTAACTTAACCCGTGGAGCGCCCTAACAAGACACGTGTGCTAGTAACTAGTATAGGAGTTCCATACTACGGTAATTTTGGGGCGCTCCAGGGGTTAAATTACAGCGTGCATTAACTCAACAGTCGCACGTATAGAATGCGGTTTGTTATAGAATAACATGAATATATCTTATTATATTCGGTCGTGTTGCACGTACGCGTAACATACATAAATGTTATATCGATGTTAGCCGCAGCGCCGTCTAGACATCCTTAGGCGTATTACTGGCAGACAGCGCCCACATCAATACTATCACAATAATAATATTATTAAGTTTCTTTTAAGATGTTAGTCTCTAAAAATTTTCTGTCTTACGGTGCTGTAGACGTCGCTCTTTTTGGCAAAAATAATGCTAAAAATATTAAGTCACAATGATATATAAAAATTTATACCAGTTCTTTGAAACCTTAGGTAATATTCTTTTTAATAAAACTTTATACCTGGATTATAAGTATGTACCTATGTTATTCAGACTTTCCCCGTTTGTAAGTAAGTACCTATTTGTTTTTTTTACGTCTGTGTCTGTCCGTCCAAAGAGATGTTTCTTCTATTTAGTTTCACTTTATAATTCCTTCGATGTTTTCACTTGAGTGTAAATTCGAAAGATGTAAAAATAAATTAAAAATAACATGTATAAAATACTTAGTAAGAGACTGTCGATGTTTGAAATTAGATAGAGGTGTCATTTTTTTCGCTGTACCTACATAAGCTTCTTATAAATCATTTTCATTTATTTGTCAATTATTGTTAGGATAAGTGAAGTTAAGATTAAGCAGAGTCGAAAATAAGTTTCTCTTAAGTTTCAGAAAATATATATCATAATATCAATGATTTAATATAGGATTTCCTTTAATCTATTTTCTATCTGGATATGTTCATTCTCTACTTAGATTACGTACCTAAATTTTCAGCTCTAGTACAAAATAATACCGTGTCTTATGCTAGACTATATAAATAAACTTTAAACATTTTTAAGTTCTTTCTGTCTTTAGCTGTAACGATTTCATATTTTTATTAAGGTTTCCTGACAATATACACTGGGGGTTAAATAATAAAATAAACATATCGTTTACTTAAGTGTTTCACTCGTGACAGTAACTCAATAAATATGATAGTGGGTGATCTACTGGGTTTAGGGAAGGGAAATAGCTCCAAAGATGCAGCTTTTATTTAATTGATATTAATTAAAAAAATTGAAGTTCTTGCACTGACTCATTTTATAACATAAAAAAACTCAACAAATAACCCACTTTGAAATTCCATCCAAGATTTTTTTGATATTGTGGTTAATTTTCGAGTAGTTTTTTTTGTTAACAGATGGTTCGGTGCAAGCGTCAATGATAATTAGTTAAGCCTGTACTTAGATTAATATATGTATAGATCAGCAATGCCTTCTGCGTGGTTCTCTATTTTGGTACCTTTAAAATCTATGTCTGTTTTTGTAAATTGCACCTTTTGCAATGCATGCTTTAAACTAAATATTGAGAATCCATTATTTTAATGTTAGAACATATCCAATAAATTGATTCCAAACCAGCGTAGTCGCTTTCGAATGCCAAAGAAATATCTAGGCTTAACTTGGGAGAAACTTTTGGTTGAAGTCAACTCACATATTTCGATTTCATCCGTGCAAATGTTTCCGATGTATCCGGGCAACTTCTGGTAAAGTTTTCGTGAATCTAATCCATCTCGACCATAAATGATAAATATGTCTTGTTTGTTCGAACATCCTGAGTAATAGCTGGCTGCCTTTTCTTGAATAAAAACATAAAAATAAACGGGGTAAAATAGAATGCTTCGTTCATATTTAAATAGATGCTGTACTTTTAAAAACAAGGACAATTTAAGCTAAACACGCCAGCAATTCTAAAAAAGCATTAATTACAGAAACTCCATAAAAAATATATTGTCTATAAAACGTCGTGGTAAATACCTAGATATTGTAGATGGTAGTATGAATTTATGTTTTTATTGCATACCTAGTTTTGATGAGATATCAAACTTTGTACTGCACTAAGAGGCAAACGTGGTTTTCAGCCGGGGATTAACGTAAGTCCGATAAACTCATGGCGCCCATGCACTCATAGCAGATCATTGGATTAGAATGGATAGAGCTGTGGCATAATCTATTTACTTACATACAGGACTTAACGTACATTTGGTACCTACTTATGCGTTTTATATTGGTTCTGTACGATAAGCATATATAAAAATACACAATTATTTGGACCGGAGGAATATTGACGTTATATAAATACATAAGTTGCAGTGACACTAAAATAAAAATAAAATATAAAAAAATATATATTATTGCTGCTCCAGGATCATGGTTGATGAAATGGAATGTCATTTTCAACTTTTCATGGGTGAATTTTATCGATTGTTGTAGTCAAAGGATAATTCACGCTAAAACGATCCCTTCAGGTCGCGCCTTCTGGCATTTCGTTTTCTATGCAGTGTCTGAAGCCTCTGCCCGGATCCGGAGAATTTTAGCGTAAGTCAATCTTTATTCGACCACGTGACAACACGCAGTGACTGCAATCCATACATTTCGAGCTCCGCAACGCGACAATGAGAGCGGTTCTTATGCTGTCCCGGTTGCGTTATATTTCAAGTTACAACAATACTTTAGCACGAAATCACTAATATGTGAGTTGATATACAATTCTAGTTTAGAAATTACTCAAAAATACCTTGTAATGTCAAAGAATTCTAGATTATTCAGAAATGAGATTTAAGCTATAGTGAAGATTGTAAAATAGAGCCAAAAATTAAAGCTAAAATGTTAACCTTAGTGTAATAACTATTGGAGTCCGTGTATTTTTTACAATGTAAATTATTCTCATTTCAATAATAAAATCTTAAATAACATGATTCGAGTTTTATTTTGACCCCACATTTGGTTCACGCATATTAAGCCAGTGATAACTTAATAAGATGAATATACAATCATTATCATATCCTAATAAGCATCGTTGACGCCCTTCAAAAACGGCGTTATTTTGAAAATCAAATGTTTTAATATTATCACCAGAAGCAGTTCATACTTTGGCAACACTTACGCTAATGTGGTAAGCATTGCATTAGCGTAAGTGTTGCCAAAGTATGAACTGCTTCTGGTGATTATGAAACTTACAATAAAAACCCACTTCTGATAAATGTGTATTTAATACCTATTATCAAGCAGGTACTCATTTAAAACCCTTTCAAAAACAATCTCAGGTAAAATGACAAAATAATTTCTCCGTAGAATAAGGTCAGTGATACACCTACTTCGCTCGGAGCCACTGAGGAAAATTAGGTTGGATAATTACGTCCCGAAACTCGAGGCTCGCGGGGCTCGGCTTGCCGTGTTTTCTTTACAAGGAAGTGGGTAATAAAAATGTAATGATCTAAGAAAACGTATTGTTCAGGGGTAAATAATGCGTAAAGATAGCCGTTGTGATGGCTAAGATCACAATACGGAAAACATCAAGCATTTTCAAGATGTAGACGGGTACATTTTAGTAAGGTATTTTTTAATGTGAGAAGCGATAAAGTAAGAAAAGAAATTAAGTAAGAAAGTATTATAATTTTATGAAATCACTTGTACTACGTAACGGTTTTAACAAATATTGTGGTAATTTCTATGATTGATATTTTTTTTTTTTTTTTTATTTATTAACACAAAATATTTACATCCAAAAAATTATGACAGCGAACAAAGCCCCCTGAGGCTTAACTGCCGCTGTAATCGCTCTTATATTTACTCGTAATATATTATATTAAACTATGGAGTATTTAATTTCACGAAGTCGGCATTCATAAGGTATAACATATAATGAGGTGTTAGAGTCTAGATTCCGCATGCACCCCGTCTTCGTGTTCGTGTTCGAAATTCGAAACGATTATAATTAACTTACGTCCAAAAAAATTTTACGAATTTTAAAGCTTATTCTATAAAGTTAAACATAAAAAAAACATGTTTATTCGGTTTAAGAATTACTTATAACCGGTTGTTAGATGAAAGATAGAATTTAGGATAACAGAGTGTCCATTTAATTTATTGTAAACAGTCTGTTTTAGAGTATCTTCTTAAAAGCTGACACAAGAGATAAGATCCTCTTCTCAATTGACCGCTCACTCGTTCCCTGACCGCTCACTTCACCCGAGTCTTTACGACTTTGCTCAATCGTAGGTATTCAAACGTTATACTTCCAAGCCTTTCTTGAATCCCTATACGAATATAAACTCTAAAATGTGAGCATAGCCTTCAAAATGGCATGCACGTTTCAAATCTCCAAGTTGTGTCTTGTTTAATGCTCTGCCAACTCGAGTTCGTTACGTAGATAGAATCTTTAATTTCCTCCAGTTGTGTCACTGTCATTCGTTCTACAAAAGGTCGTTTATATTAGAATCGCTCAGAAGTGAGAATTATGCGGAGTGCTATTAGGGAAAAGAAAAGTTGCGACATTAAACAACCCGTTCAAACAGCGGCCATTTGAATTTATTCGCGTTGTGCTGTCATAACTTTGTTTCAAATCGCATTGAGTGTAAAGTTAATAATACAAGCAATAGAGTGACAGGTCCCTCATTATTAATCCCCGATTCAAAAGAGGCCACTGTCTGTGGCATTGTAGCTCTCTAACGGATAGACCGATTTCGATGCAGTTTATTTAACGTGAATGTGAGTTTTCTTGCGGAGGTACTTAGCTATGCTTGATATAAATCAGTCCAACAGTTTGAAGAGAATCAGCTCTTTTCCAAAATGTTGTAAGTAGAGATGCCACGAACATTCGGCAACTATTCGGTATTCGGCCGAATGTTGCCTACTATTCAGCCGAATACCGAATATCTGTTGCCCCTAGGTACCTACCTAAAAATAAAAATTACACAATAAATAAAAATACCAAAAATTAGGTACCTATTTAATATTTAAAATGTATTACTGGAAAGTTGTTAAATAGGTAGATCCTTTTTTTAAGCATTTGTTGATTATGAAATATTTTTTTTTATCTTGGGTCTGATTTGATTGACTAACTACGTTCATTAGTTCTGTTTTACAAAAAAAAAATATCTTAGCAAACGTGCTTTTTTGGCGAACAGTTTTTATAATAATTGTGACTCACAATGTTCTCATCTCATGCCGAATATTCGGTCGCCGAATATTCGGTATTCGGCCGAGAGGGTGGCCGAATATTCGGCATTCGGCCAAAACCACTATTCGGGGCATCTCTAGTTGTAAGGCACATAACATAACGTAAGAGTTTTTAAATTTTTATTTAATATTTAAACGAATACATACATATACCAATACTGAGACTTCGGATACCTACATTTTTAGTAAATAGCTTCATTAAAAATATCAATGGCATTTAAAGCTAAGGCTTGACTGCTACTAAAGTTATTATTCACATTCATTACGTACTACTTTATAATTATGTTTTATCTAAATAAATAAATAACAACTAACAATAACAGGTTTTTGTTTTATTGAACTTTTCAAACTGCAAATTACGTACTTGTACAAGTATGCACACAATCAGGACATAACACACTTTTGGACAAAGATAAACAATTTGCGCCGCAGTGATTCATAATAATTTAACTAAAATGGGTCATGCCTTTTTAATCAGTTTAAATAATCAATGAGGTTTAATTAAATTTCACTAAAGTGGACTGAAATGAACAAAAACGCAGATTGACTGTTTTACTTCCATGTATCAACGTAGGTAGAGTCTGAAAATATTTTCTAGTATCAAAACTATAATTTGTACTACACACATTGTGACCAGCCCAAGATTATTTGATTTTCCCGCCAAAAATTTGTGTAGGTACTATTTCAGTAGGCAGACCTTAGTACCTATTAATCAAAACATATATTATTCAGGAAGCAATTACTCATATTATTTATATAATAGCTTAATTTACATAGGTAAAAGTGCACTTAAATTCGGGCAGCGACGCAAATCCTGCACATAATGGCCTTATCCGATTACATTAATATAGATTGTCAATTAATATTATATCAACCAATGTATGGTTAACCGTTTCCGATATTTTAGTTCACGATAATTATATTCAGTGAAATTAACATTATTTAATTATTAATTTGAATGATTGAACTTCCTCTCTAGAGAAAATGTGATGAATTTTCCGGTAAAGGCACATCAATATTTATGCGTTTGATCTGTAAATAATAAATATGTATGTATGTTGTTCCTGTCTTATGTTCCTTCATAACATAACGGCTAAACGGATTTTGAAGAATGATTATATTGTTTGCTTGGTCTAAACTCTTAGCATTACATAAATATCAAATTGTATGTTAAAAATCAAGTCTATTAACTGGATTATGAAATAGAATATTTTAAAAAAGATATGTAAGTATTACAAAAATAATATAACCGAAATAATCTCTTAAAGGGCAGGATATATATTTTTCTTATAATAAGGTATGCATAATTTTGCGAAGTTAAAATTGCGAGCTGTAAAACATTAACAATCAAAGGGGTATCGCTAAATATTTATGGTATCAATTTATACAATTATACAAATTCACCCCGTAGCGCTTCGTTGTCATTTCCTTTTCAAGTTCCTCAATTAGACCCCTGCTATCTACAAAACAACAATGGACAAAGATTCTACCTTGGATATCTTAGGGAGACTCATTGGAAATTAATCAAGGACCAACAGAGGCAACATCTTGAGTCCAATTCTAAATTAACAATTTTGAATTACAATCATCTTATTTTGATACGACCTTGATCGTGAGCACTAATCATCGTTCACTCACGCTCACGATGATAAGAGGTCGAAATGCAATCAGAAGGGCTAAGATGGCCGGCTCTTTATCATTTATCACCATGCCTGTCACGTTCTAACAAGTAAGTAAGTGCGAAAGTGACGCATGATATGACATAATATATTGTGATAAAAACGAGACCATGATACCGCTGCTGGAGTCTTCTCTGTCGGCATCTCGCTTAGACTTATTGGTCGGCGTGAGATGCCTGGTGGCATAATTTAACCAGGGATGTTGCGGATGCCGATTTTTTGACATCCGTGGATGCGGATGCGGATGCGGATTTTTAAAGGCTCACATCCGCGGATGCGGATGCGGATGCGGATGTCAAGATAGGTACATAAAAAACGTCAAATATTACATTTTAGTAATTTTTATTTAAAAAAACCGGCCAAGTGCGAGTCGGACTCTTGTTCCAAGGGTTCCGTACATTAAGTCCGACTCACGCTTGACTGCTAATTTCTAATAAGTTTTTTGGCTAATGACTAAATTACCTAGCAGTCTAGCACTTACGCCGATGCTAAGACGTTCCTGTACCGAACTGTTTCACATCCGCATCCGCATTAAATCCGCATCGATTTTATGCGGATGCGGATGCGGATGTTGAAAATAATGCGGAAGTTCCGCGGTTGCGGATGCGGATGCGGATATTCGCAACATCCCTGATTTAAACCATATCAAATTATTAAAACAGAATCGGCTTCCTTGTAGCCTCAGATTGAATGAGACCCTTTTACTGTCATAAACATTGATAGCGGTCCTTTAATTAATAAATAATACGTGGATCTCTGAAATCCGAGATTCGGATGTTTATTTATCTTGAATAATTAATGTGGCCGGTAGAGACTGATGTCTTGAAAAGGAAATGCGGTTGAGGGCAAGCTAATTGACACTGATTTCTGGTAAAGCTTATTTTTGAAGTGAAAACTTCTTTAGCGGCGCTGTGCACTTTTTGTGATCGGAAAAAAATGTTAAACTCGCGAGAGGTGTCACGTGACCGTAAGACGTAAGACGGACACGTGACCTGATCGAAAAACTGTTACTTCAATGTCATTGAGTTTTTCTTTATTGATTTAAATGCCATCTAGTGAGTTTCGCTCTAACTGGTATTAATATAACTCGAGTACTAACTGTACCTACACTCCTTTTTTGAAGAACTCCATACTGTAGCCAGGTTTGGCGTTTCTTCATTTAGTTTGTTCGGTAAGTTATGTTTTTAAGCAACATTTATCAAGGTCGAGTCATGAGGAATTGAGGGAACTCCTCAAATCTTTTAAGCTTACTTGTTGCGATTTTTTTATTTTCATCTAAAACCCAAGCATTTGATGCTGCTGATGAAGACTAAAGGATGACTCACGCTGGACTGGGCCGGGCCCGGACCGTGGCGTCCGACGTGTCATTTGTATCACGTATCACGTGGTTCTTTCCATAGAAAACGAAGCGCCGGAAGCTCCGGCCTGGCCCCGGCCCAGGCCCAGTCTAGCGTGAGTCATCCTTTAGTTTTCATCAGCTGCATCAAATGCTTGGTTTTTCCTCCTCCATCCATTCCATCCTCCTCCACGACATGTATTTTAAGTCTCGAGGCTAATTTTTATAACATACACCATGCATGTAAATAATATGAATATAAGTAATTTCAATCTGCTCTGTGAAGTCAGTTTTGTTAAAAACATGGAAAAATAATTAATGGGAGATGTAATTTTTGCTAAAAAAATTAAAGTAAAGCTGGAAACAAATTATCGGACGCGGCTGACGGACGCGGCTGACGCGCGCGACATAAAAGTGTGCACAGTTAGGAACATCCAGCGCGCCAGATTTCTGTCGGATGTCCGAAGGCTCAAGGTTACGTCCACGGCTTACATCCGATAGTTTGCACAGTTTAGTGTATATTCATTATCTAGATACCTATAAGTCGCGGCTGTGAGCCGCATCCGTCAGCCGCGTCCGATAATTTGTTTCCAGCTTAAATACCTGTGTGCTTACTTATAAGCAATAAGCCATCTGAATAATTTCATGGTAAGTACATAAGGTATGTAAACTAATCTAATATCTCACGCAATTGAGTAAATTATCATCCAAACAAAGCACGATCAGCAAACCCATTTGACTACATCAAATGGGTTATGTTTAATTTATCACGCTTCCCCTAAAGTTCCCCCTTCCTTTATCACATTATTACCGGCGCCCTAATCGGGAGGAAACGTCATATCTTGTACCGACTTTGCATTCGTTTCTGCAGTTCTATTCCCACTGGGTGACCGAGTGCGGAAAGTCAGACTTTCGTTCGAACCAGCGCAATATGACCTGCGGCGGCGTTCACGCAGATGCTATAGGTCTACGAATTTCCTTGATAAAATGAGTGACGGACCGAACGTCGTCTCACTCATTTTATCAATTTGACAATACAGAGGCCGCGTCGAGGCCGCAGCAGTAATGCAGCTGCACTTGAAATTTAAAATTCACCAAGTCATAAAACCAAACAGCCGCATCTGACATGATACCTTTTAGAAAACCTTACCATCTCTTCACATACGCAGGAAATTAAATACTGAGGGGCTACCGCGAACCACGTTCGACGTGTTACCTCTCTGTCACACTTGTAAATTCGTACGTAAGTAAACTGAATTGCCAGTCGTAATATTCACTTTTGAATTTCAAGTTTGAAGAGATATTTCTATCTCAGTTTTATATAGGGTGAGTAAAATGAACAGGACTACATTAATACAAAGGAAAAATGCTTGCACAGAGGTACAGTGAGCTGCGAAATTGCATGGAGAAATTATGAATGTATTCGTTGATAAAGTCGCCATCCACTTTTGCAACTGATGGTACTTGCGCCATCCTGAACGAAGTTCAGTCATTATATTATGAGAAGTCTTAAATTAAAGGGTGGTGTGAACGGGAGATGCATAGAAATGAACTCATTATTGCTCATAAGAAAGAGTATGAATTACTAATAAATTATAATTTGTAACATTAAAAGTTTATTAATTTATGGCTACATCGTATGAATTTAAACATTCTGCAAAAAACATTGAAACAATTATCAAAACAATGAATCTAGTTATAGATGGTCAAACCAATTTGTCAGTAAATAGGAACAAAAAAAACTATACTCATCCTTTTCTTTTGGGTGCTAGTACTAGTATAAGACAAAAATAGCATGATTCTCTCCGTCTATGTTTGAAATAAGACAGTCCTTTGATGACACACTTTATATATTCTATTAAATACTGGATTCACTTGAGCCGCACAAACAAGAACCTGAATTAGAAGCATTACGAAAACATATTCGTCCTGTGCAAGGCGAACTTCGCTCATGTACCCGAGTGAGCGGAAGTTTTCATTCATTCATTCATTCATGGCGGGAGCATGAATAATGCCGACCGTGGAACGGAAGCTTCCGAGAAACCGGTCACCGCTCGTGACTTTGGCGCCTTATCGCATTCGAGTTTCAAATATATGCCGTTAGGTTTGAAACGGTTTTGAAGCCAGTGTTTTATTCACAACTTAAGAGGGGGCTGACGTAAAGTTACAGTTCTTATATTGAACATGTTTTAATTAGGGACAAATGCAATGAATATGGTATCATGGGTAAGATTATCACCGGGTCGAGACAAACACTTACCATACTCATACTGTTTGTCTTGCCCCGAGCAAAATAAACTATTTTCGTCTTACCCCACCTTAAGTAGGCCTTAATTTAAGCGGAAACTAGACTATATTTGCAAGGGTTCTAACCAAGACCGTAAAATGGTAAAGTTGACACGCTAGAAAAAAAAAAGAAAAAAAAAATGTCTAATTTCAATTTATATTCAGTTGTATAGGTATCGTTACCCAACATACTATCGCAGTATAATTATAGTATAAAATGTAAGTGATATAGCTGAGGGATCTGAGGAGCAAAATTTAAACACAATAATATTTTCAAAGTAATTGAGATTGAGAAGGTAAAAACCCGCGCTACGGCCAAATTATTTTTTAGTAGTTTATGCAACAGTGATATAATAAGGGTTCTTAAAAATCAAGGGTCGAAGTTACAAAACGAGACGTAGTCGAGTTTTGTAAAAAAAGACCCGAGAATTTTAAGAACCAATTATGAGCTGTTGCATACATTACTTTTTCTATGACAGCTGCAGCAAAAAAAAAAAAAAAAGTTATTATTAAAAAAAAAGAGTTATTATAAAAAAAAAAAAGAGTTATTATTAAAAAAAAAGAGTTATTATTTAAAAAAAATTGAGTTATTATTTAAAAAAAAAAGAGTTATTATTGTAAATGAAAACATACCTCTTTCAATCAAGATGATCGGAACTTGTATCTTTAAAAAAAATAAAGCAGTTGTATTATACTCATAAGATGACTGCTAGCAGTCATCTTATGAGCCTATAGACAAAGCATTCAAATGACATTGCTTTAGATATCACTGTCAGTCATTTAATTGACACATTTAAGTGCTGGAGTAGAAAAAATATTTAAGAGTATTTTTAATATTTATTGAGGTGACACCTAATATTTTGGTCGCTAAAGTAGTAGACATTACATTTTTGACCGAGAACCATAAGAGGCAAAGTAAGTTTTTGACTAATACAGACAGAATTTGCTTACACTCAGCAACGCGCTATTCCAAAAAATCGAAACAAGCTAAACAACAGTGTAAACCACAGTAGCTTTGGCGACTATCGCATCGCATCCGCAACCTGCATTTCAAATGGGCTAAAAATAGGGCAAAATGTGAGCCTAGATACTTTATGTGCAACATTATTCTTTTGTGTTCTTCAGGAAACCATAAAATATGGCGTCTTGTTCATGGCCACAAATCAAAAAGGCTTACCTTCCATCAAGTATTGTTTTCTACAACCCGTAAACAAATAGCACAACTCAATTACTGGCGACCAAGGGTCATTTTAGCTTGGTTCTGCTTCGAAGAGCTGCACGTTTTAAGTTTGTACACCTGTCTAAAGGAGTTGTTTATATGTTTGGTTTTGGCTGTCGTGTTGGTGTCCATAAGTCTTTGTATCATGTTAACACGGCAATCATGAATTATTGTTATGGAATCTGTGAAAAGCAAGGCCTTTAAAAAAGTCGTGCTAAAAATTTTCCCACGATTGAGTTCGAAAACCGAGAGATGGATTACATTGGCAGTTGCAACATGTTAGTAACTGTACCAACCGAGAAATGTAAAGGTCATCCTTTATAACTAAACGACAGTACCTTCATTGCTATAAGTTTAATGTATTTTATGTGTCGGAAACCGGTGTTGCTCGAAGATTTTAGGTATTTTCAATAAGCTATGCTTCAATTTAAACTAGAAAGCTAAAAAGCACTAAGCCTTTCAGTGGAGATTCATCAAACGGATACTTTTAAGTTTTGGATACGATTAGCCCCTCTATACCTCATAACGGTTAAAACATACTTGCCATATTCAAAAAAGTTACACCACAACAACATTCAATTCAAACAACACGAAGACATACATAAGTACATTTAGCACTTTGTCCCTTTTCCAAATGAAGCTACAACAATCCACCATACGTTCAAGTTCACGTGCTCATCTGCATGCGTCGCGTAGTCCTTCATTAGGATATATTTTGTTTCCCGAAAACATTAATATAAACAGAAAAGTGCGCGTACGTAAAAGGCGAAAAACGCGGCGGTTTTATGCGCTGTTAAGGTAACCTAAATGTAACATGACCTCACGGCTCTTTGAAACCCTCAGAGTAAATATTTAGTTTTAAATACGCACATTTTATATGTTTAATACCAATCAGGCCAATTTAAAAGTAGGTAATCAATAGTATAACTATTAGTAAAATAAAAACTTATAATTAAAAAAAATTGCCTAGGTCGTGGTCGCTCGGTAGGGTACCCAGAAGGCTGGCCGCATTGCCCCGCTGGATGGCAATGCCGATCCGCTGGGCAAAATATTGGCCAGCCCTCTGGTCACCAGAAGCCTCTATAATAATGAATTTTTCACACATAGCGTTATCGTCGTACGTCCCACTGATGCTCACAAGCTCACATGCCTCTAGTCCCATAAGAAACTTCAGAATTTAGACCATAAATACTTAGTCCAATGAAAATTGAGGGCTTCATACATACCTTTAAATTGCTTTGGTGTATATTGAAGCATTAAATGATATTGCTTAGGTACATAAGTACTGAGAAACGTATAGGTCAGTTTCGAATTACGTGTCACAGCTCGGCTACCAGTTCTAACACGTACCTACATAAACTTTATTAGGATATATTGGACTACCGCTTCTTTATACAGACGTAGCGTAGTGGATATTGACTTTATGGAAAATATTTCTACACAATTTATTGTATATTGGCCATAGCTATGCCCCTTCGTTTGATTTTTTTAGATTTTTTGATTATTATAAAAATTGGTAGTGCGTTTGTTTGAAAAAGCGGTCGTCCGGTCGCCCCTTACGTCTTATTGCGCCTGATAAAACGCTAGTGAAACAACGCAGCGTTTTAAAATCCAATGCTGCAGTATCCAGCGTGTTCATTATCATTTGTATTCAACGCGGGGCACACCTGGAGGGCTGTCAGCTCCAAGATTTATGTTCCCGCGAACAAAACTCGCAGCTTTTGTATGGAAATGTCCGTCCCGTTGTTTCGGGACGGGTCCTTGAGGATCCTTTTTGCCCGTTTTGAAATTTGAAGCGGATTTGCCATTATAAATTATCTTTTAGTTGTCGGTGGAGGTAGTCATTTGTTTCGTTTTACCTGTGCTAAGTAAGATAATGTCGAGATATTCATGAGACACGAGTGGCGGCGCAGGTACCTAATGAAAATTATCATGAAGTTAATATGTTAATTAGAATTTCAATTTTGTTAGAATGAGTTTAATTTTAATTAAACCTTGATATGATTCATAAAATCCTAATATAGAAATAGACCCTAAATGTATTTTTGTTATTTTAGGTTTCACGTTTGATCTTTGAGTCCAGCCAGCCTATTATGGATAGCTTTATCCATCTTTATCCACGTGATAAAATAACTGTCACTGTTTAACACCGTGGGAAAGAAAGTGACGGACACCGTTTTATCACGCTGTCACGTAGACAAGAACGACCATCATATCCGTACTGAAATTAGTTTACAACTTCTAAGAGATCTAACATTAATGTAGGTATTATTTCTTATTCCATGAATACATCAAAATAACTTATCTCTATCGAATATCATTCAAATTGTAGTTCATAACAAGATTAAGATTTGTAATCGGTCGAAAATAAAATTTTACAAGAGATACAATTTAATTTGATAAAGAATTTTTTTTTTTCAAATAAAACCTGAGTAAACAAGTTATATATTTTATTTTCGTAACGCAGTACCTACACACACTTTGATTTGGGTATATTTCAATGAAACATAACAAACTTTAGAGGACTAAGCTAGTGCCAAAATCAAAACAGAACCTTCTCATTAGACCCATACTAATCAACATCAACAAGTGCGTTCTAATTGAGCCCTGTATAATTCACCGTATTCACCAGAGACGTCCCCATACAGACTGAAAGAAACCGGTTCATTATTATTTCCATTCACTGTGGACTACACCTGAGACCTCCTCGAGCATTCTAAATTCAACTTTAAATCGTTTCAATACAGTTTGAACTCGTTTGTCAACTGTTAAGCTGATATTCCTTTGATGCGTAATGCTAGGAGATATGGAGGTAAAATCGTGGACAGTCGTTGCCTGAAATTATGTCATACGGAGCATATAAACAACCTTTTCTCAAAAATGGACGGCAAAGTCGACGTTGCCGGTTAAAAAATAGGTCGCGAAGTGCGTAGTTTATGGTCATTCAAAAAATTAAAAAGTTAAAAACATTGCAGTCTCGATTTCGGGACTGCAATGTCGCATACAAATTCCATTATTTAACGAGTTCCAAACTTTTTAAAACTTCAAATGGCCATATCAAATGAAGGCATAGGTCCCTTAAACAGCCAAACAGATGATCAGCACTTATTATTATAAAGCCTATAACAGACTATCGCACCGCACCGCGACCTTGGAGCGTCGCACCCATAAGTGAGAGCGAGAAACAGATATCTCTTTCTTCCTCTCACTTATGGGTGAAACAGATATCTCTTTCTCGCTCTCACTTATGGGTGCGACGTTCCAGGGTGCGGTGCGGTGCGATAGTCTGTTACAGGCTTAATGTTGGTACCGCGACTATTTAGGTGTCTCAAATAGGTTGGCGTATTTTCAGCAGAAAAATGCACTTCTTTTTTTTTAAAGGCGGCAAGCTAATTTTTTTAATGGTTGTATTTTTTTCTGTGAAAATTAATGGAAAATTAGAACGTTGCTTCTGTAAGTTCTGTAAAATATTTCTATTTCTTGCACCACTTTTGAGAAAAGCACTATATATGACTCGGCTGGAAGGCTACTTGCTGGCTTCGGATTCAATTAAACGGACTCCCAAGGTCGTCCGTTTAAAACGAATCCTCAGCCTGCAAGTAGCTACTTCCGAACCTCGACAATAATGTACTATTCAATAGACTTAAAACTTTATTATTAGGACATAAAAAGATAAACTAAACAATAATTCTTCAAACAAAATCGTCACTTTTGACACTTGTTTGACACTGACATATCCGATTCATATCGTTTCCATATCTATTATTTGACGTATCTTATAGTTCGAATATGGCTGTAAGTCAATTTATTTAACGAAAAATAAGTACTGATACAAATAAAATAAAACCGTTGTATTTTCATGCTAAAACACCATTAATAGCCATTACTAACTTTTCTTTGCTTGTAGTCAAATTTTAATGAACTTGATTCATTTCCACGTAGCTAATTACTTTGGAAATAATTAATCACTAGTTCTACTCGCGAATAATTCACTCGAGCCCTAAATCATAATTAATTACTTATTAACGCGCCTTACAAAAGCGGAATAAATGGTAATTATGACGAATTGCGCCTCAAGGTATCGAGAGGGTTGAAGAAGGGCGATTCTTGCTGAACTCTGTAACGTGACGAGCTTTAAGATTTACAAAATATACGACCGATTTTGAAATCTTATTATGGTTGCAATACTTTTCGTAATTACTAGTGTGTACTAATTATTTATAAGGTGTGACATCTTGTCAATGCTGTACTTTTCTAACCTTTTAGGCCCGAGATACACTTGTAAGATTTAAGGATATGCGTTCACTGAGGACAAAGCTATTTCTTAGAATTAGATAACAATATTCACCTCTCATTCTATAGTATAGCTGTGTCCCTACTTACGTAAGTAAAACTTACTAGTGTATCTTGGGCCTTAAGAGTCACGCGAATCTACGCGCGAAAGATACGCTCTCATTTTAAAACAACATTCTGAAATAACATGAAATTTGACATAAACATTCAAGTAACATACGAGTACGAGTATATATCTATGTGTGACTGGTTTTTATTTATCGTTGCTAGAAATTGTAAAATAAAAAAAATACAGCAAATAGAAGTTTTACATACATAATTTCTACTCGCCCTATTTTTTTAAATAACAGTTTTTAGCAACGAAAACGAATACCAACCATAGATATAAATGTGTTATATGTAGTGATCGTTATCAACGTGTAGTTTTCGTAGCAAAGGGTATGGTTGGCAGAAAAAACGTATACATTTGAATATTCACTTTTGTTCTTAACTATAAAATAAATACTTATCTTAGGATTACACCTCTAGATATAACTCTTTACGGTACAAAACCTTTTCCGCCCTAATATATTTTTAAAACAATGTACGTCAAATGACATTAAATGCCATAAAAATACAACTATAGTTGCGTGCAATATTTTAGAGACTTAAATTAACATTCCTGTGACGTAGAAAGGTCATTTAGCTATTTAAAATGGATTTTTTCCAATCGACATGAACAACTGACAGCTAAATATGTTGAGCAAATTTTAATCGTTTATTCAGTATAATTTGGATAAGTGATTATAAATATGTATATAAATCTCACAATATATAATGTTTAAAATACTTGCGTATTCGTTTTTTTGTCAACCATACTTTGCTACCAATCAATACAGCACGTTGATAACGATCACTAAACTTATATGTAAAAATGTGGAACTACACAACTACACATGTAATAATAAAATAACTGATTAAACTGGCAGGTATCATAATTATTTTACATTTCTGAATACCTACACTTCGTAGTTAAGCTCGGGCACCGGCTATATACCTAACCCTCCCACGCTGTCTCCAATAAATCTCACCACACTACACAGTGGGCTTAGTAAAACCCGACTGTTTTTAACTACGCATTCCTGAGGTAATAAGGAGCAAAGTTATATGAGTTTTGGTCAGATACGTTGTCATCTTATACCTTTAAACGAGCAATTCTTGTATATTTATTTATATATATATTTCGGGGAACTCGGAAACGGCTCTAACGATTTCGACGAAATTTGGTATGTAGGGGTTTTTGGGGCCGAAAAATCGATCTAGCCAGGTTTTATCTTTATAAAAACGCGCATTTTTGAAAACGTCATCGCAAAATCAAAGCAAAGCAAGATCGATTTCGGAAAACTTTGTATGACATGTCGGGTTTTACCAGCCCACGATGTACACACATAATATCCGTCTCAGAGATAGCAGCGGTAATGGCGTATAGTTGACTGGTTCAGATATGACTTACGTGACCTCGTTGTGTTGCTAGCTTGCGTTTGCCTGTGGGCCTACTCGCCTGTCAATATTTCGTACGAGCAATTTGCTTTACGTGAAATACAGGAAAATCGAGGTGATGAAATATAGTGACTTAATTATGTCAAAGCTTAGTACCGTAAAATGGGGTGAGTAGGCTTCGCGGGGACAGTTGGGTTATGAATAGGGAGAGAAGGTTTGAAAGGGGGGTGAGATGGTTTTTTAATGCTACTGCCACAAAAACAATGCATTCCAATTTAAATTGGAGCTACTCATAATAAAAAAAAATCGATCCAACAATCTTCCAAAATCACCTTTGTATGAAAACCCAACTCACCCCAAATACGAGGGACTACGGGGTGAGGTGGGTTTTCCTGTTTATCGTCAAAGTTATGAAATGGAACTACCCAAAATAAAATAAAAACGAAAATACAAACTTCCGGAACACTTATTATATACACCATTCAGTTTGCATATGTAAAAATAAAATGTTATCGAGGTTTGAATGTCAGTTTTGCACCTACTCACCCCATTTTACGGTACCTACACAGATTTAAACATGTGTAGCATGTTGCTCGATTTTGTGCTAATATAGGTAATATATTCCATCATGTTTACTCTTTTATGTGCCGACGCGAAATCATTCTACTTATTCATTGGAGACAGAAATTATAGGTTATATTGCCAAGTGCAAATAATAACTTGGTTTTGTTTTGGACTTTGCACCAGGTGCAATTATTATATATCAAGTTATATTATGGAAATTAAAATTAACAAAAATAAATTAAACTAATAACTGAACTTACTAAACTAAAACTACCTAAAAAGTAAAAACCTACAAATAAAAAATTGGCCCCAAGTCTGTGCCGACCGGTAGGGTGCCCAGAAGGCTGGCGGCGTTGCCGCGCTGAACGGCAACGCCAATGCGTTGGGCGAGGTATGCTCCAGCCTTCCGGTCACCCGTTGCGTCTATAAGGCGCTTGGCCAACTCCTTATAAATTATAGTAATTAATATGTCAAAAACTCAATCATTCTCTACAGAACTAATTATAATTTATAAATTTTATAATTAAATTATCGCTAAAATATTTGCGATCTCAGACAATTAATATTAATATAACAAATTACAATTTTAATCATCATCTTCCTCGCGTTGTCCTGGCATTTTGCCACGGCTCATGGGAGCCTGGGGTCCGCTTGGCAACTAATCCCAGGAATTGGCATAGGCACTAGTTTTTACGAAAGCGACTGCCATCTGACCTTCCAACCCAGAGGGTAAACTAAGCCTTATTGGGATTAGTCCGGTTTCCTCACGATGTTTTCCTTCACCGAAAAGCGACTGGTAAATATCAAATGATATTTCGTACGTAAGGGCCCGGCCACATGTGCGCGGTGCGGCGCCGCCGCCGCCTCGCGGCGCAGCACCGCAGAAATCTGCGGCGCCGCAAACCGCTCTGCGGCGACGCCCGCCGCAACGCAAAATTTTGCGGTGCCGCGCCGCGGCGCCGCAAAGCGGTGCGCGGCGCCGCGCGCGGTGCCGCAAAGCGGTGAGTTTCGCCGCGCGCGGTGCCGCCAAGCGGCGTGCGGCGCCGCGTGCGATGCCACGCTGCATAGTAAAGAATAAAATTCGACTACCAGTTGTTTAATCAGACATGGATCCCTTCACACGTGTTCTGCTCTTGCTGTTGTTATAGCGATAGCGGTTCGCCAAAAAACGCTGTAAATGGTGTTAAAGGTATCAAAATCGGTACGATTGATCTTTAGGACATTTGAAACAATTTGACCCGAAGCACCAACAAATAAAAAAACGAGAGGAGTTATGACGTCATCTTTTTTTGTATGAAATTAAAAAAAAATTGTTTAGAAACCTATCGTGTGTAGTATTAAACGAAAGGGCTTTCTAAGACGATTCCAAAAATATATCACATCATTACATTTGAGTAATTTTTTTTTTAATTATAATAAAAATATTTTTTAAAACATACCAAGTTTGGGTTTCTCCAGATACAATACCGTTAAAAATTTTTTTGTTAAATATACCTCAAATTATACCTAATATCCTCATATCTAATTCTAATAAAGCAATTTTGAAAATATTTACATTTAGTATATTTGTTTTAATTTTTTCTACTCCCGTACCTTTATTTGTCATTTAAAAGGTCATCTCATACACACACCTTTAAACCCCTATGTTATAGTTGTCAAGACAAGTCTTTAGTCTATTCCCCAAAAAAGTATTTGTGCATACACGCAGTATCTTTTTGGTACTTTTACGATACTTCGTGTAATCACCACTTAAAAAATATTGTATTAAATACATTGTTGCCAACCTAATTTTAATTGATTGATGAGTACTAAGTGCATTGCTGCTAATTTACAAAATATTCATTAGGTTCTATAGTAGAAACAATAAAATTCCTTCAGAAGTCAGAAACGCGCATGTGACACCCGTAATATAGCAAGATCCATAGACTACGAACACCGCTTAGCGTTGCTTGTTAGTCTCCATAGGCTACTGTGGCCAAAATCGAGAAAAAAAACTATCCAAAATTGTAATTTAACTAAGAGCAAGTACCAGGGCCTCACGAGTTACTAGAAGGTGTTGCTGACCATCCGGCCGTGGGGCGCGGGGCGCGGTGGCCGGGTCGCGTATCTTTGCTGTATACTTTTGGTTTGTTTACCTACATATATGTCCTATATGATTCCACTTGTTTAAAGTATTATTTTTGTTGAATGAAAAATATTTGTTAAATTTACAATTTTTAATATTTAAAGGTGAGATTTTTCAGTTAATTCTTACATAAATAATTTTTACTACGAATTATAGATTCCGAGATATAAGCGACTTTCTGGAAAACCGTTATACTTATATTAATTTTATACTTATTTTAATGTTATACTTATATTAAACCGTTATACTTATATTTTTTTTTTATCCTCGTAGGATATTAGGTATAATTTGAGGTATATTTTACAAAAAAATATTGAACGGTATTGTATCTGGAGAAGCCCAAACTTGGTATGTTTTGAAAATTATTTTTATTATAATTAAAAAAAAGCGGCCAAGTGCGAGCCGGACTCGCCCATGAAGGGTTCCGTATTTAGGCGATTTATGACGTATTAAAAAAAACTACTTGCTAGATCTCGTTCAAACCAATTTTCGGTTGAAGTTTACATGGTAATGTACATCATATATTTTTTTTAGTTTTATCATTCTCTTATTTTAGAAGTTAGGGGGGGGGGGGGACACACATTTTACCACTTTGGAAGTGTCTCTCGCGCAAACTATTCAGTTTAGAAAAAAATGATATTAGAAACCTCAATATCATTTTTGAAGACCTATCCATAGATACCCCACACGTATGGGTTTGATGAAAAAAAATTTTTTGAGTTTCAGTTCGAAGTATGGGGAACCCCAAAAATTTATTGTGTTTTTTCTATTTTTGTATGAAAATCTTAATGCGGTTCACAGAATACATCTACTTACCAAGTTTCAACATTATAGTTCTTATAGTTTCGGAGAAAAGTGGCTGTGACATACGGACGGACAGACAGACGGACAGACAGACAGACAGACAGACAGACATGACGAATCTATAAGGGTTCCGTTTTTTGCCATTTGGCTACGGAACCCTAAAAACCGGCCAAGTGCGAGTCGGACTCTCGTTCCAAGGGTTCCGCGCATTACACAATTTTTAACAATATGTTTTGTTTAATGAAAAGTCAGTAAAATGTCTTTAAAAAACCCGTAGGGGCCGGATCAAAAACTAAGTACTTAAGTCCGACTCACGCTTGACTGCATATTTCTAATAGGTTTTCCTGTCATTTATAGGTAAAGAACTATTTAGTGTATTTTTTCAATATTGTAGACCCAGTACCTAGTTTCAGAGATAAGGGGGGGAAAGGGTCATTTTTTGCCTATTTTCTTGAATAACTGCTAAACTATTTATCTTAAAATGATCATTCCAAAGTTTAATTAATAATTAAATTAATAAACTTTATTTTGAAACACTTTTAGGTACAGAAATTTACAAACTTTTCTCAAAATGAGCTCTTTCATTTGATATGTAACACGATATCTTAGTTTGAAAAACTTTATTTTTTAATTTGCTCTTTTACCTCCCAAAAGTGGCCTACATATTTAAAATTCATTTGTTTACGTTACATATATGTCCGTCTTTGGGTCACAAACTTACATAGGTATGTGTGCCAAATTTTAACTTCATTAAAAGTGAGTAAAATGTCTTTAAAAACCCCGTAGGGGTCGGATCAAAATCTAAGTACTTAAGTCCGACTCACGCTCGACTGCACATTTCTAATAGGTTTTCCTGTCATCTATAGGTAAAGAACTATTTAGTGTAATTTTTTCAAAATTTTAGTCCAGTACTTTCAGAGATAAAGGGGAGGAATGGTAATTTTTTGCCTATTTTCTTGAATAACTGCTAAACTATTTATCTTAAAATTATAAAAAAAATATATTTGAGATTCTCAAAATGAGCTCTTTCATTTGATACACACACGATATATTTTGAATAACTTTATTTTTTTATTTGCTCTTTTACCCCCAAAAAGTGGCCTCCATATTTAAAATTCATTTGTGTACGTTACATGTCCGTCTTTGGATCACAAACTTACATATGTGTGCCAAATTTCAACTTATTGAAAAGTGAGTAAAATGTCTTTAAAAAACCCGTAGGGGTCGGATCAAAAACTAGTACTTAAGTCCGACTCACGCTTGACTGCACATTTCTAATAGGTTTTCCTGTCATCTATAGGTTAAGAACTATTTAGTGTATTTTTTTCAATATTTTAGACCCAGTACCTAGTTTCAGAGATAAGGGGGGGAAAGGGTCATTTTTTGCCTATTTTCTTGAATAACTGCTAAACTATTTATCTTAAAATGATCATTCCAAAGTTTAATTAATAATTAAATTAATAAACTTTATTTTGAAACACTTTTAGGTACAGACATTTACAAACTTTTCTCAAAATAAGCTCTTTCATTTGATATGTAACACGATATCTTAGTTTGAAAAACTTTATTTTTTAATTTGCTCTTTTACCTCCCAAAAGTGGCCTACATATTTAAAATTCATTTGTATACGTTACATATATGTCCGTCTTTGGGTCACAAACTTACATAGGTATGTGTGCCAAATTATAACTTCATTAAAAGTGAGTAAAATGTCTTTAAAAACCCCGTAGGGGTCGGATCAAAATCTAAGTACTTAAGTCCGGCTCACGCTCGACTGCACATTTCTAATAGGTTTTCCTGTCATCTATAGGTAAATAACTATTTAGTGTAATTTTTTCAGAATTTTAGTCCAGTACTTTCAGAGATAAAGGGGAGGAATGGTAATTTTTTGCCTATTTTCTTGAATAACTGCTAAACTATTTATCTTAAAATTATAAAAAAAAAATATATTTGAGATTCTCAAAATGAGCTCTTTCATTTGATACACACACGATATATTTTGAATAACTTTATTTTTTTATTTGCTCTTTTACCCCCCAAAAGTGGCCTCCATATTTAAAATTCATTTGTGTACGTTACATGTCCGTCTTTGGATCACAAACTTACATATGTGTGCCAAATTTCAACTTATTGAAAAGTGAGTAAAATGTCTTTAAAAAACCCGTAGGGGTCGGATCAAAAACTAGTACTTAAGTCCGACTCACGCTTGACTGCACATTTCTAATAGGTTTTCCTGTCATCTATAGGTTAAGAACTATTTAGTGTATTTTTTTCATTATTTTAGACCTAGTAGTTTCAGAGATAAAGGGGGGGAATGGTAATTTTTTGCCTATTTTCTTGAATAACTGCTAAACTATTTATCTTAAAATAATAAAAAAATATATTTGAGATTCTCAAAATGAGCTCTTTCATTTGATATGTAACACGATATAGTTTGAAAAACTTTATTTTTAAATTTCTCTTTTACCCCCCAAAAGTGGCCTTCATATTTAAAATTCATTTATTTACGTTACATCTTCGTCTTTAGGTCACAAACTTACATATGTGTGCCAAATTTCAACTTTATTGGTCCAGTAGTTTCGGAGAAAATAGGCTGTGACAGACGGACGGACGGACAGACAGACGCACGAGTGATCCTATAAGGGTTCCGTTTTTTCCTTTTGAGGTACGGAACCCTAAAAAAAATGACTAAAATATAATGATATGATATTTTTGGAATCGGCTCAGAAAGCCCTTTCGTTTAATACCACACACGATAGGTTTCAAAACAGTTTTTTTTAAATTCCGCGCTGCGGCGCCGCAAAGCGATTTGACCCGAAGCACCATGAAAAAAAAACGAGATGAGTTAGCTTTTTTTTGTCAAAAGGAAAAAACGGAACCCTTATAGGATCACTCGTGCGTCTGTCTGTCCGTCCGTTCGTCTGTCACAGCCTATTTTCTCCGAAACTACTGGACCAATAAAGTTGAAATTTGGCACACATATGTAAGTTTGTGACCCAAAGACGGACATATATGTAATGTAAACAAATGAATTTTAAATATGAAGGCCACTTTTGGGGGGTAAAAGAGAAATTTAAAAATAAAGTTTTTCAAACTATATCGTGTTACATATCAAATGAAAGAGATCATTTTGAGAATCTCAAATATATTTTTTTATTATTTTAAGATAAATAGTTTAGCAGTTATTCAAGAAAATAGGCAAAAAATTACCATTCCCCCCCTTTATCTCTGAAACTACTAGGTCTAAAATAATGAAAAAAATACACTAAATAGTTCTTAACCTATAGATGACAGGAAAACCTATTAGAAATGTGCAGTCAAGCGTGAGTCGGACTTAAGTACTAGTTTTTGATCCGACCCCTACGGGTTTTTTAAAGACATTTTACTCACTTTTCAATAAGTTGAAATTTGGCACACATATGTAAGTTTGTGATCCAAAGACGTACATGTAACGTACACAAATGAATTTTAAATATGGAGGCCACTTTTGGGGGGTAAAAGAGCAAATAAAAAAATAAAGTTATTCAAAATATATCGTGTGTGTATCAAATGAAAGAGCTCATTTTGAGAATCTCAAATATATATTTTTTATAATTTTAAGATAAATAGTTTAGCGGTTATTCAAGAAAATAGGCAAAAAATTACCATTCCTCCCCTTTATCTCTGAAAGTACTGGACTAAAATTTTGAAAAAATTACACTAAATAGTTATTTACCTATAGATGACAGGAAAACCTATTAGAAATGTGCAGTCGAGCGTGAGCCGGACTTAAGTACTTAGATTTTGATCCGACCCCTACGGGGTTTTTAAAGACATTTTACTCACTTTTAATGAAGTTATAATTTGGCACACATACCTATGTAAGTTTGTGACCCAAAGACGGACATATATGTAACGTATACAAATGAATTTTAAATATGTAGGCCACTTTTGGGAGGTAAAAGAGCAAATTAAAAAAAAAAGTTTTTCAAACTAAGATATCGTGTTACATATCAAATGAAAGAGCTCATTTTGAGAAAAGTTTGTAAATGTCTGTACCTAAAAGTGTTTCAAAATAAAGTTTATTAATTTAATTATTAATTAAACTTTGGAATGATCATTTTAAGATAAATAGTTTACCAGTTATTCAAGAAAATAGGCAAAAAATGACCCTTTCCCCCCCCTTATCTCTAAAACTAGGTACTGGGTCTAAAATATTGAAAAAAATACACTAAATAGTTCTTAACCTATAGATGACAGGAAAACCTATTAGAAATGTGCAGTCAAGCGTGAGTCGGACTTAAGTACTAGTTTTTGATCCGACCCCTACGGGTTTTTTAAAGATATTTTACTCACTTTTCAATAAGTTGAAATTTGGCACACATATGTAAGTTTGTGATCCAAAGACGGACATGTAACGTACACAAATGAATTTTAAATATGGAGGCCACTTTTTGGGGGTAAAAGAGCAAATAAAAAATAAAGTTATTCAAAATATATCGTGTGTGTATCAAATGAAAGAGCTCATTTTGAGAATCTCAAATATATTTTTTTTATAATTTTAAGATAAATAGTTTAGCAGTTATTCAAGAAAATAGGCAAAAAATTACCATTCCTCCCCTTTATCTCTGAAAGTACTGGACTAACATTTTGAAAAAATTACACTAAATAGTTCTTTACCTATAGATGACAGGAAAACCTATTAGAAATGTGCAGTCGAGCGTGAGTCGGACTTAAGTACTTAGATTTTGATCCGACCCCTACGGGGTTTTTAAAGACATTTTACTCACTTTTAATGAAGTTAAAATTTGGCACACATACCTATGTAAGTTTGTGACCCAAAGACGGACATATATGTAACGTAAACAAATGAATTTTAAATATGTAGGCCACTTTTGGGAGGTAAAAGAGCAAATTAAAAAATAAAGTTTTTCAAACTAAGATATCGTGTTACATATCAAATGAAAGAGCTCATTTTGAGAAAAGTTTGTAAATTTCTGTACCTAAAAGTGTTTCAAAATAAAGTTTATTAATTTAATTAATAATTAAACTTTGGAATGATCATTTTAAGATAAATAGTTTAGCAGTTATTCAAGAAAATAGGCAAAAAATGACCCTTTCCCCCCCTTATCTCTGAAACTAGGTACTGGGTCTACAATATTGAAAAAATACACTAAATAGTTCTTTACCTATAAATGACAGGAAAACCTATTAGAAATATGCAGTCAAGCGTGAGTCGGACTTAAGTACTTAGTTTTTGATCCGGCCCCTACGGGTTTTTTAAAGACATTTTACTGACTTTTCATTAAACAAAACATATTGTTAAAAATTGTGTAATGCGACTCGCACTTGGCCGGTTTTTAGGGTTCCGTAGCCAAATGGCAAAAAACGGAACCCTTATAGATTCGTCATGTCTGTCTGTCTGTCTGTCCGTCTGTCTGTCCGTCCGTATGTCACAGCCACTTTTCTCCGAAACTATAAGAACTATACTGTTGAAACTTGGTAAGTAGATGTATTCTGTGAACCGCATTAAGATTTTCACACAAAAATAGAAAAAACACAATAAATTTTTGGGGTTCCCTATTATTAGTATGCGGAGTCGATGGTAAACACAGTTGGATAGAAGTGAAATATTTAATGTATATTATTATAAAATCACATGTGACATAATGTTTACAATGAGAAAATTGTTGCCGAGTGACAAGTAAAACAAACACAGGCCTAGACATATTAAAATTTAAACTAGATTCTAAAAATGGCCAGCGTTATACTTCAACACCCCCCCATAACGTGGGCATCATCATGGCTTCATGCCACACCAAGCTGACGAGTGAACACCTCGTGCTTGACACAGCCCAGGGGCTTAGTGAACACATCTGCTAACATTTCACCCGTAGGGATGTATACAATTTCAACGTTAAACCTATCTATCATATCTCTAACGTAATGAAATCTTATTTCTATATGCTTGCTCCGTCTGTGATGAGTGTGATTGGTAGCAAGCTGTATAGCAGATTGATTATCACAATACATTACTATTTTACAACTAGTCGTCATTAACAATTCCTTAATTAAAGCTTGTAGGAACACCGCTTCTCTACTCGCTTCGCTCAAGCTGCAATACTCCGCCTCGGTCGACGAAAGCGATATGCACGACTGTTTGTAGCTACCCCAAGATACCGAATTACCGGCGTATTTAAACACATACCCCGTGTACGACTTTCGATCAGGATCAGCCGCCCAATCTGCATCAGAATAACCCTCAAGAACGGGATCTACATTCGACTTCTTAAATATCAAAGCCTTTTGCTTAGTGCCTTTAAGATATCGCAGTATACGCTTGGCTTGATTCCAATGGAATTCCGTATAACAACTGTTAAATTTACTTAAAAAAGACACGGCAAACGAAATGTCAGGCCGCGTAGTTACACATAAATACATAAGACTACCAATCAACTCTTGATACGGAAACTTCGTTACAATGTTATTCGTAGCATTATTAGAACTCTCAACGACAGAACTAACATTAGTTATCATGGGAGACTTTACAGGCTTACAGTCTGTCATGCCAAAACGATCTAACATATTGTCAATCCGCTTTTCCTGACTTAGTTTGATGGAAGTTGCATCACGTTCTACCTTTATACCTAACATGTTTCGTACCGGGCCTAAGTCTTTGAGTTTAAAAACCTTTGACAAAGAACTTTTTAACGTCTCAGCCAGACGTTTGTCATTATAAAACACGAAAAAATCGTCAACATACAGAGCGATAAAAACAATCGACTCACCTGATCTCTTAGTGAAGATGCAGTCCTCTTGTTTACACTGTCTGTATCCCAAAGAAAGTAAGACATGTTTTACCTTTTGGTACCAGGATCGCGATGCTTGCTTCAACCCATAAACAGCCTTTCGTAATCTATATACTTTGTTCTCATTGCCAGGACATATGAAACCTTCCGGTTGTTGCATAAAGATCTCCTCCTGCAAATCTCCATTCAGGAATGCTGTCTGCACGTCTAAATGATCAATCTTAAGATTCATTTCCACAGCCAGAGATAACAACAATCTTATAGAACAGTGACGAACGACCGGCGAAAAAGTTTCTTGGAAATCTTCACCATATTTTTGAGTAAAGCCTTTAGCTACCAACCTTGCCTTATAACGTGTAATATTCCCATCTGAGTTTCGTTTAAGGGTAAAAATCCACTTATTTTTAACGACGTTCTTGTCAACCTGTTTATCAGTAAGTTCCCAAGCTCCGTGTAAGACAAAAGAATCGATTTCCTCTTTCATGGCCTTCTGCCATAACTCTTTATCTTCACAACTCAAAGCTTCTTTGACAGTACGCGGCTCTATGGGCTCTGTCACATTACACACGTTAGTTATGTTACAGGTTGTCTTAGGCATACGTGGGCGTAGGTTATATCGTTGACCAGTAGACTCTGGAGCCAATTCAGGCAATCTTACCGAATCTTCACTAGCCTCGCGTTTACACTCCAACTCAACAGGATGATTTGGTGATTCGGCAGGAACTTTATCTGGCTCCGCCTCAAGAGGATGATCTGATGACTCAGCCAACAGGTACTCTGGCTCCGCCTCAAGTGGATGATCTGACGACTCAGCCAACGGGTACTCTGGCTCCGCCTCAACCGACGTAGTCTTCAGCATCTCCCTCTCATTATCACCTCCTGTAAGATAAATAGGTTCAAACACACGTTTTGGCCCTATTTTAGAATGTCTCCCTGGAAACACAGATTCGTTGAACACCACATCACGTGACACAACGATCTTATTATCATCAGGATTGAACAAACGATATCCTTTCACGTTATCATAGTAACCTAAAAAGATTAGCCTTCTACTTTTGGGGTCTAACTTTTTACGTTTACAGTCATCTACATGAGCAAATGCCTCGCAACCAAAGACACGCAGATTTTTAAGGCTCACTTTCTTACCACTCCATACCTCTTCAGGTAACCTACCAGAAAGTCTCGAGCTTGGCGATCTGTTGATCAGAAACGCCGCTGTGTTTACAGCCTCTGCCCACATCTTGTCATCGAGATTTGCGTTATACAGTAGACATCTGACCTTGTCAAGTAAAGAACGATTCAGGCGCTCCGCGGATCCATTCTGCTGACTAGAATAGGGTACCGTCAGCTGATGTACAATGCCTTTCTTCTTAAAGAAGTCCGTCAACTCAGCATTTACGTACTCAGAGCCATTATCTGTTCTCAGTACCTTGACTTTAGCACTACACTGATTCTCTACCAGTCTAATAAAATCTTTAGTGTACTTACACACTTCACTCTTCTTTGCAATGGGATAGGCGAACACCTTCCTGGAGTAGTCGTCTAGGAACGTGAGGACGTAGCGCTTGCCTCCGAGAGAAGTAGTCGGCATCGGCCCCATGACGTCACTGTGAATGAGCGCCAGCCGCGCCTCGGCCACCTGTTTGTTATGATCGGTCACAAAGGGAGCGCGGGATTGCTTACCCTTAAGACACACATCACAAACTTTCTTCTGAGTAGTAACCTGAAAGTCAATTTCATTAGCAACCTTCCTAAGTGATGCCAAGCTGTCAAAATTTATATGAGCTAAACGTTGATGCCATAACATCATATCCTTAGACGTAGCTGACGTTGTCAGATTGACTTTACCCTCAGAATTAAGCCTGTAAACTCTCCCAATTTTCCTAGCATGTAAAACTACTTTACCAGCTTTAAGTATGTCACATCCATTATTATCAAAAATAAATTTAAATCCCTTTTCAGCAAGAGTAGACACAGATATTAAATTAACAGTAAGGTCAGGTACAAGCATTACATCTTTCAAAGTTGTATCTATCGTTTGTCCACGAGAGTTAACCGTAAAATGTACGTCACCTTTCCCATTCACTTCTAACTTCTTACCGTTAGCAACACACACCTCCTTAGTCGACGACTCATCAAGAGCTTGAAACCATTCTTGGCGTCCTGACATATTATCTGTCGCTCCAGAATCAATAATCCACGAACTGTCCGTGTTAAGTGCAGACAGCACCATAGAAGTCGTCATCGCTCCATTACGGTCCGATTGAGGACAATCCTTCTTGGTATGTCCTTTAGAACGACACTTCCAACACCACAACTTGTTCGTACTTGACGAGGTACTAGCGTGTTTTGATGTACTTGAGGCATTTTTCTTCTGGCCTCGGGAGCTAGCTTTTTCATTACTACGATTCCTTGTAAATAAGCAGCCATCGCTATTGCTACCACCAGCGACGCTCCCTTTCCATCTCTTATCTTGAAGAAGTTTTGTTTTTACCATATCTGTAGTTATATCTATACTAGAATGCTCCAGAGCCATTATCATTGGCTCATAGTCTTGAGGTAACCCTTGAAGCATAATAGCAGCCAGAAATTCATCATCAAGAGGTTTCTTCATGCTACTCAGTTGTTCAGCAAGTGACAAGATCTCGTTGACATAAATCTCCATGCTATCGAACTGTTCCAGCTTAATGGAGCATAAAGTTCGCAGACACGACAATCTCCTGTGCAACCCGGTGTCATCGTACGCCTTTTTCAAGGCATTCCACACATCTTTAGCAGTTTTCGCCTGCGTGATGTGAGGATAGCACGATTTTTCCACGCTCAAACAAAGCCTCGCTCGAGCCCTCTCCTCTTTACGAGCTAATTTGGTAGCGTCGATCTCACCTCCGTTTTCTGGTTTTCCCGTAATGCATTGCCATAGATCCTCGAATACGAGTATATTCTCTATCTGGAATGCCCAATCGCGATAGTTAATGGTACCTTTCAGCTTTTCCAAAGTAACTTTCGAATTAGTATACTCATCCATATTTCGAGTTATATAATAATATTTTCACAAAATATTTTACACTTCACATGTAGCACATAACCTATTATTAGTATGCGGAGTCGATGGTAAACACAGTTGGATAGAAGTGAAATATTTAATGTATATTATTATAAAATCACATGTGACATAATGTTTACAATGAGAAAATTGTTGCCGAGTGACAAGTAAAACAAACACAGGCCTAGACATATTAAAATTTAAACTAGATTCTAAAAATGGCCAGCGTTATACTTCAACATTCCCTACTTCGAACTGAAACTCAAAAATTTTTTTTTTCATCAAACCCATACGTGTGGGGTATCTATGGATAGGTCTTCAAAAATGATATTGAGGTTTCTAATATCATTTTTTTCTAAACCGAATAGTTTGCGCGAGAGACACTTCCAAAGTGGTAAAATGTGTGTCCCCCCCCCCCCCCTAACTTCTAAAATAAGAGAATGATAAAACTAAAAAAAATATATGATGTACATTACCATGTAAACTTCAACCGAAAATTGGTTTGAACGAGATCTAGCAAGTAGTTTTTTTTAATACGTCATAAATCGCCTAAATACGGAACCCTTCATGGGCGAGTCCGGCTCGCACTTGGCCGCTTTTTTTTAATTATAATAAAAATAATTTTCAAAACATACCAAGTTTGGGCTTCTCCAGATACAATACCGTTCAATATTTTTTTGTAAAATATACCTCAAATTATACCTAATATCCTACGAGGATATTAGGTATCTAACACTAAGAAAGCAATTTTGAAAATAATTACATGAAGTACTTTTTTTTAATTTTTCAATTTTACAAAGTGTGATCTATGAATTTCTCAATTAAATATTTAAATAGAAAGCATAAAATTAATATAAGTATAACGGTTTTCCAGAAAGTCGCTTATATCTATAATTCGTAGTAAAAATTATTTATGTAAGAATTAACTGAAAAATCTCACCTTTAAATATTAAAAATTGTAAATTTAACAAATATTTTTCATTCAACAAAAATAATACTTTAAACAAGTGGAATCATATAGGACATATATGTAGGTAAACAAACCAAAAGTATACAGCTAAGATACGCGACCCGGCCACCGCGCCCCGCGCCCCACGGCCGGATGGTCAGCGACACCTTCTAGTAACTCGTGAGGCCCTGGTACTTGCTCTTAGTTAAATTACAATTTTGGATAGTTTTTTTTTTCTCGATTTTGGCCACAGTAGCCTATGGAGACTAACAAGCAACGCTAAGCGGTGTTCGTAGTCTATGGATCTTGCTATATTACGGGTGTCACATGCGCGTTTCTGACTTCTGAAGGAATTTTATTGTTTCTACTATAGAACCTAATGAATATTTTGTAAATTAGCAGCAATGCACTTAGTACTCATCAATCAATTAAAATTAGGTTGGCAACAATGTATTTAATACAATATTTTTTAAGTGGTGATTACACGAAGTATCGTAAAAGTACCAAAAAGATACTGCGTGTATGCACAAATACTTTTTTGGGGAATAGACTAAAGACTTGTCTTGACAACTATAACATAGGGGTTTAAAGGTGTGTGTATGAGATGACCTTTTAAATGACAAATAAAGGTACGGGAGTAGAAAAAATTAAAACAAATATACTAAATGTAAATATTTTCAAAATTGCTTTATTAGAATTAGATATGAGGATATTAGGTATAATTTGAGGTATATTTAACAAAAAAATTTTTAACGGTATTGTATCTGGAGAAACCCAAACTTGGTAAGTTTTAAAAAATATTTTTATTATAATTAAAAAAAAAAAATTACTCAAATGTAGTGATGTGATATATTTTTGGAATCGTCTTAGAAAGCCCTTTCGTTTAATACTACACACGATAGGTTTCTAAACAATTTTTTTTTAATTTCATACAAAAAAAGATGACGTCATAACTCCTCTCGTTTTTTTATTTGTTGGTGCTTCGGGTCAAATTGTTTCAAATGTCCTAAAGATCAATCGTACCGATTTTGATACCTTTAACACCATTTACAGCGTTTTTTGGCGAACCGCTATCGCTATAACAACAGCAAGAGCAGAACACGTGTGAAGGGATCCATGTCTGATTAAACAACTGGTAGTCGAATTTTATTCTTTACTATGCAGCGTGGCATCGCACGCGGCGCCGCACGCCGCTTGGCGGCACCGCGCGCGGCGAAACTCACCGCTTTGCGGCACCGCGCGCGGCGACGCGCACCGCTTTGCGTTGCGGCGGGCGTCGCCGCAGAGCGGTTTGCGGCGCCGCAGATTTCTGCGGTGCCGCGCCGCGCGGCGGCGGCGGCGCCGCACCGCGCACATGTGGCCGGGCCCTAAGTTCCGAAAAACTCATTGGTACGAGCCGGGGTTTGAATCCGCGACCTCCGGATTGCAAGTCGCACGCTCTTACCGCTAGGCCACCAGCGCTTTTTTACTTTTTTAATTACAATTTTAATAAAATTAAATAAAGCGAATCCCAGATGAAATCAAATGCTATCGTAACTTTAATTACGTAATTAAATTATCGTAATTTTATAATTAAATTATCGCTAAAATATTTGCGATGTCAGACAATTAATATTAATATAACAAATTACAATTTTAATAAAATTAAATAAAGCGAATCCCAGATGAAATCAAATGCTATCGTAACTTTAATTACGAAGATGGAAAATATTTACAAGGTTTTATTTGACCCAATGCTTCGGGCTATAGAGACAAATTACTAAATAAGTAGTTAAAGTACCTGTTTAAGTAAACTGTTTTAAAACAAATTATACCTAGAAATTGCCTAAAACGCAATCTGACGAGCTTTTGTTAACCTTTACCAACTGATTTAATGTTTGCCAAAGGACTGTCTCATTTCAAACACTGACAAAGAGAATCATACTATCTTTGTGTTACACTAGTACTAGCACCCAAAAGAAAAGGATGGGTATAGTTTTTTTATTCTTATTTACTGACAATTTGGTTTGACCAACATTACTTCAAAATTCATAATAATATATGTTTATTTTACGATACCTTATCTACTGCACATCGAAAAGCACTATTCTAATCTAACACCATGATCCATTTATGAAAGAATGAATTGGTGAAATGATCACTAAATTAAAAACCAGAAAAATTTCCGGAGATTCCCCGGTCCTGGAGAAAGACTGGCTAAAGTTAAATCACATTTACAATCGGGTCCATCGCGAATTTTGCTTTGTTACCTTTATTTACGGACGGACGAGCTGAGGTTGACATCAACATCTTCTACTATCCGAACTATCCGTTTATCAACCTGAACGTTTTGCATTTATTTCAGTGCTAGTAAGAATATACATTCTAAATCAGTTTTCACCGTCTTTATTGCTGCAGGATTCTACTTCTTCCTTGTAGTTATTTTATTCAAATGGTTACAAAAATACTTAGGTCTTGAGAAATGACTCGAAACCGACACTATCACCGTCCATCGACAATAGGTAATCGAATATTGGTGTTAGACTTGGGAGTCGTGGCCGTTAACGACTTATCGATTGGGCCTGGCCGTGTTTGTATCATCTAGTGGTATCACGCTAGCTGACTGATAGCTTGCAGCTACATATCGCACTTCTGTAGCACGGGAGTCCATTAATATTTCTGATCAATTATGAGTGTAGGAAGGCCCTCAACTACCTATCCAGTTTTTTTAGGGTTCCGTAGCCAAATGGCAAAAAACGGAACCCTTATGGATTCGTCATGTCTGTCTGTCCGTCTGTCTGTCCGTCCGTATGTCACAGCCACTTTTTTCCGAAACTATAAGAACTATACTGTTGAAACTTGGTAAGTAGATGTATTCTGTGAACCGCATTAAGATTTTCACGCAAAAATAGAAAAAAAAAATTTGGGGGTTCCCCATACTTAGAACTGAAACTCAAAAAAAAATTTTTTCAACAAACCCATACGTGTGGAGTATCTATGGATAGGTCTTCAAAAATGATATTGAGGTTTCTAATATCATTTTCTTCTAAATTGAATAGTTTGCGCGAGAGACACTTCCAAAGTGGTAAAATGTGTGTCCCTCCCCCCCCCCCCCTGTAACTTCTAAAATAAGAGAATGATAAAACTAAAACCATATAATACCATGCAAACTTCCACCGAAAATTGGTTTGAACAAGATCTAGTAAGTAGTTTTTTTTTTAATATGTCATGACAAATCCCCTAAATACGAAACCCTTCATGGGCGAGTCCGACTCGCACTTGGCCGCTTTTTTTAATTAGACAAGTGAATGCATAGACTTTTTTTGACAACCAAAAATAAGCGTCCTTTAATTAAACCTTTTTTTAATTAGTGTTTATTGTACAAATTAAATGTCATATTATGTTCCATTTATAATTCAGTCGTAGTAGGTGCTTAGTGTTATTTAGCTCGGATTTCCCGTAAGGTAAAGTTGTTACCTATCTTTTTACTTGAAATATTTAAGAATTTCGAAGCTATAATTTTCTGTCTGCTTAGTAATTATGAAAGTACTAATAATTTAATAGGTTAATAACCTAATTTTTATGTGTATTTCAAAGAATCCATTAGGAATGATAGCTCCAGTAGTACTGTGAGATCGAGAATAAAACTAGACGTATGTAGGTAGATCGTAATATTTAGTAGGTAGGTACACACAATGTGCGTAGCCATTGCTAGAGTTCGTTACTACTTTTGCTCCCCTGCGGCTATGATTGTATTTCTCTCGCCGGCCGCCAATTAGGCTAAAATTGGCCGATCAAATTACGGGCGCCCATAACGCCGTCAATTTCAGTGGGAGTGAACGGGAAATTTGACTCATTCTGCACTAACTTCTGAAATGAACCAAAGTAGTCACAAAAGTGTTAGAAAAAGAATCAAAGCAAATAATTGGAAATGGAATAATATGTTTATTTTATCTAGTTAAAAAACCCTTGTAGGCATCAAGCACGTTTTAACAAAATCTGTAGGCACACAATAAAATTGTTACCATGCAAAATGTTAAGTCACAACGCATCTAGGGCAAACAGCTTGTATTTATAAGTAATTGAGGTGATGATCCTTGTTATGTTTAAAAACCCACATCGACTGGCTTTTAAGTTATCTTGGTACAGTCAGCATCAATAATAGCGGATAAAATAACACTTTTGGAGCGTTTGTTTTATCTGGAATATGTTATCAAATACTTAAGGATAAAATTTATTTTATAGATATTTAATATCTACAGTGCGAGTTCGAAAGTATCTGTTACAGTTTAATTGATCTACATATAGAGACATATCTATTGTTGTTGTGTGATGATTTAGATATTATGTTTCGTAGTCTAATCCGCTACTTTTGATGCTGACTGTACTTATGTGCATCAAAATATGTACTTACGTATGAAAACGACATGCCTGCTCCCGTACTAACCTCATAGGGGAAGCGACGCCACCGCCCGAATGTTCATTTATCCGAAAGTGATAAATAGACTGGGCCGCGGTACCCGAATAATGAATTTATTATAAGCAAATCTTACCTGCTTCAATGGTTTCACTCTGAGCTATGCAGTCTTCCCTCATAACATTTTGTTGGCAAGACGGAAATTGAATCTAGTGTAGGTACTTTGTGTGATTAATAAATCATTATGTTGTATATAACCGGGTTGTAATTGTTGGTTTTTAGCCATTTGGTATTAAGTCTGCTAACTTTGTGAAATAAAGCTATAATAAAGAAATACATACTTACAAGTGTTATGCTGTTTGGATAATTTAATTCTTTTTTTGACAAAATGTCCGCAACATAACGCAGTTATATTTCCTACTTTGGGGTAGTTAAGGATAACTCACGTTAGACCAGGCCGTGGCCGGGCCGGAGCTTCCGGCGCTTACTTTTCTATGACAGATGACAGGTGATCACGTGATGCTTTCCAAAGAAAACGAAACTCCGGAAGCTCCGGCCCGGACACGGCCCGGTGTAACGTGAGTCATCCTTTACGCTCCTATATAATACAACTAGCACATACTGCTCTTCCTGAGAGTTGGTCAAAGATTGCATAGGTATGCTCTAGGGATTGCAGAACCGGTACTGTTTAAAAGAACCGGGATTTTCGGTACCGAGCAAAAATGGAACCGGGATTTCCCGGTATTTTCGGTACTTTCGGGACTGCCTTCAAAAATCAGTTTTCACATCAATTTTCAGTAAAAACAAAGCGTAAACCGACCACGAATCTTTCTTAAAACAATAAAAAAGTAGCACAGTGAAGGTACACACTTCTTTTGTACCATAATATGTGTCTTTAAGTCACACAATCATTAATATAATTTATTTCTTTTTTCCTAAACTACATGATATTTTTACTATCTTTGTTGATTGGCAAAAACTGAATTGTGGCTCAGTAATATCATCATTTTTTTTAAATATGTAAGACGTTTTGTGAAAAAGGATAAAAAAAAATTGATAATTTTCGCATGCGTTCAAAATGGGCTGTGGACCTTCGAACATATAATAACAGAACTATCAATACGACAAATCAAGAAATTATTCAGCCAGAATTATTAATTCATTTAAAATATCATTATCATATGTGAGTTTCACCGTGTTTGAATTTGAATTAAAAGTAGTATTTTATTAATTACAAAATTGTCTCTATTTATGCTTCTAATTAGTATACAAATATGAAATAACTAATTGTTCGTATAAAATTATTTATCGTACAAATATTTATGCTCTTAATTAAAGTATCAAATTACGCAATTTTATATTGTCGGCATTGTCAAACGTATTGACTTTTTTTTATTTTATTTTAATGTAGTGGTCAGCCGTAAGAGTATTACCATCAGCCTTAGATTGATAAAATATATTTATTTTCTTTATAAAACATGATATTTCATGCTAAGTAACAGAAAGCAGTCAAATATTGTACCGGAAATTTTAGTCCCGAAAATCCCGGGAGTACCGGGATTTTAATTTTGAAATCCCGGTTCTTTCCTTGGCTCTAAATGCCGGGAATTCCCGGTACTTTCGGTACCGGTATTTCCCGGGAGCAAACCCTAGTATGCTCGTAGCCACATAAGCTGAAGAAGACGTCGGTTTGTATCCAGTCTCCGTTAGTATATGACATTTATTTCAATATAATCTACTTCCATAAGAACAACTTTTTTCGTTTCTTCCAGTTTTCCTCAAAATTAAAATGAACATTTGATACTAACTAGAAAGCAGTAGCTCAGGGTGCAACCGCGATAAACGCTAAGATGAGAAAGATCATCTCTGCTAAGCCAGCAAATTAATGCGGTAAGTTCTATGCAGATGCGGTTACTTTCCCCTGCAAGCAACATAACTGTACCTACCTAGGTATAAACTGTAAGTTTACTTATACTATTAGGTATAAGTTTCACCATTTAGACTATTTACAGAGTAACGGCGGATTTACACAGTGTGTTAAAAAAGAGATTTTTTAATTAAAACTTATATCTATTTAAATGTTACCAGTATTAAACAATATATTATTTCAGTTGTATGCTTGGCCGCTATCTATGGCGTAAACTTGCATTGGTACGCAAATAAAGAAATACATTCATTCGGTTTTAAGTATCAATAGAAAAAAAAAACTACTTTAGTTACTACCAAATTATTATTGGATAGTTTTTATTGCTAATTGAACTAAAATATCACTGCCAAGGATGTACCTACCTTAAATAATTATACGAATCAGAGTGACGTTTAAATTTGATATTCATGAATTGACAGTTTACAAAAAAAAAGTTCACGACTAGTCATGTTATAAAATCACGACCCCGAAACTTTTATTCGTTATTGATTCCAATTTTCCTACTAGGCACTTCACACATAGCCAATGGAGGATGATTTAAAAAGTTCGTTAACACGATGAGGGATGCACTTACGTTTAGTGACGGCCAAACCAATTAACCTACATCCTCGCTTGTACCTAGTGCTTTTTTATCACACACATAAATACATGGTAGGTAATAGAGATTTACATACATTCAAAATGGAGGTGAAACTTAATATACAGGCAAAACGTCGTACGTTTTTATTAGCAGCTATATTCCTTCGGGTGGACACGTATAACTAGTATGTACCTAAATGGGCCAAAAACTTGTGAGTAAAAGTCATTACCTACATCATTTTGTTTTTCCTGTAAGCATAATAAAATATATGGAAATGGAAGTCCAATTTCTTGCTGAAAGCGTGTTCTGATTGTAGTAGCAGGTTATATCTATAACAGCTCATATCCACGACAAATCCAGATCAAATTCATAACCTGTTAATACATACAGAATCTCTACTCCCTTATGGGCATGTACACACAACAGAAAAGCCACCCGTTTTTCGGAACGTTTTCATCAAGCAGCTACTTTTAGTTTTAACGGTACAATTCGACACTATAATGTACCAAAATAGCTCACCATCGTCACATTTTAATAACGTTTAGGTGGTTTTATACCTATCGCTTACCCTTTGTAGCCGAGTCGAATGCTCACGGGGGCCAAAAAGTGCTCGAATATCATTGGACCAATAGGTATTATTAGTCTCATTATGGCAACCTATACGATTTCAAAGTTAGATGAACCTAATACCTAAATACCTTAGCCTAATACCATTGAAGAAACGGGCTCCCAGGTGCGGACTAAAATTATTCGTAGTCTTCTCAAACGTGATACTGATAAATGATTACGAGGCTTTAAGAAACAAATATAAACAATAATGATGTATACCTACAAAGTAGCAAAGCCAGGTCAGTGAAAAATACCTGGAATTTACAATATAAATATAAATAAGTTGAGAAATAAAACATGTCATAATTCGCCGTGATGATATCATGATCAATATCATCATGATTGCTAGTAGAAAGTTCGAGGTCACAGTTAACAGCGGTTCGCCTCAGCGTTCGACTCACGCATTCTAAAATTCATCCGAATAAAGCTTTTTTGGACAATAGTTAACAAAGTAATGCGCTGGGCTCACAAATGAGCCCATACTTAATTCCAAAAACATTGAGCCCCGATTGTTTCCGGCTTCTATAATGTGACATCCCAATCCATAATAAACATGCGCAATCTAAGATCGCATTTAACCTGGTTCGTGTGAAACCATGAGCTTGATAACCTATTCTAATATGTACGGGCTCCTACTGAAAGGGCCAGGCCATGTTCCATTCTAATAACTCTATTCAAAGTCCTATTCAACGCTTTACATCAAAATTAACATCGCTTATAAAATGGGTTTTACAAAGCAAGTATTAGCAACCTGAATGAGGTAAATTAAATTTCATTGAATGTTAAATTTTTAGGGATAGGCAATATTGCAGCAGTAAAATGAATGATGCAGTTTGAATTTAAATTGTACCTTTAACTTGGACTGACTATATCACAAGAGATGATCTGAATAAAACTATAAGTGAGCAAGCACTAGACTGAGCATGAAACGATGTTAATAACAATAATCGATAAAGTCGATGTCCGAGCAACCTTTGGGTTGCGGTGTGCAATGTTCAGAATAACTGTTATTAGGAAATGCTGTATTCGGATAAGGGATGCTACCAACAATTATCTTATCGTCGTGTTATTTATAAATAAAATCTGTGTTCATAATATCGAACAAACCTTAGCAACATTTACCAAAATGTATAGTCAAATAATTATGCAGAAACACACTGGAAATCCTTAGTGGAGGCTCTTGCTCAGAAGTGTATGAATTTCAGCTGATAAAATAAAATTTATAGATACGATAGAGCCTCGTTGGAGTATTATGCACATCAAAAAACACATAACTCTGCCAATTAACAAAGTGTATATTTATATTATGGTAGTCCATAGGGTTTGCTCCCGGGAAATACCGGTACCGAAAGTACCGGGAATTCCCGGGATTTAGAGCCAAGGAAAGAACCGGGATTTCAAAATTAAAATCCCGGTACTCCCGGGATTTTCGGGACTAAAATTTCCGGTACAATATTTGACTGCTTTCTGTTACTTAGCATGAAATATCATGTTTTGTAAAGAAAATAAATATATTTTATCAATCTAAGGCTGATGGTAATACTCTTACGGCTGACCACTACATTAAAATAAAATAAAAAAAAGTCAATACGTTTGACAATGCCGACAATATAAAATTGCGTAATTTGATACTTTAATTAAGGGCATAAATATTTGTACGATAAATAATTTTATATGAACAATTAGTTATTTCATATTTGTATACTAATTAGAAGCATAAATAGAGACAATTTTGTAATTAATAAAATACTACTTTTAATTCAAATTCAAACACGGTGAAACTCACATATGATAATGATATTTTAAATGAATTAATAATTCTGGCTGAATAATTTCTTGATTTGTCGTATTGATGTTCGAAGGTCCACAGCCCATTTTGAACGCATGCGAAAATTATCAATTTTTTTTTATCCTTTTTCACAAAACGTCTTACATATTTAAAAAAAATGATGATATTACTGAGCCACAATTCAGTTTTTGCCAATCAACAAAGATAGTAAAAATATCATGTAGTTTAGGAAAAAAGAAATAAATTATATTAATGATTGTGTCACTTAAAGACACATATTATGGTACAAAAGAAGTGTGTACCTTCACTGTGCTACTTTTTTATTGTTTTAAGAAAGATTCGTGGTCGGTTTACGCTTTGTTTTTACTGAAAATTGATGTGAAAACTGATTTTTGAAGGCAGTCCCGAAAGTACCGAAAATACCGGGAAATCCCGGTTCCATTTTTGCTCGGTACCGAAAATCCCGGTTCTTTTAAACAGTACCGGTTCTGCAATCCCTAGTAGTCCAGAAACATACATTTTAAAATCAAAATTGCTCAATACAGTTCACAAATGTATGGGTACAGTTTGGTGTAATAGGTTGACTAAAGCTAGGAAATATAACTGTTTGACTCAATTAACAAGTTTTTGCTACGTATAGTTCTTCCTATAAAAAACTTTCTAACAACTTAAACGACATATTGCAAAAATCTCATTAAACGTAGAATAATTTAACAACTATTTCATTGTTAGTAGTCGATAAAAATATCGATATTTACTATATATATTTTCTCCCATCCCTTTACCATTTGCCGGCTACAACTGGCATCATTAAACGCACTGGCGAGTTCCACGACACGAACATAGCCATTACAGCTTTACCGTCAAGCTGCACTTTAGAAATTTCGAATACATTTTCCAAAATTGCCGGGGTTGTAGATTAAACATTTAATGTGATCGAAAATTTAGTTTTAGTTTCAGTAACATTTTTTTTTAATTTAATAGTATAAAATCGAATTTCTTAGCCCTTGTACAAATTACACAATTGCTATTCAAACATAATGATATCTGGGGGCCTACCCAGAGGAGGCGATCGTACAATCTATAGTTGGTCAAACCAATTTGTCAGTCAGTAAGAACCAGAAAAACTATACTCATCCTTTTCTTTTGGGTGCTAGTACTAGGGTAAGACTAAGATAGTATGATTCTCTCTGTTATATTGGCTAAATATTTAGGACTTGATACTATACTTTTTTACTTACATTACCTATATCCGTGTGTCACAAATGTGGGACTGAACGCCAAGCCAATTTACTCGTATCTATTGTTAGTATGCGGAGTCGATGGTAAACACAGTTGGATAGAAGTGAAATATTTAATGTATATTATTATAAAATTACATGTGACATAATGTTTACAATGAGAAAATTGTTGTATAAGTTATATAAGTTGTATCTATCGTTTGTCCACGAGAGTTAACCGTAAAATGTACGTCACCTTTCCCATTCACTTCTAACTTCTTACCGTTAGCAACACACACCTCCTTAGTCGACGACTCATCAAGAGCTTGAAACCATTCTTGGCGTCCTGACATATTATCTGTCGCTCCAGAATCAATAATCCACGAACTGTCCGTGTTAAGTGCAGACAGCACCATAGAAGTCGTCATCGCTCCATTACGGTCCGATTGAGGACAATCCTTCTTGGTATGTCCTTTAGAACGACACTTCCAACACCACAACTTGTTCGTACTTGACGAGGTACTAGCGTGTTTTGATGTACTTGAGGCATTTTTCTTCTGGCCTCGGGAGCTAGCTTTTTCATTACTACGATTCCTTGTAAATAAGCAGCCATCGCTATTGCTACCACCAGCGACGCTCCCTTTCCATCTCTTATCTTGAAGAAGTTTTGTTTTTACCATATCTGTAGTTATATCTATACTAGAATGCTCCAGAGCCATTATCATTGGCTCATAGTCTTGAGGTAACCCTTGAAGCATAATAGCAGCCAGAAATTCATCATCAAGAGGTTTCTTCATGCTACTCAGTTGTTCAGCAAGTGACAAGATCTCGTTGACATAAATCTCCATGTTATCGAACTGTTCCAACTTAATGGAGCATAAAGTTCGCAGACACGACAATCTCCTGTGCAACCCGGTGTCATCGTATGCCTTTTTCAAGGCATTCCACACATCTTTAGCAGTTTTCGCCTGCGTGATGTGAGGATAGCACGATTTTTCCACGCTCAAACAAAGCCTCGCTCGAGCCCTCTCCTCTTTACGAGCTAATTTGGTAGCGTCGTTCTCACCTGCGGTTTCTTGTTTTCCCGTAATGCATTGCCATAGATCCTCGAATACGAGTATATTCTCTATCTGGAATGCCCAATCGCGATAGTTAATGGTACCTTTCAGCTTTTCCAAAGTAACTTTCGAATTAGTATACTCATCCATATTTCGAGTTATATAATAATATTTTCACAAAATATTTTACACTTCACATGTAGCACATAACCTATTGTTAGTATGCGGAGTCGATGGTAAACACAGTTGGATAGAAGTGAAATATTTAATGTATATTATTATAAAATTACATGTGACATAATGTTTACAATGAGAAAATTGTTGCCGAGTGACAAGTAAAACAAACACAGGCCTAGACATATTAAAATTTAAACTAGATTCTAAAAATGGCCAGCGTTATACTTCAACAGTATCTAGCTAGAGCTTCAAGATGGAGCAGTTCACTATTTCAACAGTTCCCTGCAATGCAAGGCATGACCTTACCCCGGCTCTGTACATAAATGCAATCCAGTTGCATTTGATGGCATACTAGGCATCGGAGCGTTACCTGGCAAACATCCCCGAGGCACTGCAGTGGCAACGTATTTTTGAATTATATCATAATCAAGGTATGTATGTAATACTTTTTGGGTGTTGTTAAAGAAAAACTGTGGATTTAATCGCCCTTTCAATGACTGTCTCGCTTGTTATAAATATATTTTATAATAAGTAGATATTATGTAGCCCTAGTTGTTGTTTATCGAACCCAACTATTACATTTAATAATTGTAGGAGTAAGTATTTTATATTATTCCAGTCTAATAAGCACTTAGGCAGGCTTTGAGTCCAGTCTAGACGTTTTGCCTCTTACGGTTGCCCAGCTTTCCTCACAACTCTAATATCTGAAGGCTGAATTGCCACAACCTTTTAGTCTCGGGCAGAAAGTACCGAAGCGAGATAACTCGTCTTCCGTTAATTTTAGCTAATCAGCTATAAATAAGTTACGGTCTTATGCTTAAATATTAAATTTTTGTTTTTAAACAAAAAGTAGAGCCAGGGTAAAATGTTCTTGTATTTTATCTTTCTTGAAAATGAAAACACCTGTTTTGAATAAAACTTTGATAAAAAATTGATTATTTCGTATGCAGTTTCGTCATAACTATGACTAATGCACCTCCGTGGACCATTGTCACTCCATTGTCAATGTCATGTCACAATATTGAGCATTTGATTTAATAATAACATCCAATAAATAAATAACGTTCATGAATTTCATTAATCATCTTTTAACAAATACGAAATTATTCTGCAATATAAATGACAAAAGTGCTACACAAACAAGTGCAAAACTGCACAAGGACCATGAAACAAAACTTAAAACGAAAAAAAATGAAAAGAAAAAGCGTAATAGTGACGATTGTAACCACTGCGGATCAAGTTCTGCCGCCAGCGGCATAGTTAGAGAGTCCAATTCTAGTGACGCTGATGCAAACATATCCATTGAAAACATAAACGGGCCACTGTTTGCGATCAATCTAGAACAGAAACCAGCTAAAAACATTGAAGAAGCTTTCCACAAGTCATATCAGTTTTGGTGTACTCAGCCTGTACCTAAAATTGATGAAAAAGTCCATTCTAATGAACCTATCGTGGCACCCGAGTGGCTTAATGTGGAACCTTCAGATTTAGAAGAAATCAGCTTACCTGATGGCTTTAAGTGGGATACCTTAAATTTAAACGAGCATATGGTCTTGAAGGAGTTGTACACACTGCTAAATGAAAATTATTTGGAAGATGATGACAGTATGTTTCGCTTTAACTACCAAATGGATTTCCTCAAGTGGGTACTCCATCCTCCAGGTTTTAGACGAGATTTACTCTATGGCATGCGGGAAGTCAAATCTGGAAGATTAGTGGCCTTCATTTCATCTGTGCCTGCCCGATTAAGAATTTATGATCAAGTGCAAACTGCTGTGGAAATGAACTTTTTTTGTATACACAAAAAACTCCGTTCTAAAAGGTTAGCCCCAGTTTTGATGAAAGAGATGTACAGGAGAGTTAAATTGAGTCAGATATATGTAGCTGTTTACACGGCTGGTATAGTGTTACCTAAACCAATTGGTACATGCAGCTATTGGCTTAGATCCCTCAACCCTAAAAAACTGATTGATGTTAAATTTACTCTACTGCCAAGAAACATGACTATGAAAAAAGCTCTGACACTTTATAAACTCCCAGATTTGCCTAAGACACCAGGTTTTCGGAAACTAGAGCTACAAGATTGTGGAAAAACATTTCTTTTGTTAAAAAACTATTTGAGTAAGTTTGATTTGACTCCTATTTTTAATGAGGATGTCTTTCAACATTGGTTTATGCCAAAGCCAGATATTATTGACAGCTTTGTAGTTGAAGCAGCAGATGGATCTATCACAGACTTTGTAAGCTATTACATATTGCCATTTACTATAGTAGATCAACACCCAGTATACGATACAATAAAAGCCGCTTACGCATTTTATAATGTGTCAACCAAAACCCCGTGGGTAGATTTGATGCATGATGCGTTGGTGACTGCAAAGAACTCAGGGTTTGATATCTTCTACGCGTTGGACGTGATGGATAATAAGGAGTTCTTCGAACCACTGAAATTTCGCTTAGGTGATGGTAACTTGCATTATTATTTGTATAACTGGCGGTGTCCTAGCATGACACCAAATAAAATTGGTCTCGTCCTACAATAACGAAATTATTGAGTTGTTTTTTGTCGTTTATTGAAAACTTGTTTTTTTTTTAGTTGGATAACAGCAACATATTATATTCATCGTTTTTTCAATTCTTCCATCAATAAGGTAAATAAATAGCCAGATTAAAAAAAGGTTTTCCACTTTCCTCCATTCACCTAGTTTATTCATACTTTCCCGATTTCATCTTCAGCTACTGCAGCGAAACCCAATATCCGCTTCCAAATCGGTATCATATCTTCCAAATCTGAATATCTTTCGTCATCGCACGTATTGTATTGTATGTATAACTAGTCTTGTTTGTGCTAACTCCAGTCCATTCAGGCTTCCTGTCACGTGTACACAAACAAGCTAGTTAATTTGAAGTCAAATCAATACACCTGAAGATCTAATCGACGCGTATAGGCAGTCAACGATACCTACAAGGTTTAGCACTAGCTCAGTCTTTAAGTATGTCATAATCCTCGATAGTCTAAGAGGCTTTAACACCTTAAGTACCTACCACACATTTTTGCAGTAATGCTGCTGCAGTCGTCATCTGAATGTTACATTGCCCTTCAATTAGTAACAGGACACACAGTGAACATTACCTTTGACCAAATAGAATAGATTTTATAGAGATTCTATAGAGATAATTACAGCCATCTAGCCGAGCATAGGCCAAAGGTTATGGCGCCATCGTTCGAAAAGATTGCACCATACCTTTGGCCTATGGCGGTAAATTTACTGTGGCTACATAATGTACCATGACAGTAACTCTATAAAATATATTCTCTTTGCCTTTGACCGTATTTTTTTTTTAAGCAAAATCATTAGCACTGTTGAGCTTCAACGAGGCTAACGCTCACGACCTTCCACGTTTAGTGCCAAATTAAGGCTTAAGGGTTTAAGAGGGTCGTTTTATTTAAAGTTAGAAGTTAGATTTGGCAATTTTTTTATGTTATTTCTACTCTGAATCACGAGCTCTAATAAAAGGAAAAAAAAGGCCCAAAATGTCCATGCATTTTTCGTTCCTTTCAACGTTACTACGCTAAGCTATGATATGACAAATAATAACGAAATAGAAATAACTTAACTTAAGTTGCTTAATAACTTGAGACATTTTTTCTTCTATCAGGATCTGGAGAGCTCGTGATTCTAAGCAGGGATCGCATACCGGTATTTTTTGTATGGGAACGAAAACGGTATTTTTTACGCTAATTATTTCATTTCTAATTGGGCAATATAATAATACGAAGTCGTTACCTTAACACACAACTGAGTCCTACATTTCGAGTATAGAATAATTCGAAAAATATAGATATTTCGAAAATTTTAAAAAAAACGGTTCCGATCCCTGATTCTAAATAGAAATACATAAAAAAATACCAAACCTAAAAAATAATTGTGTACTTGAAATAAAATGGCCCAAGTACTTATAAGTAGTCGTTTTAAATGTTTATGGTAAAAATGCAGTCATTCAGTCGCAGTCAACTCATAGACTAAGGGTAAATTAAGTAAGCTAGATTTCACAAACAATTGTTTCCCTCCGATACCAACTCTAATCCCGGGAAATAATTATCGCCAGAAACAAATGAACAAAGTTCGTTCACCTTCCAGAATCTTTGCGAACTTAAACTTACAATGGATTTCATTTCGCCTTTATACACCAATATTAAGGTGCATAAAATATGTTGGGAAACTTTCGTCTCTATTGGGTTAAGTGAAGTAGAAAGGGATGGGGTGTTATTGTTCCAAGGCCAGTAGAAGGGCTTTTAATTAATCGTTTGTAATCAAATCAACAAGGGTTCTCAGATGTTTAATATAAATTGAGAGCAGATAGTTTTGTGCCTCGGGGATCACGCGACAATGCTGCTTTTGTACAAAAGATCGTATCTTATAAGACATTTATTGCGTCTTTTGACCTTTTGAAGGATATAATGAAGTAGCGGAAAATAGTACAGTCAAGGTACTAAATAAATGCCAAAAATATGTGTACACGACCTCATTGCCCGTACATAAGGTAGGTAGTTGTGGGATTACAAAAAACCAAAGTTCAAGAGTGAACCAGTGTGACTTTCAAATCTAAAATGAATATGCATAGGAAAAAGATAACCCACTAACAGTTTTTATCTAAAGGTTTAACTCCGCCTTCAGAATACTTTTGACACACTAGCAGGTATCGTCGCGTTGCGTTGCGAACAGGATACCTAAGTCCAACGCGGTAAAATACGAAAATACAACCGCACAATTGCTACTATCCGGGAAGACAGGCCTTATTACCTACGTATTTCCTGTCTTATGCAGTACACAGATGATACCCAGTAATACAAAGATGTGAACAATAATAACTTTTTCTGGCTCTTTAATTTGATTTTAATATATTCTCTTAACTTTAAGTTAGCCCGATTCTTGTTCATTATTTGTAGGTTATTTAAATATTTAACCACCCAAGTCCCATCTCTAACTCATCTCAGTATCCGGGGAACTTTAAGCGAACATAAGGCGTGGGAAACATGTGAACGTTATAACGTTAAAATAACGTTGTAACAAAAACTAAATTATAGTTACAAAGGGGCTTTGTAAAAAACGACGCTGTTACCTACTGTTTACAATTTAAGTGCCATGCATTTCCCTCGTGCGGTCGTTAAAGGAGTCCGGGTTGGGAAGCCGTTCCGAATGTCTAGGAAATAGTCATAAAAACCTCCGACAGTTCCAAGCTTTTCTTAAGTAAGTAGAAAACAATAAATAATAAATATCCGATATTAAACTTTCGTGAGACATATTTTAAACTGTTTATATATTGGCGACATGTTTCGGGCCCTTCGGGGGTCCTTCCTCAGGCTCGAGTGCTCGCGGCGACTGCAACTCGTGCACTGATCGCGCCGCCCGCCTCGTCGCTCGTTGCGCGCGCAGAACCTGAGCCTGAGGAAGGACCCCCGAAGGGCCCGAAACATGTCGCCAATAGCGACTAAAAAATCAAGTGAGTGAAACCCTTGTCGTATAAACAGTTTAATAATAAATATCCCTAATATTTATTTAATAAAGTACATATTTTCGTTTCTAGTGAGCGCTTAAAATTATTCAATATTCAATTCGTTATAATTTAGTATTCTAATAAAAATACAATACAATCAATACATATGCAAATTTGTTTGACCGAGCGAGGCCAGGACAAAGCGCAAGCTAAGTGTCTACGTTTCAGATTAATCAAAAATGCGTTCGTATTCGCTGTTTTGTACTCGCTGTTCTTCTTTTTTTTATTCAGTCTTTAGAATATTTTAAATGTTGAAGTCAAGAAGGTTTAGGAGGTCTACACACTCTTCATTCTACAGCTCAAGTTTAGCTACGTTATTAAGCAAATTTGAAATATTGTTCCAACAAAAATATCCTTTGTAAGTTTCATTAATTAAAAGAAAATCTCGAAACCGTCATCGTTTTTACATAAAAATGCCCTATATTTCATTATAGACGGACCCAACCAGCTTGTTACTGCAACAAGTAAACATAATAAGGGCTCCAGAAAAACTCTCCCAATGATACTCAAACTTTTAAAGATGCCTCGGAGTTTAATCGCGCAGAAGTGTCGGGAGTGTCGCCGAGAGCGCTCTACGCGCAAATTGCGGGCATGTTTGGTGTCTGAGAGCTGTTATGGGCAACTTCAGAGCGTATGATATTTTCCCCTTTTTTCCTTCTTTGCTAAGCTTCTGAATGATGAAATTGTGCCTACAATTTTGTGTATTTTTATATAATTATGATATTTTGAGATTTTTTCGTCTTGTTTGAGGAATTTGAACTTCTTAATAATCTACCTAAGTCGTTCTAACGTCGTTATTACAAGTCATAGTTTAAATGCAAGAAGGGTAGAAACCTACGATAACGACCGTTTTTAAGTAAGAGGTATAAGGACTTTGCTAACAAGTTGGTCTTTTACAGAATAAACGTCTTCGCATGCGAAAATATGTCATGTAACTGTGAATTTCCAACAGTTTTCAAGCCTTTTCGAGTATCCAAACGGACATGTGGAGACTGCGGGTCATAAGCAAAGGCTTTGAGGGTTAAGTAGCTCTTAGGCTGACTTCACGCCTAATTAGGCCCCGGCTCTTCTGTCGTCTTAAAGGGCCTCGTTAGTTCAACTAGCGGCTCGGTTGAATTGTAGTGGCCTTTTATTTAACTTCGTTTGTACAAAGTGATCTAACAATTATTTCGCTGACGAGAACACGAACTTTCGCTTTAGTTCGCCTTTGTACTTCTCTAGATCTAGGAACGATATGGATTAGATATGTCAGTGTCAAATGTGACGCGTTTCTTCAAACACAAACGTCACTTTTGACACTGACACATTGAATCCATATCGTTTCTAGATCTATTAATTGACGTATCTTAAAGCTCGAATCGGGCAGTAAATCTACAGCAATCTATAAAATCACCACAAAAGTCACTTTACCTCTACAAGTAACCCCATCCTCATTTCAGTAGGTATTGTACGAGACGGACACGGTACAGCTATCAATATCCCTCGTATCAAAAGACCGCCTCCTCAGTGCATAATGTATTGCGATGCTCCTCATTAGTCCTCCCCTGAAATGGAATAAAATAAAATTGAGGTGCCTTATTCCACGAGGCAGTAAAGTAGATATCTACTTCCTTTTGTTGTATTATGTACCTACGAATTTTTGTTATAGCTTTAATCAGAGACAAGGGAAATTCTCTTTGATTTAATACAGCAGTGTGTGTAAATTTTAACTGTATATTTATTAGAGATGCACCGGATATCCGGTTACTATCCGGTATCCGGCCTACCCGGCCGTTATTTTAGTATCCGGCCGGATACCGGATAGTGACCTACTATCCGGCCGGATACCGGATAGTAAAATTAGCACATTTTGGGGTAAAAAATGGAATCTAAAAAACTATAAACGAACTTACTACGTAATGACATGATAAAACTCGTTACGATCCTAGAAATGTGTCCGCGCGAACGTTCACTACGAAACAGGTCGAAACCTGCACGACGCGACGCACGACGCGCACCTGCAAAACTCAAAATATAGGTATAGTTCCGCCGGCCGAATATCCGGCGGCCGGATACCGGATATTCGGCCAGTGTCCAGGCCGGATATCCGGTATCCGGTATCCGGCCAAACAACTATCCGTTGCATCTCTAATATTTATAACTAACGGTTGATTTTGATGTTGGTGCTGACTAAGCTTGTCGGATATTAGATAAGTCGGAGAAAGGTATATTTAGTGTGAGCACTTTTCTGATGTAAAACCATAAAAAACCTTAGGCAACCTTACGAGTATCAAGCAACTAATTTGTAGGTATATCGATTTAATAATAGGAACATAAATAACATCGAGGGGATAAAACACACTGATTCCAGCTTTACTGTGACTTAAACTATTTTAAAATAATTTATGTTTTGCACTTGCAGAATATTTTTTGGACCACAATGTTTCTCAACGGTAACTAAAGAAATACTACGCCCTCCAGAATAAGGAATCTCGGTCCTTTTCATGGGCCGGGTCCCTCTAATTGGTCCCATTGAGCCCTGCGTCACGTGACCCGCAGTATTCCTCTATTTACTTTAAGACGTCTTTCGTGCAGCTTTGGTAACGAAAGAAGGTATAGAAAATGACATACGGTGACATGTAAAATCGTTAAGTTAAACCGTGTCGTCAATTGTTATAACATAACTAGTTTTTTTAACTGCCCTGCTGAAAACTGGTTTTGCCTAATTATTCAAATAAAAATTTTAAACAACTGTTTTAAATACAGAAATACAACAAGACGTATGAAATGAAAATTTTATAAACAAAGAAATCCTATAAAGATACTTACATTTTCTTGAAAGGAAACTAATGAACAAAGTTTCTTTGACTGCGTATACACGTTTAAATATTTTCATCCCTCGATATCAACGAAGTTATGAGTACCTACCTGTTTATACGAAGTTTTATCAGAAGAAACTTCAGTCGCGTAACTTAAGGGTTTATTTAGACGGTGCGAGAACTCGCATGCGAGTTTCATTACATTGCGGGTTTTGATCGGTCGGTATAATTGGACGTAACCAACCAACAGTCGGCAATGTAACTAAAATCGCATGCGAGTTCGCGCGTCGTCTAAATCAGCCCTTAGTCTAGATACACCTCATGTCATTGTATGTGCAAAGTTTCATTACAATCCAACACGTAGTTTTAAAATGAGAACGAAACTCCGTTTGCATGGGAAGGTGAAATTCGGCCGAGCATGCCGGGGATTCTTGATGGTTATGTGGAGTTAACGTAAATAGAAGACTGCAGTTGCACACACTAAATAACGATTTGGTCGGTTAGTGAGAATATAGTGTTATTGGAAGCAAAGAAAGCGCTTAGAATAGAGATGTACCCAGGTTGTGGATTAGTCAATATTAGTCGGTGAATGTTTTCTATATAAGTATTAGATATTTTGTTCAGATCATGTACAGCAAGGTAAATGTTTGATATATACACATTGATAGTCTACATATAATAACAATGCTTATTAATATCTGAAACTTAGAACAAACAGCATGACTATTGCTTTTAAAATCTTTTAACACATTCACTGCCAGCGACCTGCTAGGCGGGTTCTCTGTTTTTATGCACTTTTCGCTACATACGATTTTTTAGGGTTCCGTAGCCAAATGGAAAAAAACGGAACCCTTATGGATTCGTCATGTCTGTCTGTCTGTCTGTCTGTCTGTCCGTCTGTCTGTCCGTCCGTATGTCACAGCCCCTTTTTTCGAAACTATAAGAACTATACTGTTGAAACTTGGTAAGTAGATGTATTCTGTGAACCGCATTAAGATTTTCACACAAAAATAGAAAAAAAAACAGTAAATTTTGAGGGTTCCCCATACTTAGAACTGAAACTCAAAAAAATTTTTTTCATCAAACCCATACGTGTGGGGTATCTATGGATAGGTCTTCAAAAATGATATTGAGGTTTCTAATATAATTTTTTTCTAAACTGAATAGTTTGCGCGAGAGACACTTCCAAAGTGGTAAAATGTGTGTTTCCCCCCCTGTAACTTCTAAAATAAGAGAATCATAAAACTAAAAAAAATATATAATGTACATTACCATGCAAACTTCCACCGAAAATTGGTTTGAACGAGATCTAATTAGTAGTTTTTTTTAATACGTCATAAATCCCCTAAATACGGAACCCTTCATGGGCGAGTCCGACTCGCACTTAGCCGCTTTTTAGGGTTCCGTAGCCAAATGGCAAAAAACGGAACCCTTATAGATTCGTCATGTCTGTCTGTCTGTCTGTCTGTCTGTCTGTCCGTCTGTCCGTCTGTCTGTCCGTCCGTATGTCACAGCCACTTTTCTCCGAAACTATAAGAACTATACTGTTGAAACTTGGTAAGTAGATGTATTCTGTGAACCGCATTTGCGCGAGAGACACTTCCAAAGTGGTAAAATGTGTGTCCCCCCCCCCCCCCGTAACTTCTAAAATAAGAGAATGATAAAACTAAAAAAAATATATGATGTACATTACCATGTAAACTTCCACCAAAAATTGGTTTGAACGAGATCTAGTAAGTAGTTTTTTTTTATACGTCATAAATCGCCTAAATACGGAACCCTTCATGGGCGAGTCCGTCTCGCACTTGACCGCTTTTTTCATGTTAATGCCTACGCTCGTAGCGCGTAACTCGCGCTGGCTGGCACTGAATGTGTAGATAAAATAAATAAAGAAGTATGTTTTCATGAAACTTTACACTCAAATGGAAGTCATATGATGTTTCAATATTTCTGTATTAATAACTAAAATTTTTATGTAAATGTAAATAATTATGCAAATTGTTTTTCTGTTCAACATGGTGCAATAGTAAATGCTAATGTTTTTTTGGAAATAAAGTATTTGGTATTTGTATTTTGTATTTGTAAGTAAATGATACCATAATTTTTTAGGCCACCGCTATATTAGGCCCAATCTCGCCCAAGTTGAAGGCAATAATGATAAATAAGCGAAACTTATAACAAGATAAGTTGGGAAACACGAAAGGAGCCGGAGATTCTTATGAATCCTTAGGCACATGAATTAATTCTTTTATAAATAACTAGCGACCCGCCCAGGCTTCGCACGGGTTAACAAATTATACATAAACCTTACTCTTGAATCACTCTATCTATAAAAATAACACATCAAAATCCGTTTCGTAGTTTTTAAAATCTAAGCATACAGACAGACAGCGGGAAGCGACTTTGTTTTATACTTATACTATGTAGTGATTAACTGTATATTGCTCGTTTGAATCGAATAAGTTGGTAAACATCGATCGTCTTGTCATTACAATTAACTTTCTTTAAAAAATCAGTGCCACCAATAAATGTGCTTATTCAAATCTCAACTTACTTAACTCATCATCTTCCTCGCGTTGTCCCAGCATTTTGCCACGGCTCATGGGAGCCTGGGGTCCGCTTGGCAACTAATCCCAGTAATTGGCGTGGGCACTAGTCTTTACGAAAGCGACTCCCATCTGACCTTCCAACCCAGAGGGTAAACTAGGCCCGTATTGGGATTAGTCCGGTTTCCTCACGATGTTTTCCTTCACCGAAAAGCGACTGGTAAATATCAACTGGCATTTCGTACGTAAGTTCCGAAAAACTCATTGGTACGAGCCAGGGTTCGAACCCGCGACCTCCGGATTGCAAGTCGCACGCTCTTACCGCTAGGCCACCAGCGCTTCAACTTAACTTACTTAACTAAATGATTTTTAGGCATTTATTTATGGTACTCCTACACTGGCAGTTAGTTATACAACGTTTTATATGTAACGTTTTATTGTGTAACAGGGACAACACATTAAAACACTATAAATACTATCAGATTGGCCATGCCATGGTTACACGATGTTATATAACGTTATAACGATGCCAGTGTGAGAGCACCATTATTGTCACTATCATCGAGTCCTCTAGAGTGAGTTTAAAGCAATTATTTCATGAAGCCGATGCTGCCAAAAATACGGGGGTGCGGGGGGACGAGGTGAGCGAATCCCGTGCCGTGATTGGTCCGTTCAAAGACACGGACCAATCACAGCACGGGATTGACTCGAAGATGGAGTAAAACTACAGTATAAGTGGCAGAGGGGGTAGCGTTACTATGCTCAGTCTAGAGGATGTCTTGTCTGTGTCGAGTCCTAAATGAAAGCCCAATATCTCCAGTAAAACCACAGAACTGACGCGTTGCCCTGCCAACCGCACACACACTTGGTCATTAAGAATTTATTCGGCATAAGCCATGTTAAATTAATGAAATGACTTATACGAGTTTGTTCGTCGTGTTATTGTTACGCTCTTTTCGAATAACGTCAGCATTATCGCGGATTTGTCCGTCTGTCCGTACGATTAAAGCCATTAGCACGTGAGTTCAAATGCTAGCTAATGGCCTGTACGTTGTTTCGTTATTTTGTTAAATAACAGTTTCAAATGATTTAAACTACGAAAAAGAGTTTTTTGTGTAGTGAAATACAACATCCAATCAAAATAGGTACATTGTTTATGTTTTAAGTCACTATTTAGAGTAACGCTTACAATTAGTTAAAACTGGTTTAATACTACTTTTTCTTGCTGAAAAAAGTGTTTTACCAAAGTGCTTTAGAAGAATGAAGAATTATCGACAGGCTGTACAGTCGACGTCAAAGATATGTTTACACTTTTGCATCTTATAGCAACGGAATAAGGTGCAAAAGTGTAAAGATATCTTTAACGTCAACTGTACATAATATCATAATTAGTTAAGGGTGGAATCACATCTGTCAGCATCGAGCCGTATTTTATATATGAGAAATTGCTCGTTAGTATGAAGATGCGTACGCATGCTTTCAGCTTTGCGATGCGTACTAAATAGAACTTTCGTACGCTTATTCTGTCGGCTATGCTATTAGTACAAACCAGTTTTCTGTTAAAATTGAGTCATGAAATTTTGACGATTTTCCTTTCACAAAACTCAATAGCTGAAAAAACGCTGAATCAAGCAACTATAATATAATAGCTATACGCTTACTTGTTAATGAGCGCAGCAAAAAAATTGCCAGGCCAAGGCTGATTGATTGAACTCGGTTATAACAAAAAAGTTTCAAATAACCCCTTCCGTCTGATTAGCGCTGCGAACTCCGTGGAAAAAGTTCTTCCAAATAATGAACCTTTTGTTTGTACCCAACAAAAACAACGTCAATTAAGCGTAAGAGTTGGAACTTCGTTTTTTACATTGTTCTAAATTTCAAGACAGCGAAAGTTTGGGAACATTTTTCAGTCCCTATCATCCGGTGTTAAAAAGAAAAGTAATTGTGAGGGATTTTCCGAGAAATAATATTTTGAGTGATGATACCCTCCAAGGCTTAGATTAGACATTCTATTTTGCTATTATTTCGTTCGTAGGCGTTGAAAGTTCCTGGTAAATTCTTTCACGGGAATCGCCTTTAAAATGTGGGACGTTAATGTTGTTATAGTTAGAAATATGTAGCTTATAATCGTATTCTAATGTACTTGATATTGTGAATTATGATAATAATAATACAAACATGTCATGATTTATGAAGTATGAAAAGATACGTGGACTTCTAAATTAACTATAATCAATCACATCGGCAACGTCAGTCATCTTCGGGCGCACGAGCGCCGAGCAAACTAGGAGTCGAAGTGGTCGCCATGGCCGAAATCGGCCGGAAGGATCATCATCATCAATCAATTAAATTATTCATTTTGTAATTGAAACTCAAGATTCTGATATAAGAAGTGGTATAATAAATAATTGAATCCAGTGGGGATCATGGATTCAATTATTTATTTTATCCCAGTGCTACCTTTTTATAGCTGGCGTAAAACGCGTAACTCGAGTCGTGAACCTAGAAAGTTATTGCACTTGATGCTGAAACGCCTCATTTTACGACTGATCGTATTATACCGGGTTCATTTAATATCTGAACCTTTAATTACTTAAGTGTTAAAGTTTCGCATGAAAAAGTTGTTCGTTTTACTCTTTGATAGTATTTATTTACTCCTTATATTTTAATTGCATTTGAGCAGTTTCATCTAAAAAGTGCTTAATGGAAAAGATATTTTACTAAAATTGCCAGGGTGCTAAATATTGCTTTTAGTTAATTTTAAATGCTTTGGAAGGCTACGATTTTCCCATCACTTCATTATTAGTTAGTATTTTATTGCAGTTTGTAACTCTAGTCGATGATTTATTTATTTATTTATTTATTTTAATCTTCATTGCACAATACATGAAGGTACAAAAGGCGGACTTAATGCCTTAAGGCATTCTCTACCAGTCAACCAATGGGTAAAACCAGAAAGATTAGGTAAGTAGGTGCAGTGTCTTTTAGAATAAATTAATTTGAAAACAGGACTATATCATTATGAATACAACCAAAGTGATTACAACCAAAATCAAGAAACTTTCGAGTAATAAATACTATGGGGCTATATTATTTTCTATAAGAACCACAATTTTTTCAAAGCCTGCCATTTTCATTTCATATTAGCTTAGGTACATAGACGACTTTTGCTTAAACTCGAAGGTTTTCCAAAATGCTGCTAAATAATTAGTACATTTGTCTCGTTTCTATTTTCGAGAGTGGTGAACTTGGATTTACCAACTGAGATGCACCCTCGGGGCCTTTTAACTGCACCTTCTGGACAGAATTAATGCTTACGGTGCCAATTAGCTAAGTGCATGAACTCTCTCTTTAATTTTAGATGAGCCTACAAATTTACAGTTTTTGCAAAACTAAGTTGATGGTTAAATTAATTTAAAAGTATCATTTTCTGAGTGCAAGGAAACTTTAACAATTTTAGGTTTTAAATGCACTGACAAGTTTTATTTTTTGCATTTGGACTGCATTGAAAAAATTTGCATTGTTGATTTGTGCAATTATAAATAAGTTTAAACAGCTTATTACGATGGGGTAATTAATTAATTAAAATCCTATCACTTAATTTACGATATACTGCTTGTAAACTTGATTAATATTACATTTGAGTTAGTGTGCTTTTTATTTTGTATAAGATTTGTTTTACTGTCTATCGGAATCATCTTCGTCTTTCAATATTTCCCCATAACGTAATAAATTGCCAGCACACTAAGTCAACATCAATATTAAGGCTGGTTTTAGTGTCATGCGGACCGTCCGTAGTCCGTACGGATCGCTCCGCACCGCCAAATTGTATGAGAAAACTGTCCGCGCGGACCACTCTAAGACGCTCCTTGAACTTGATACATATTGGTCCGGTGCGGAGCGATCCGCACGGACGGTCCGCGTGACACTAAAACCAGCCTAAATATTAGGATTTAATTTTGAACTACAATTAATTTGATAATAATGAGCCGGGTAAAATTTAATTTTGGAACCTTTTGAAGTTGCCAGCATTGATTTAGTTGGGTGTGCGCAATTCTTTGGTCCTTTAATCCGGCTCGGACCGTTATCGTTCACGGCACACTGGGTTTATTGCGTGCCGCACTAAATCGCATTATGTACGGTTAATTATTCGGTTCTTTATGCCCATGTGTAGACATAGCATTAGTGTCACAGTATCGAGTGGGTGTCGTGTTCAGTAAGGATCAAAACAAAACCATGATAGAGGATAGATATGTAGAATACTCTTTATTTACACACTTCAGTAAAAAGATACAAAAGAAAAGAACAATTGATTAAATGTAGAGGTAGACAACAGGCGGTCTTATCGCTAAAGAGCGATCTCTTCCAGACAACCTTTGGGTAGCGGAGCGGTTGGGTAGAGGATCTGAGGAGCTATGGAATTAACTCCCATGTATGATCAGCGAAAATTAATGGTTTCGAAGAAATCAACGATGCCTGTTATGGAGCAGTTTAGTTCAGCAAGTCCAAGCCTTTCAGCATTCAGCCTTTTTCATTTATTACAGATTTGAAACTTGCATAACTTGGCTCGATATAGTACGCCATTGTAATAATTATCCCAGTTTAATATTAACCGATGATAGTCTTAATTCCAAGAAAGTTTATTTCGCTGGCACGGCTGTGCTGCGAAAACCGCCTAGTTACGTGGGTAAAATATTACATCTTAGCTCTGGTAGCTGCAAGAGAGGTGCCAGAAGTGCGCCAAGTCTTACAAAAGAGTATCAGAAGTGGTGAAAAAAGTAGATGAGTGAGAAAGAGGGAACAGCCAATCGCTTCTGCGTGTTATTCACCCTACGCCACAGACTCCCTCGGCGATGGGATTAATCTTGTGGAAAAACGTTGATATCCGCGCCGTAGCAAGTTTGTTTTGGAAGAAACGCTTCCTAGGTACACGGGGACTTGAAATAGCAAAAAATATTGGATTCAACACTTGCACGAAATAAAAAACTACTTTTCTTGCTACCTATTTCAATTTTGTTAAGTTCGTTCTCGTAGGCTTGAACTATTTTCTATCATATTAATCATAATATAGCTATACCAGTGAAATAAGCTTTGATCTAATGAGCTACATACTCGTAGGTACATATTTCTATCTTCTACGAGTTATTTCCCACCAGGCGGGTGTATTGTTGGCCAATTCTTATTTACATTGTGGCTTTCCATAATAATATGCACATGGAACTATATATAATATACATTTATGTACTCGTATAGCCGTCTTTGATTGACTTAAAGATTTAAGGTGCATTGGCGTAACTTCGAAAGCGGGATAATTTTGAAAGCCTCATTTGCATAGCTCGTAAGTATCAAATAAATGACTCTCTTAGCTCCAGCCACCATACTGAATTACCTTGGTCCCAAAATGGCGCATGTAAGTCCTTGTAAAATGTTTGCGTACGTAATGTACCTTTAAGCTCGGCTTAGGACGGCGAATTAAGGGCTTAGCTATAGCCCTGCTTTTTAATTGTGTTTTTAAATTAAATTGAAGTTTTTAACAATCGTTAGAATAGACGAGATCGTTTTTTGTTATTATTATTCGATAAAATTATCTTGTATATGTCATATATGTATAATGTCGCCCACTGCTGAGCATAGGCTTTTCTTCGAGTACGCCACTTTTCCTGGAATAAATAACAACAACAAATAATTCTAACAATGTAGAATAATAAATAGAATAGAATAGAATAGAAAAATATTTATTCAGGCAACACATCATTACATTACAGAATAACAGAACAATAAACATTTGACATTACATAACAAAAATGTGAAACGAGAAGTATACAAAACAGTCAAAACACAGATAAAGATGTGAGGCTGAAATGGTCTCCACTCAGCAATGCAGTTAGCACGACTTAGCGTTGCCAACGGCGCTGGTTTTCTGTGGAGCCAGCGAGGTGTGCAGTGCGGGACAGCATACTGCGCGACTTGTACGTCAGTAGTAAGTAATAGTAGTTTATGAGTGAGATAAGATAATTAAATAACGTAATATGTTTTAAATAGGAAATACCAATACTTATATATTACAAAAAATATTATACATATAGAAGTTATTACATGGCGGTTAAGTAAGCATCGACTTTGAGGTTAAGGAGCTATAGTTAATACTGATGATGCCCTTGGGCAGCAATACCTTGTTGAGCCAATAGGTGTTTTTTCAGAATGGATTTGAACCCACTAACAGTCATGCTCTCCCAGATAGGTGGCGGAAGGTTATTCCAGCACTTCGTGGCAGCATAACGAAAACTGCCACGAAATGCTGCGGTATTGTGCCTTGGGCTAATCAGTCGGGGATTACGCCTGATACGACGCTGATAGAAGGCCAACTTATCATGCAAATATGTGGGTTTTTTACTATTAACGATACCAAATAAAAGCGTGGCAAAATGTAGGGTACGTCGACCATTCATATTTAAAAGTTTGTTAACGTTTAGATACGGAGTAATATGAGATCTTGGGGGTATTGGGAAACAGAAGCGTGTGCAGGCATTTTGTAGTCGTTGTACGACTTTCTTGGTGCGAGAGAGTAGGCAATCACCATACACCGTATCCGCGTAATTCAGTTTGGACAGGATGAGTGTGTCGCACAATTTCACACGCATATCTACACTGAGATAATTACGAACTCTGTAAAGGACTGTTAGTCTATAGAAGCAGTTTCTTACAGTTTCTAAGATGTGGTTTTCAAAGTGGAGAGAGCTATCCATAAGCAGGCCTAGGTTGCGGGCTTCCGATACCATCTCGACATATTTGCCTGAAATATTAACTTGCGGATTTGCAGCAGTAATTCGGTTAACTTGTTTTTTTGAGCCCAAAACGAGGAACTTGGATTTTGTCGGATTGAGAGCTAGACTATTCATTTCTGACCAGCGGTCAATGCGATGCAGATCTTCATTTAGTCTATCGACCGCTCGATGCGTATCTTCTGGTTTGAATGATATGAAAAGCTGTATGTCATCGGCATAGATATGGAATTTGCAATGTTTTATATTATGTATGATATCCGCACTGTAGAGACTATAATAACGTAATTTATGGAAAAGCAGTATATCACAAAAAAGGATAGGTATATTAAATTTACAAATAGCATATGTAAAGACAACAAAACTTAATCACAGTCACAGAGGTAACTCGCTCTTACTGAAGCTGTTCAATCAGCCCACGTGGCCTGTCACTAAATGATAGGTTCGGAATATTTTTATAACAAATGGAGGTGCTTTTTTAAATATACCAGTGAAGTACACCCCAACAAAAGATAAAAGAGAAAAAAAGATACTTCTTACGCTACGCATGTCCCCTCCCCCATCTAACTTCTAACAAACTTCCAACATTTTTAAAACGACATAAAAATCAACAAAATTCCCGATCCGCGTCCCCGATGACTAAATCCAATTTAAAACTTCTATTTACATAGCATCCCCTGGCTTCAAAATTAGAGCAGACGTTTGCGTTTTCCTGGAGCATGCTTAAATGCGTAGGCAAATGTAATTATCTCTGGATGAATGTCGCCCCTTGGATGGTGATTAAATCAGTCAAATTTAAAGTCCGCTGGAATGTCAGTAATGCTATTTAATCATGCGATGCTGCTTTGATGGGGTTACAATGTTTGTTACGAAGTTTGGAAGATTAGAAGCCTTCCATGTTAAGGGAAAAAGAGGAAAGTAAGTGAATGTATCGAGAGAAACATTTTATATTAGGTAGGATTGTTATTTAAAAGTCACTTGTTTTAAAGAGTACCATTTTGTACCATTTGGAGTTAGAACTCTAGGTCCTTGGGGTCCCAGTGCGCATATGTTTTTTGCAGAAGTTGCGAAGCGTCTGGTTGACGTAACTTGTGACCGAAGAGCTGGCGGCTTCCTCGCACAACGTATCAGCATTGAGATACAACGAGGAAATGCCGCCAGCATCCTCGGTACAATGCCTCAAGAGCCTATTTTAGATTTAAGGATGACTCACATTAGACTGGGCTGGCACGGCACGTTTCGGTGCTACGTTTCCTATGGAAAGCATCACGTAACATCGGTCATCTTTCATAGAAAAGTAAGCGCCGGAAGCTCCGGCGCAGACCCGGCCAGGTCTAACGTGAGTCATCCTTTAAGCTAGTTGTTAATTTAGTTTAGCATTTGTATTGTAGTACATCTATATATTTAATTAAGTATATAAATAAATGCTTTAACCCAAGATCAATTTCTGACAAAATACTATATGGTTGAGCATCACTTAGCACACAAAGTTACAAAAGTACCTATTAACACAACCCAAATGTATAAAGCTTACAGATCAATCAGATTTCATGCTACGAAAAATAATAAAGATAAAATACGGACGAAAATTTATAGTAACAAAACGTTATCAGTACAAGATAAGTCTTCTAGTTGCAATCTCAGTACATCTTAATTATCCGGAATCTTCTAAAGAACAAATAAAATATCGTTAAATTCCACGCTTCCTTCGAACTCATTCAGGTGAAGTAACGTTTCGCTCCATATACCTTTAATGTGATTACAATCTTACGCACCCAAGTTAAGGTGCAAATTCAATTGATACGAGTTAATAAGTCGCTAGGATCCAGGGCTGTAACACAATAAAATCCTCGGAACGGCAACTTGGCTGTCAATTAGCTGCGACACCCACTTGGTAACATTGTGATGGAAATTATATGAGACTTGCTAATTAGGTTGGCTGGAACAATACTGTTCTGCGACAAGACTTTTGGAATCATTTTCGAATGTGCATTTGACGTTAAATTATATAGCAAACTTATCGGTTTCTTGCACTCGCACTTGCTTGCTCTTCAGGTCTATGTAGGTACCTACTCTACTCGTGTCTCATATGTGGGAGTCAAACACCGATTACTGTTATTAAATTGGTAAAATATTGGTATTGACCGTGTCTGACTTGAATTGCAATTACCGAACATTACTTGCAGTTTTATTATAAGGAATAGGTACTTTATCAGGTGACGTGGTGACTAAGACGATGCAAGTTTGTAAAAGGTTGTCTTTTGGCTTATCTCCTTTCAGAAAACATTTCGGTCGACCGAAAAATTAAATACTGAAATATTATAAATAACGAACTATAAATAAACAACTAACCCTTAATAATTAATAACTAATAACCCTTAACTATTAGGTATTAAACATAAAATGGCGGCATATTTTAGGTATTGTGAAGTACACTGTATACAATAATAAAGTTGCGGAAAGGAAAAACTGGGGCACGCAAAACTCGGGCATAATGGGGAAGCGTAATATTAACTGTTATGTAAAAACTTTGTACATAAATGAAGGTTACCTACTTACCGCTCGCTCATAAAACTTCAAGAGCATACGAACGACGCTTTGTGATGGGTTCGACGCTTTCCTGTTAGTTTAGAAGTCGAATAGAAAATACTACCTATGTCCCGAAAGTATTTTACAAATAAGTATCAAAATAAATATAATATTTGCATTACCTAATCAATTAATCATCCATCCAAAGCTTATAATTAAATTTGATGTATTTATTTTGCTTATTTTTCTTCAAATATTCTTCCCTAGATAAATGAACTATTATTATATAATTTTACAGGTAGTAGCTACAGGGCATTGTAAGGTTCTAAAGCGCGGGATTCCGCCAGTGTGCACACTGTGCGGCGCAAGCATTTTTGTACTGCCGTGTCACGCGCATCTCGTGTAACTTTAAAAGTTGAGTTTCGAGATAATTACGTTTAAAGTTTTAAAGATTCAAATGCTTGTTATCCTTGACGGTTTATCGTAATTTTTTATTTTTTTCTAATCTACATGTAGGAAATATGGTCACAGAATAGGATCTTTAATTTTTTTTCCGCATAATTGAATAGTTTTCATTTTATTCGAATTAAATGGTTCCCAACCAACCATGGCATGACCAACTCTTCCATACTATAGTGGTCACACGAAGTCATGTAAATCAAGTTACATGACATAAGCGTGATCAGACGTGCCACGTATTAAGCGAAATAATATTGTTCTCATATAAACCAAGCGCTCGGCCAGTCATGCCTAAGTGCCTAACTCCGGTAACTTAAGAACAAATATCATGCAACTCTAGTTAACTGAGTTGTGTCTGACGCCATCGGCAAAAAAATGAAGTTACATGAGTTAGTCATATGCTTTTCTCAGTAAATAATGAAGTTTTTCACAATTTCCTTTTAGAAAATATATATTTAATGGATTTTAAGACGATTTAGACATGGTTACCCGTAACTCATTTAACTCGAGTTAACGGAGTTTGGCGTGACACGGCAGTATACCTACTGAATATGCTTGTGCCGTACAGCGTAAAACGCATGAAAGAAAACAACTAAAGTAGAAATATAATTGTTTTAACTTTTTTACCACAAGCAAGCTCAGCCATACGCACACATACAACAACGTTAACAGTGTACAAACACAGCCACGCAAACAAGCTCCTTGGGCGACTCGTAAAGTGAACTCAAGCGGTTAATGAACAAATGTTTTCGCCATTCTACAATCATAGGGACAACCGGTCATTTTTCATCATAAAAATGAGGCGAACCATGCCCTGGGGGAGTTTTGTGGCCCCAACAACGGGTGACAGACAAAGTTCGACTGCTCTTTATAGAGGCTAGGGCCTTGCGCTTTTTACGAGACGTAGCACGGTGTATCTGGAATTTTCCAATAGCTTATTAGACTCGCTAAGATTTGACGTGTTCATAATGATTTTAAGCACATGCTGATTCATTACTTCACTCTCGGCTCTCATGGTTTGGTTGATTAGGGTAGTTAAATTTTTTTTCTAACCTAACTTTAACTGATTTATTAATAATTTTTATTTTTAAAAACGTAATGATTACCTATGATATCCGCTTGAGTTCCATCAGTAAATTATACTTTAAAAGGATAAACTATTAGGTATTTAATAGTGCTAGATTATCGTTGAGCAATGTTGAAGTATTTCAGTACACATTTAAATCAAGCTTTGAAACAATTACCTATAATAGGTATTTATCTAAAAAGCTTCTAACCATATATTTATAGCATTAAAAAAATCGAAACAAAATATTGATAACGCCAAGATACAGGCTCTGCCTACTTTGGTCACTGACATATAGTATCCTAATAATATAAAACCGGTTTTTAGGAATCAATTAAGGTACCAATTAGAATTGTCATCTACCACCCTTTAGCCTTCAGCAGACGCACCCTCATCTTTCAGGGGCGGGTTTTATTTAAAGAAGCGAAAGTTTGACTCGGGCGCAGCCGCGCGTAAACATTTACTTGAAAGGTTTATTGATGTTGGTCACCGCAGCTTGGGTTTACGGCGACCTTCGGACCTGAGGTTTATACATGCTTTGGAATTATTTCGTTGTAATGTTGGAGATTAAGGTTTTATAAACTTTTGGAATTTGCTTTTTTGATAATAAATATATGCCAGATCATAGATTTTGATCATTTCATGAGATGCCATTTTAGAATTGATATTAGTTTCATAATATGGTTAGGATAAGTTTCACTTTATCTTGATGAGGCAAACATTTGAAATTAAGGGTACACGGAAAAAAACGTCTATAGTGACTCTGACAACATTTTAAGTCAAAGGATCGATGTACATAATTAACCATAATATTATTTTCGTGTACTTATAGGTAATTTTAAAATGAGAAAAAAAGGAGTTATATGTATTTTTGATTACAGAGATAATGGCAACAGGAGCTGTAACTAATACTTAGTTCATTGAGAGCTCTACATTTTGAGATTAAAATCTCATTTTTCAAAAAAACTCACTTGCCATGTTCTTTCCATGTACCCTTCAAATGATGTTATATAAACCGTACCTACCTATGTTCGTAACGTTAACATAATAATATAACCGCCAAAATACTTGAGTGTCATAAAAATAATAGTATCACCATACATTATCAAGTTTTAAATGACGTTTTAATTAGTTTAAATATTTTACAACCACGTAAATTAATAGAACACTTAGTTTTATTGTATAGCGCATCCATTTTAAAACTAACAAGTCTTATATTTTATAGCTACGAGTACATACCTTACCTTACCCTTATGACCCTTGACCTTAAGATGTCTTTACCTTTAGAAATTAAACTAGTTACCCAACTTACAGCCTACATTCTCATTTCCAAGCACCATCTTCACCTCCTAGCACCCTAAGTTCAGTCCTCCAACCAGACACTTATTACAGCCCTTCGGTTAGTCGTTATTTGGTCACAAAAAAGTCTTAATTCCACTCATTACGAGTCTACGAGGCCTCGAACCCCGCGCGAGGCATTTACAAGGCGTTTGAGGGGGAATAATCCCAGCACAATGCCTCATAAACGAAGCCTCCACTGAATTAGAAACGTATGTTTCCGGGACATGCGTAAAAATGGCGACGATATTTTGGTTTGGAACTCGAGGAAATATTGAAATGTTGGCTTTGAATTCTTGAGAGAAATATAAGGGAATTCGCTTAAGCTTCCATTAAGAAACAAGTCAGGAGGACTCCGGCAACGGTATACGTACTCTTTTGCTATAATATATTATTTTCAACCCACCTCGTCCTTGAGGTTATTTTAAAGTTGTTGGAAAAGTACAGAGCATAAAGGTGACAGTCCATTTCCAACCGCAGCTGCACTACTGTTCATTTTACTATGGAAATTGCGACGCGACGCGTGCGCAGCGACGTGTTCAGTACCAGTAGTGCAGGTGCGGTCAGAAATGGAATGTTACCCTAAGTTATACATATTAAGGTGACAAACGGATGTCAACTGCAGCTGCAACATTACTGTTACGATATTACTGCAGCGATGTTGATATCGCCGCTGTATGTGTCAATTTATTCGATAAAATGATTGACGTTCGCCGCCGCGATGATGACGTTCAATCCTTCACTAATTTTATCACGGAAATTGACATGCAAATCGACGATCCCCGCCACGTCCGTCTGTCTATATGTTCGCGATAAACTTTTTCATGCGGTTTTCACCTATCAATGGAGTGATTCTAGTGAAAGGTTTAGGTGTATGAGTTGTTAAGGTTTTGTGTAAGTCCGTGCCAAGCCGGGGCGGGTCGCTAGTGTTTCTAATAATATTCAAATCAAACGCAAATTCTCGAATAAGACCCCCAGTTTTGCATGCTAGCTGTGAATGCTAATGTTACTCGAGTTGCATACGTTCTGGGGAATCGGTTTAAAGTGGAAAGTTAACGACTTTGAATTGCAATTCGACTTTATCGATCTGCTGAACTTTGTTAGTTAATATGCATTGAAAATTTAGCGTAGGTAATTCAAAAACTTTCGGGGTACTAGCTTTTGTGAAAGATACCTTTATACATAGGTACCTAATTCGGCTTTCCTTGTAATAATTATGATACAAATACTTAATACTTAATACTTAACGGCTGTTTTAATAACCTATGACCAATGACACAAAAGTGAACAGAAGTATACATAAGCAAAAGTGAACTTATGATTGCTGCGATTCATTGAATGTAAATAAATCGTTTTTACATACATACTTACCTAAATAAAGTTAAGTTCAAAAAATCGAAGTGCTTGCGGTCAGTTTATTTACTCTAATCCTGAATATCACAGTAATTTTTTCCCCTTACTCGTACCAAAAAACATCTAATTTAGTTCTGATTCACCCCTAAAAGAGGAAACCGGCTTAACTCGATCGTAATACAGATATTCGCCAACTTGCATGAAACTTTGTTATTTCTTTCATGCAAAATTACATTCAAGCCCCGAGAATAGACATTTCTGAGGGTCGGGATTACATTGAGCGGTGAGAATATTAAAAAACTTTTGCTGCCAAACTTGGATTGTCTTTTTTGAGAGGTTGTTTACTCCCTGAGTTGGCCGCTTTAGTTGGCTTTTGGCGTTTTAACGCCCGGTTGGTTAAATTAAACAAAACTCTTTGATTTACTTTCAACTAAATGGCTATACGGTTGAATACAGCTTACATTTTTTTGAGTTTCTTTAGAAAAGTACCTACACTATTTGTTAAAAGTGCATAATGTGATGAAAGTGAGAAGTGAAAGTAACTCGTTACATTGCACGTCATACGTAGTACATACATATATTAAAACACCCGTATACTTTTGTCACATTTAACCTTTTGATACAGTCTAATCTAAATATTAAACAAAAGCTACGTAATTTTTTTAATGCGGTTAATATTACTTGATTACCTACTTACATACATGATGCTTAGCATAAATATAGGTATGAAAATGAATCAGCATAAAATATTTTTTCAGTATAATATTTAATATGAATTCTCGCCTATTATTCTTAGTAGCTATGCCATCCGAATAAAATTTCCAGCGACAACATTTCACTACGCATTACTCATAACAATAAGCGTCCCCCGCATTCCAAAAGTTTGAACACCCTACATTCCATCAGTCTACGTAAAAGCCTCGTGTAGTATGAATACACTTCAGATTCCACCCGGACAATGCGAGCTCCGGCTGGGTCCTTTGTAACTATGGTTTGAAAATGGCTTTTACATTTGGAATCAAAAGCATCACATGTTTGCAGGGACACTGGTGAATTAACAGGGATCGTGTAAATTGTCTGGAAGTCTTACAAACTTCACTTTTTACCACTTATGTATATATGTATCATAATGCTTGATTCTTGTTTCAATTGGTATTTTAAGTACAACAGATTACTGCATTAGAAAGTATATTAAGTTGGATAATGTAGGTATAAATAATTCGTAATAGGGACTCTCTTGAAGTTTATGCATATGTATATGCATATGTAGCTATATGTATATCGTTTCTTTGCAAGTAGATTAATATGTATGTATGGAACAGGACATCAACAACAAAATAGCCGTTGGTCTCCAAAAAGTCGAGTTAGAAATTTAAAATTTACACTTTCCATAAATTAAAATGGTAATTGTTGTTGAAAATAAAGTCGCTACCTACTTAAATAATTTATTTTATTAACGTACACATCTTATCAAATTACATAACTAAAACACAAAGTCAAAAATTATACAAACTACCTAAAAACTAAAAACTAAACAAGCAACAAATTCTAAAAGAATAACATAGGTGAGGGTGGGGAGGGTCGATCCCTAGGGGACACTTGGTAAACTTCATTTTTAATCAAACCAAACGAGATACATTTTTTTGCACTGGTAACACTCATTCATTCGTTCCTAACTTCACGTTCTGTCATGGCACTGTATCGAAAAAGTCAGTGGTTCAAAAATGGCGGACGGTGAAAGATTTTCTGCGTACTATATTCAATTTTCGGTAAGCTTTAACTGGATTTATTTTATAATATGAGATGGAAATGATGTTAGCGAGTGTGCTTATTTTATTTGTTGTTTATTGAAGTGATGATTAACTTGGATTACATTGATATACGCGAACACACGTTTCGAGTACGGCACGTTTTATAATCTTACTATGTATGGGGAGACTTTGTCTTTTTCTTCAGGGGAGATATGATTCCGGGATCATGTCACCCCCAAAGTGATCTAGTATACATTGTAATAATTTTACTTACAAAATGATTCATAGAGCTATCATAAATATTTTCTTTTCTTTAGTAAATCATGCCGCAAAAGTACGACCAGAGAAACACTGATTTAAACTTTCAAGGTTTTTGACTCATTATTGTTTATTAAAACGGGATTTAATGGCGTATAATTCAGTTTTTAATTATACAACCGACTCCGAACTCCGAAAACGGAACTATCCACGTGACCTTTGAAAAGACTAACTAAAGTTGACATCAACATTTTACGAACTACCCGCACTCGGTCGACAAACAACACTTATAACGATATTTGGTTTTCAACCGGCGATATTTGTTTTTATGGATGAAATATATGCTATTTCAATAGCTTTCCGACCTTATGTACTATAGAACCGACGGTCCATAGAAAGGATTTTAGGATTATGCAGCTCAAACACCGTCCTCGAAACGTGAGCAGTAAATTTCTAAACTTATTTATTATAGTAAACAATAACGACCAGAGATGGGTAAAAAATTTAAAATTGCTGTAGGTATCTGACGCTAAAAATACCTTCATAATAACTTTAAAAAAATTAGCTTGTTACAAGAAATTTTATGTTAATAACTTAGATTTTTGTTTTTTTTTTAACTTTTTTTGGTTCAAAAATTGATTCCCTATTTTATGTTGTTTTATGGATAATACGATTACATTGTTTTTTTAAAGTATAAGATTATGGATTAATATGTGTTTGATATCTTCATATATTAATTTTCTGTAGATAGAGTGAATAAATTAATGTAGATACTACCCTCGAAATATGACATTGCCGCTTAAAATCTTTTTACCAAGTGTCCCCAAATCTAGAAGACTTGATCCCTTCGGCTTAGACATCTGATTACCGGAAATACAACTTCAAAGCATGGAAGATGCAATATATATATATTTGCTGTGTATTTTACAAATTATAGATGCATTGCTAATAGCGATCCGAGTTATATAATTAATGAGAATCTGGTATGGGGAGACATGGTAAAAATCTGTTTACCATGTGTCCCAAGAACCAGGGTCACTTGATCCCCCTAGGATCAAGGCTCCCGACCAGGGGTAAACAAGTCTCCCTTACATAGGGGACACATGGTAAAAGTCAACAGTATGGGTTTTCATTAAATAATGGTCTAATTTATTGCACAAATCTGTTCTAATTCAAACTATTAATGAAGAGATAAATTCTGAATCGTATGGTCTATAAAGTTTTTCAATACTACAAATAGTTAAGAAAATGTATGCTAAAAACAAAAGGGGTGATCAACCCTCCCCAGTTTCCCCTACAATCTACATAAAATTTCATCCATCAACATTAAATCCTTAAATAATACATTGATTGACCTCACCCATTCCACAGTTTGCTGCTGGCTGCGACGATGCGTTGCAAGAACTAACTAAAAGCAAAGACTCAATATTGCTTTGACCGCTCAAACCATTCGATTTTACCGATGCTTTCAGAGCAAATTGCCAACGATGTCGGAAAGAAAGCGCAGCGCGGGTAGTTAGCGGCATGTCCGATCCGAGCAGCGAGGCGGAGCGCCTCCGTTTCTTGCGGACCGGACTTTGGCCTCGAGTTTACGTTGTCTAAGGTATAAACTTCCAGATTTTCTTTTTATTCTACTATGTTTAGTACTTTTATAAGGGTGAAAAAAAAAAGTTGTGTGTTATGTGATTTTAAATGTAACAATCGATCGCGGCTCAGGTGACTTGTAACAGTAACATAGTTATTATAACTAGGGAGGAAAATAGAACAAAAGAGATGTTACGTAGACAATAAATATAACTACCTATGTATCCAACAATTCATAATTTCACAAACATTTTACACCTTAATTTAATAATACTGGTAACTAGTTATATCCACCTGCTTTATTCAAGGATAAGTTACAACTGTACAGTTACAGACGCTATAAACTTCAAGGTTCTCTTATTATGATAATCGTTCAAAATTCAGGTTCATTGTTGTTCGTAAGGCTTTGGTAGGTTTATTAATATCGAGACGTAATGCCGTGTTTAGAAGTAGGCAAAATTTACAGTTCCATCGGCCATGGTAATATAATTCCCTTGTCAGCTCTATAATACTTGCTTTTAGCAATTCGTATACCTCAGCGAGTTCTTAACTTGTGCCACTGGTCGATCCGTCACTGCACGCGGCGGAAGCGAAGCAACGAGCTGCGGAAATTGGCCGACTGGGCGAATTAAAGCGGCCGATACACGGCAGAAAATTTCACAATTACCCGCTAGCTGTGAAGAAACGTGTCACACCGGAGTCTAGCGGAGAATTCCTTTAGTGTCGCTAAGGCTGGCATTCGGATGGCAACTGCGCATTGTAATGGGTACAACACAACCTAAGACAATTTCCCAAAGTCAATTTTAAAGGAGTCCATTTGATTGATTGCTTTTCTCTCTGTCGCACTAATAAGGAAGAGTGATAGAGAGAGAGATTACCGTTTCGTTCCCTACGGCGCAAACGACTGGCATTTTTGTTGCATTAGTGACGCCATTTGGCAATAACCTTAAATAATGGAGTAACGCGATTTTGTATAGACATTGTCAGTCTTTTTTTGATTTCTTCGTCTGCTAATAATTAATACAATCTAACCAATTACAGTGGTAGTTCCAGCGTTTCACGCACAGAACATGTTAATGTGGTTTCACGCTCCTTTCCTATCCTAGGAAACATATTTTGAATCAGAAAACTACATTATTATTGTGAGATATGGATGAACCTAGCTAACTCGGAGCACGTGCGAGTTGTCAGAACAAAGCAAACAAAACTGTATTGTTTGTACCTACGTATTGTCGAGCGTGGCACAATGCCAGTTTCCTCGTCATTCACAAGACATTCTGTCTCGATTGAGAACTCATCCCTGATGTATATTGAGCTAGGAATCTTTTATCTGCGATTGACCGTAATCTCACCTCATGGTAACTGGTGATGATGCAGAAAACACTTCAGGAAGCTTTGTGTTATCTGCCATTTGCTTTGAAACAGGTTTATTTATTTTTGTAAGGAAAATACTGGTAGAGCCATTAGGCGAAAATGCCTTGGTAGTTCACTTTATGAAAGGTATTACACTTTACAAATTAACTCTTATCTTGGAAATGTAAAGTTAAACGCTAATGCTTGTTGATCCATCTTTAAAGCTAGTGCAATTCCTCTTGCACATTCCTCAATATACGTAATATGATGATGATGATGAAGATATACTGCAGACAAACAGCAGGTCAACCTGAAAGTCTTAGTCAGGTAAGGTATAGAGGGAATCCGGGAAACTTGAAATCTCAGGAGATTTGATTTGAATATTTATTCAAAATTATACTGAATCACACCCAACTTCTCAGTAGAAAAAGGCGCAAAATCCACGTTTTCTAAGGAAAGTCAACTACATTTCTTAAATTTGCCGCCTTTTTCTACTAACAAAGTCGCTGTGCCAGAGTATATTTTAAATTTCCGTGAGTTTTGTTATGACTGTCGTTACATTATTAAATAATTTTGAAAGATGACTCCATTTTCCCATGGTTTCATATGTCTTTCAAATCGGGTGTCATTCTGAATCCCTAACAACGTTTGTCCTAAAGTCACTTGCCCTAACTGGTTTGTCCTAATGGGCACATGCCATAACGATCAATTGTCATAACGATTATTTTCCATAATGTAAGGTTCTGAAAAATGGTTAGGTTTTAGAACTTGCTGCCACAAAAGTGGGTTAGGTTAGGGTTCAACTGCGACCCTCGCAAAAAAGAAAATATGCATAATAACATTAGGATAAGTAATCAATATTAGGATAACTGAAATTAGGCTTTTTAGTGTTAGGACAACTGATCATTATGACAAACAATATTAGGGAATGCATCGATAGGAGAAAAGACTTTAGGGATTTAGATATAGATCCTCCAAATCCCCACTCTTATCCTGAGACCATAGTAAAATTCAATTTTGCATTATTTAGGTCCGTGATGCACTTGCAGATAATTGTGAATAATACTCAACTGTGCTCGCTTGATCTTTGGCATCAAACATTCTGACAAAAGTTTTTTGCACAAAAGATATATTGAGGTAAACTTGTCGTGGTCACTGCTTTGGAACGGCTGAGATTTGGAACTGAATTAAGTAAGCTATTGTATTGTAAGTGCCCTTCTAGTCAGTGACATACGCGTTAATAATATTATATACATTTATGATTTATGAGAACGAAAAAAAAAACTTTTTATATAACCAGACCAGAACTAGCGGTTTGTTTAAGACAGATATATGTTATTATTAATTTTGCTAAACTGCACTGCGTCGCTCATTTTATCAAGGTTTACAGCACCGACAACAAAGACGCCGCACCAGCGTTGGCAGCATGATTTTATTTTTATCACCTGTCACTATGTCTGTCACTTTCGCACTTACATGTGACATGCATGATGACAGGTGATAAAAATGCGACCGTAACGTGCTACCGCCGCAGTAGTGCAGCTGCAGTTGACATCCGAACGTGACATGATATCATGCGTCACTTTCTCACAAGTATAAGAAACGAGAGCTTTATTATGTCATGACATACACGATAAGCGTAACCAGAACACGCCTGAATTAACCAAAATCCCACAATAAGTATATAATTGCAGTTAATGAAACCCATAAATAAAAAAGAAATGAGGTAAAACTCCGGCGGTCGGTCTGGTCCAACTTTTAATTTACTCTGGTTCGTTAAATTTAATATAACTGGCGGTTAACAACGACCTGCCAAATGATTAAAGGTAAGTTTTACTCTCATGTTTTTGTTAAGATAATTTTTAGTTTACCGCACAAAACTTTGTTCGCGTTACACTTATGGGATCACTTCGGTCTTGAAAATCAGTTAAATGTGTTTTTAAATAACTACTTATCGCCAGATCATATAATAATATGTGACTATTTATGTAAGACAAGCTTAATAAAATATTAAGTAGATAGTTAGAGCTTAGATACTTCTGACGCAAAGTTTGATCCACTGTTTTTAATGCTGAAATTATAACAATAACAGATGATAAAATTGCTGAAAATAATTCAGACATTCTCCTTTGTTTTACTGTATCTGAGAAGTTATAAACCAATCATTTTATAATTAATAGCAATAAACCGATTTTTTAAGAAATTAATGTTAATTAAATACGAATATATTCAGTATCACGCCTGTCAGAACGGTTCTAAACCCTGATTTATAGCAGCAAGGGTGCTGCAGACGCATTATCTAGGAATATATTCTATCTGAGAATAACCGCATATTTTAGTTTGTGTTTCAGTTCAGCAAGTTCTGCTTGAACTGTTATATGTTTAGACATAAACTAAAACCACGCTAACAGTCTTCAGTATAAACTTTATGTTCTTAGTTTGAAACTTAACGCAAAAATCGTTAATAAGTAAGCAGATTACATCAGAGAATTATGTTTGAATAGGCTGGGACAAAATCAATGTGTGCATTTTGGGGCCTTCATCCATCAGGTAGTTTCACTCGAAAATATTGGTTTCCAAGAGAAAATAAAGAATATACCCTAATTTAGTGATTAAACATGGCTGTTACATTGTAGTCAATGATCCTACCTATAACATAATCAAGGATTCTCTTGATTTATATGCTGTTCTTCCTGTCTAGCAATAACAGGGGTAATAAAACCCCAAATCGAAAAACGATTTGTCGATGAACGAGTGTCATTGAAAGCTGTCCCAGATCATTGAAGCTTTTTCGTATTATACTTCTTTAAAATGGCTTCCATTAAATTTATGATGATTTTGCCAATGTCAAGCAGTTAAAAAAGAGCATGACGTTGTTCGGTAGGTAGTTGGTTTTGGCAATGTGATAGCTAGACTTCGAATCATTATTAGTTCACCTATAAAATAATACGTACTCAATAGGTAACATTGACCTTTTAAGACACCTCACATTTTCTATCTAAGAAAAACATTACGCAAGGACTGGAGTCTGCAAAAATATCTGCGAACTTCTATCATTGGAATAATATTTGAAAGCGCCCTCGTGTTCGGATGTTATTGAAAAGTCCAAGTGCCACGATGTCTGGGATATTTTACGTGGAGAAAATTCTGCGCTTCATAACCTCATATTTTTCAAGCGGGATTATCGCCTTTTTGAAGTTTTTTGGAAGGAAGGTTTGTAAAATACATACCAATATTATCTGTGTGTGTGTTGTAACTTTACTTATTAAGCTAGGTAGATACTTATTGGCAATTCAAACAGTTTTTTTGCCCTATTACCTATTAGCATGTGGTTCTGGATGGTTTACATTGAGGCGGGCTTCCGCCTGTGTGCGGTACATTTTGGATTTCGCGACTTGATCCCATACTAAAAGTTGTTTACTATGCCCTAGCATCTTGCAAAATGTCTTACGATGGTAATAACCCTGATACCCCTGTTCTAGAACTACTGTGCACGAGAGACTTACTGAGATACGGCTTTGATGCGCCGTCCTTAACAAAAATGGGTGTTCAATCAGGATCTCATCGAGAAACGGATGAACCAAGCCTTTTGTAAGAAAATTTATTAAAAATGCGGCTCTTTGGTGGTAGCAGCTGTGGAAATCCCTTTCAAATGTAGGTCGTCCATTATTATACCTGATAATAATAAATGTAGAAGATTGCATCTTCACATGTTTTTCAGAGTGAATATACTCGTATACAGCCGATATTATCATGTATATTGATAGATATATTGTTTTGCTATAGCCACTCTTAGTTTGAATGTGACGTCTTTTTACGCATTATTTTTTAATCTAGACTATCTAGAGAACAAGAAACACGCTGAAGTGTTGTGACAATTAACTGTTAAAATACCTTCTAATGGGAAAACTTTAACACATCAAATAATTCTCACTTGACTATGAATGCAATCTGGTTTCACAGCGATAAAAATACGAATATCATTTACCAGCTTCTCGTCTATCTGTCCAAGCTGCAGCAAAATACATATAACGCCATGCCATTTGAATGCGGCGGTGGTGGCCGAGTGGATATGACGTCCAACTTTCAATCTGGAGGTCGCGGGTTCAAATCCTGGCTCGTACCAATGAGTTTTTCGGAAACTTATGTACGAAATATCATTTGATATTTACCACTAGCTTTTCGGTGAAGGAAAACATCGTGAGGAAACCAGCATACATCTGCGAAGAAATTCAAAGGTGTATGTGAAGTCCCCAATCCGCATTGGGCTAGCGTGGGGACTATAGCCCAAGCCCTCTCGCGCATGAGAGGAGGCCTGTGCCCAGCAGTGGGACGTATATAGGCTCACATTATTATTATTATTATTTCATATTTGAATGAATGAATAAATGAATGAATGATTTATTTGCTTAAACGTGGTACATCAAGTTGATATTATCAGTATAAGCAGGCAGTATCACTTGTATTCGATTTTCAAAAATAAAATAGTGAAATTTTACTAAAATGAGTAAAGTTGTATATAACCTCGTTTAACCTTCCATAAAGTTCTTCAAGGATTACTTGGTACTATAAGTACGCGCGAGCCATTGATTCATTATCTTCGGCTTATAACTCCTGAAACTTTCGAAATAAGTTACGGACTCCTAACCTAGTCGGTATAGTGTAGTGACCCTGCCTACACAGGATGTCCCGGGTTCGAATCCTGGTAAGTAACATACCTGAGCCAAAATCTATCAAACAATTGTATTATACTTATAACGAACTAACGAAGGCTATTTAAAAATTACCTTTCCTTCAAGTAAACAGATACCTAAGACGTAACATTTCACGTGACTAAATAACACGTTGAAATATTATGTTCGTTCATATCAGGCATCATTCCGTGACATCTCATTTCACCCTGTACTGATATACACGTCGGTTTGACACAGGACATTGAACCTCGCTTCGTGCGCCATTTTGTGTAAAGTTCAACAGATTTATACTGCTGATAAAATGTTACAACATAATATTGCCACGCTAAATATATATTATACTATATGTAATACCTACTACAGCTATATAGCCCACAGTTTCAATTCGCATTAAGTAGCAATACATAATAATTATTCACAATGTTTTCTCTCTGTGCAATATATGCAATTTAATTTCTGGGATACCCTTGCTATCGCCAAGTAACCTTGCTATCGCTGTAATAAATGACTCTTGAAAAACTTACAATATTTCTTCGGGCTCGTAAAGTCCTCTAATATTTCAAACAAAACTTAAAAACGCGAGGCCTTTGACAGATGTTCTTTCCAACGACAATAAAAGCAACATGGCGCAGAGTGGACAAAAGTAAAAGTGAAAGCTCTAGAGGTAGATCTATGTTAAATACTGATGTAAATAAATTACTTCGTATATATTAGTACCCCTTTATATAACAGTATTAGACTATATTCGATAGTGGCGCTTCCGTAAATAGGTCGACGGGGGATAAGTATTAAAAGGAACATTGAATACGACGGGAGCTAAGTAAAGACATTATTCTGGCTTCGACATCGCATCATTAATATCGGTCGCTCACTTCACAGAAGTCCCATCACCAGCACTAGACATTATTAAATGTAGATTTTATTTATTACGTGATAAGGTGCATTTCATGTTACCTACGTCCAATACTAAAATTTGAGTCTTTAAAAATTAAGTGATTTAAAAAAATTAAGAGGTATTTTAAGTCTCCTGTCACTGGATTTAATTTAAAAAAAAAACATATAATATCTCAATAAGGCTTGTGTATTTCACGAGTCATTTTAGAAGTCCGTAAATAAATAAGATGTACCTACTTACTTTTCTATAACAAAAAATGTGTGACATGATTTTATAATCGAATTAAAAATGGGTTGTTTACATTGCAAGCAACTCACGCATAGGTAAGGGTTGTTAAAGGTAAACTAGGCCCACAGACAAGACATCCTCTAGACTGAGCATAGTAGCGCTACCCCCTCTGCCACAAATAAACGGTAGTTTTACTCCATTTTCGAGTCACAGTGTCTTTGTGTGACGTCCGTGTCTTTGAACGGACCAATCACGGCACGGGACTCGGCTCACCTCGTCCCCCGCACCCCAGTATTTTTGGCAGCATCGGTTTCATGAAATAATTGCTCTAAACTATTGCCAATCAAATTAGATTTTTTTCAAAAATTAATTTCCAGGAAGCTAGAAATCGTTTTACGTACGTTTTCTTTTGGTCCTAAATGCATGTAATCCGAGTATATAAACTATTCTACTAAAATAAGGAAACTGATGTATGGAATAAGTACTTTGAACTAAAAATATTAATATATTTATTTATTTATTCTTTGAATTTTCTTATTTCTCTGCGATATCGTTCAACCAAGATTTTCCACAATATGCTCAACTTTGCAAACACACAAGCTCAACACAATGACTTTTTGTTTACAGTTCGATTTTTCGGAAAGGTTTTAGGCGCCGCAATCCGTCTGCCATTAACATCCAGTGGTGTGGGGCATCAATGATTCATAGATTCATTTTTTAAATTCGATGCGGGCTGATGCGCGTTAGGATTTGCTTCCGATTCGTCACAACAAAAAAGGCTTTCAAATATTTAGTGGTTTTAGGACTTTTAGGTTTTTGACTAGTATTTACTGTCTGTTTTTTTGTCAGTATTTAGTGATCTTCAATAAATGGTAGGCCACAACTATTGACTAATTTGACTTAATTTTCATAATATTCTCAATAGCACGACTAAAATGTAAAAATGTTTTGGTTTTGGGTGATTAGATAAATATTGATGAATATATTATATATATAGTTGGTAAACCGTTAAGATTTCAATGTTTTTAGTTACTTGATAGTTCTATCCGTATAATTCTATAAATACATCCGAAAAATTGCGGGTCACTTTTGGATGAGATTGGCTCAGGACCGGGACCTTCTAGTGGCGTACAAGAAGAGAGGCCTATGCTCAGCAGTGGGCGATAAAAGGCTGATATGACGATGATTATGATAGTTCTATAGTTAAAATGTATCTCCCTAATGTGTGCCTTAAATGCAAAGTTTTAAATCAACCAAACGGTCATCTCCAATTGGGCACGATCCCACATAGGCTCATTCGGGAAGGCTCGGGAGTTATTATTTATTCACCGCGCCAGTGTTTTTCCAACGCGCCGTGCGTAGAGTGTTAATCTGGTTTGTATTTAAATTGTTGCTGTTACTTCGAAAGGTTATTTTAGGATTTAGAAGGGCCTGTACGAATGCAGGTACGTGTAAGCAAATCATAACCATACCACCAGTCAAAATTTATATCCAGACCAATAAATGTCGACTCTGATTTGGGTTTTAATTTTGAAAAGTAATATAATAGCTTATAGCTATAACTATAATTGTTTTGTTTTTATGATTGCTTTACTTTCATAATTTTGATCCATGGTTCAAAATTAAGAAAGGGAATTCATTTCCATTCAGCATATTTCTGAAAATAGTCACTTAATTAAACAATGGTTTCAAAGGCCCCCTATGCGTTTTATAAAACCTATGCAGCAAGACCCCAACATTGACCTCCAAAAAATCATCCTTAAGTTAAGTAGGGAAGGTGCATAAAAATTGTTGTTTTTTTTTAGTTTTTATTGTACTTTGTCGTCGTGATTGATTTCTATACCCATGTTAAGTTGCAGCTTTCTACCAATAACAGTCAATAGGCTAAGCCGCGGACGGACAGAATGACTTAGATCTGGGGTTCCTAGATAGTTGACAACAATACCCTAATAAAATAAATTAATTAAAAATTAAAAAACACGACTGCAGTTTAAAAGCGAACTGAAAAGCTAGAAATAATTTTTAGTTATGTTAGCTACTCAACTTAATAAATGTAAAACAGAATATAAGTGTTCAGTCAGGGTCATAAACAGCAAACGGAAAAGTATAGGCTATTTAGGATAGTGACTGTACCTGTATATTTTATTTCGATTGCAGTCGGGGACCTTGATATATTAAAATTTTCCCATTCACAGGTCCCCGACTGCAATCGAAATAAAATATACAGGTACAGTCACTATCCTAAATGAGCCTATACTTTTCCGTTTGCTGTTTATGACCCTGACTGAACACTTATATTCTGTTTTACATTTATTAAGTTGAGTAGCTAACATAACTAAAAATTATTTCTAGCTTTTCAGTTCGCTTTTAAACTGCAGTCGTGTTTTTTAATTTTTAATTAATTTATTTTATTTTATTCATTTTAGTGACCATAAAAACCAACCACATTTTTTATGATTTAAGGCAATTTAGTTGCTTCAAGGAGCCTTCGTCATGTTGATCTTTGATATGTTAGCATAACACGTGTTTAAAAACCTAAATAGGTCGGACCCAAAAACCAGACGTATTGAAAAGTGCTATGGCTTAATATCTCTGCAAATACATAATTATTTCCTATTAGTCGGCTTTCGGCCTTCGCAATTAAGATACTTGGGGAAGCTGCAGAAAGCGTGCAGCTTTCATACGCTCCAGGCCTTCGGCCCTACGCGAAGCTCGGCCTTCGGCCTTCGCAATTAGGAAACTTGGGGAAGCTACAGAAAGCGTGCACCTTTCTTACGCTCCGGGCCTTCGATCCTACGCGAAGTTCGGCCTTCGGCCTTCGCATACTTGGGGAAGCTGCAAAAACCGTGAACCTTTCTTGAATCTTTCTTACGCTTCGGGCCTTCGGCCCTACGCAAAGCTCGGCCTTCGGCCTTCGCAATTAAGAAACTTGGGGAAGCTGCAGAAAGCGTGCACCTTTCTTACGCTCCGGGCCTTTGGTCCTACGCGAAGCTCGGCCTTCGGCCTTCGCGATTACGATACTTGGGGAAGCTGCAGAGAGCGTGCACCTTTCTTACGCTCCGGGCCTTCGGCCCTACGCGAAGCTCGGCCTTCGGTCTTTACAATTAAGATACTTGGGTAAGCTACAGAAAGCGTGCACCTTTCTTACGCTCGGGGCCTTCGGTCCTACGCGAAGCTCGGCCTTTGGCTTTCGCAATTAAGATACTTGGGGAAGCTGCAGAAAGCATGCACCTTTCTTACGCTCCGTGCCTTCGACTCTACGCGAAGCTCGACCTTCGGCCTTCGCGATTAGAAAACTTGGGAAAGCTACAGAAAGCGTGCACCTTTCTTACGCTCCGGGTCTTCGGCCTTATGCGAAGTTCGGCCTTCGGCCTTCGCAATTAAGATACTTGGGGAAGCTGCAGAGAGCGTGCACCTTTCTTACGCTCCGGGCCTTCGGCCCTACGTGAAGCTCGGCCTTCGGCCTTCGCAATTAAGATACTTGGGGAAGCTGCAGAAAGCGTGCACCTTTCTTACGCTCCAGGCCTTCGGCCCTACGCGAAGCTCGGCCTTCGGCCTTCGCAATTAACATACTTGGGGAAGCTGCAGAAAGCAAGCACCTTTCTTAGGCTCCGGGCCTTCGGCCCTACGCGAAGCTCGGCCTTCAGTCTTTACAATTAAGAAACTTGGGGAAGCTACAGAAAGCGTGCACCTTTCTTACGCTCCGTGCCTTCGGCCCTACGCGAAGTTCGGCCTCCGCAATTAAGATACTTGGGGAAGCAGCTAAAACCGTGAACCTTTCTTACGCTCCGGGCCTTCGGCCCTACGCGTAGCTCGGCCTTCGGCCTTCGCAATTAAGATACTTAGGGAAGCTGCATATAGCGTGCAACTTTCTTACGCTCCGGGCCTTCGTCCCTACACGAAGCTCGGCCTTCGGCCTTCGCAATTAAGAAACTTGGGGAAGCTACAGAAAGCGTGCACCTTTCTTACGCTCCGGGCCTTCGGCCCTACGCGAAGTTCGTCCTTCGGCCTTCGCAATTAAGATACTTGGGGAAGCTGCAAAAACCGTGAACCTTTCTTACGCTCCGGGCCTTCGGTCCTACGCAAAGCTCGGCCTTCGGCCTTCGCAATTAAGATACTTGGGGAAGCTGCAGAGAGCGTGCACCTTTCATACGCTCCGGGCCTTCGGCCCTACGCGAAGCTCGGCCTTCGGCCTTCGCAATTAAGAAACTTGGGGAAGCTACAAAAAGCGTGCACCTTTCGGCCTTCGGCCTTCGAGATTAAGATACTTGGGGAAGCTGCAAAAACCGTGAACCTTTCTTACGCTCCGGGCCTTCGGCCCTTAGCAAAGCTCGGCCTTCGGCCTTCGCAATTAAGAAACTTGGGGAAGCTGCAGAGAGTGTGCACCTTTCTTACGCTCCGGGCCTTCGGCTCTACGCCAAGCTCGGCCTTCGCAATTAAGATTCTTGGGAAAGCTGCAGAGAGCGTGCACCTTTCTTACGCTCCGAGCCTTCAGCCCTACGCGAAGTTCGGTCTTCGGCCTTCGCAATTAAGAAACTTGGGGAAGCTACATAAAGCATGCACCTTTTTTACGCTCCGAGCCTTCGGCCCTACGCGAAGCTTGGCCTTCGGCCTTCACCATTAAGATACTTGGGTAAACTGCAAAAACCGTGCACCTTTCTGAAGCTCCGGGCCTTCGGCCTTATGCGAAGCTCGGCCTTCGGCCTTCGCAATTAAGATACTCGGGGAAGCTGTAGAGAGCGTGCACCTTTCTTACGCTCCGGGCCATCGGCCCTACGCGATGCTCGGCCTTCGGCCTTCGCAATTAAGATACTTGGGGAAACTGCAGCAAGCGTGCAACTTTCTTACGCTCCGGGCATTCGGCCTTCTCAATTAAGATATGCGGCCCTATGCGGAGTTCGTTATTAAAATACTCGGGGAAGTTGCAGAAAGAGCCCATCTATCTTAAGCTCCCAGTCTTTGCCCCCTCCGCGGAGCCCGGCCTTCGTAATTAATATTCTTGGGAAATTTGGAAGCGCGCACCGAGCCTGTCTTATGCTCCGGGCCTTCAACCCTACGCGGAGCTCGGCTTTCGACCTTTGCAATTTGAATACTTGGGGATGTTGCAGGAAACGCACATCTGTCAGTACGCTCCGGGCCGTCATCCCTACGTGGAGCTCGGCCTTCGGTCTAACACTTTGATACTTTGTTCCGTCAAAGTCGGTGCAGAGTTATATCTGAAGACGGAATCTATACAATCTCAGACTCTCTACAAAGAACTTATTTACACTTTTCTATTCCCTTAGCGCAATTTAGAACATATTGGCTTGGTTTCAAAACAAGTAAAATATGATTTATATAATACCTATGTATAATTTCTTTTTTTTATGATCAGCGACCAAACCACTTCCTTTTAATATCCCAACAACAATAGGATAATATTTGGTTTTATGAGATTAGCTTTTCTTAACATATTTTGTGAATTCTTACTTTCTCGAAATTAGACTGAAACCCTCATATTGTATATATATTATTGATCGTCTTTCAAAGCGCTTCATTTTGATGCCCAACTCGATGGGTTTGCAAGATATTTTTTTCTTAAAGTTGCGCAATATAGCGTATTTAGTCCGCCAAATTGTTTTTATAATGACGTCATATAGCCTATGTCACCCGGGATGACGTAAGGATTCTAATGATATATCATACATCTAAATCGGTTCAGGCATTTAGCTGCTAGGGTGGAACAAAGAAACTTACATACCCACAAACATGAACGCTGAAAACAATACACTCCTTTTTTTGGGCAGTCGTGTAAAAATGACAAAAGGGTCCATGAGAAGCTTGCTTAAACTATTAAAATATGGAAAACAGTTGAGGTCGATTCAAGAAAGCTGGCGCGAATGGAAGGAACGAAACGAATTATATCTGTCAATGTGTGACTGATACATGTATCGGTATACAGCCAGAGCCACCATTTTATTGGTTTACCTGTTACACACATAGATATTTCCATTCACTTATTCATTTCATTCGTGCCAGCTTTCGTGTGTCGACCTGTATTTAAATCACACTTTTTAATGACTTTCGTAACAATAATATTCAAGTGAAGACAAGACTTTGATATTGGTAAATTAATTTCAAAGTCAGCTGTCAAATAAGGTTGTCACCAAGAAAATTGACATCTGATTATTTAACTTTCGAACAAATTCTACAAAATTGAACTTTTATTGCTTTTTAGCTTGCTTCGCTTTTTTTTTAAATGCACCTAAGATATTTTTAAGTAAACTTAGTCCTCACCTTTAAATATAATTTTATTTCAGAGTAATTTCGTTTGTGACGAGTCTGAGTGGCATTAGGTAAATATTTATTTTATATATTTTTCTGATATTGCTCATTGTTTAGAAGATTAGGTATAATTTAAAACTTAATTATTTTATATTAAAACAGTAATAACTAAGAATTAATCTTGTTTTCGCTAAAGTTTGTAAAAAGCAAACTTTTTTATTCGCCAAATTTTTACTTGCAGTTATATTGTTGTTCCTATTGTGTTGGCTTTGGTATTAAACCAAGAATGAAAACGCGAGTCGTATTTTTTCCTAGCGTCAGGTTGCGCTTATAGCATACTGCCCACAGATTTACTATTATTCTCTGGACGGCCCAGTTTCCTATTTTTTTATGACACCCTACACAAAGTTTTTATGAAAAAGCTTCAATTTCTTATAGGTATCATATTTTTAAACATTGTTCATTCATTCAAAACTTTAAACAATTTGGCGGATTATATTTGTCATTAGATTTTTCATTTTGTTGAAAATGAAAAAAAAAGTGGAATGTTTACTTACTAATTGAGTTTTCAAAAACGTTTTATTAACATTTGTTACACAATATTATTTTCACTATTCTGCGCAATTTGGCAGTCGCATATTTACGATTTAAGCTAATCTGTTTGACCAAAGGGTCGGACGGACTGACCGCAGCAACCATAAAAGTCCCCCTCGCATAAAATGCGAAACGCAAAATAAATCCAAGAAGGCAAACCCCTTCGAAATGCGACGAAGGCAAAAAAGCCCCTCAAATATTAAGACCATAAGACGAAATACGTATATAAAACTGTAAAAGAGATATACATAATTATTTAGCTTTAAAAATCAAAATCTTAACCCTATTATTGTATTTTCCAACAATTAAAATATGATCGGGTGTTAACTGTTGAACAATAAGTACCGTTAAATGTTATTATGTTTTATTGTAGGTACGAAAGGTCAGTATATTCCATATAATTAATATATTAAAAAAAACATCTTTAGGAAGAAAGTTCCTACAAAAATCTGTGACCACCAATATTTTTAATGGCTGACAGATTTTTGGTTATTGCAAGTTGATACTTAATTTTCACAAATTTATCTTAACACCAGTTTCTAAATAAATGGTAAAATTGACGTCTAGTATGGTAACAAATATAAGATTCTAAAAGAACGAAATCAATCTTCAGAGTCCAACTACGATTAAAGGCACCTTGCTCAACAGCCATATTCGAACTTTAAGATACCTACGTCAAATATTAGATATCTATTAGACATCACCAAGATATGTCAGTGCCAAACATTAAGTGTCAAAAGTGATGTTTTTGTTTCAAGAAACGTCACTTTTGACACTTGTTTCATAAAGAATAAACATTAAGTGTCAAAAGTGACGTTTTTGTTTCAAGAAACGTCACTTTTGCAACTTGTTTGATACTGACATATCTTGGTGATGTCTAATAGATATCTAATAGATATGTAGTTCAAAATCCGAATCGGGCCCCAAGTCTAATCGTGTGTCTAGTAGTGTTCGAATCGTGTCGTCTTCAATAGCAATATCGGCTACGTAATCTGGCCCGTGTAAAGTTTCCAGCAAAATTCCAGCAAAATCAACAAAAGCCCCACCAGTCAACTTTGCTAGGCAAGTCTAAAGTTTTAGAAATATCAAATTGTTGTGGAATTAACTAAATTACCCTGAAGCTTACGCTAAGTTTAGTTATTTCGGGTTTTCTCGCGAACACAGTTTAGAGGGCATAATTTGAATAATGTTAATGAATATTAGTGGCCTGTTAGTTTGAAAGGGTGAAGTAAGTATTTATTGCGTGCCCTTGGCTGCTCCGGTATATGATACTTAATACGATATAATACATAAAATAGCTACAGATAGCAACAGAAATCTAATATTAATAAAAGCTCTAATATTATATTATTATGCCACGGCGCCAGTAAAGCCTTATCCATAATGAAGGCTGTCAGCAAACGTTCTGTGAAAATATGAATGTTAAATACACAAATTATTATTAATGTGTTCAGTAAATAAAAATAGATTTGCTATGCAAGAGTTTTATGGTGTTTCGTAAATAGCTGACTATTCATTGATTTAGCAAACTTTTATTTATTCAATTTGTACTATTTAAGTAGTCACACGAATTATATAATTTTATATTTAAACTTTATAAACCATGTGTCACAAATAACATTATTGCGATTGATGCATCAATATGTATGTATTAATTTGTTGCACTAACCATAGTTGACAAACTTACTAACGCAACCCAGTAAAGAACTGTGAAACTTCTTGGATCAATTTATTAAGAGTCATACTATGTATCTATGTCCATCGATCAACTGTCTGTGGTTAAATCAAATAAACAATAGGGTATTTGATGACTACTAGTCATATCAGTTTCTTTTTTCGAAATGTCAAAACGATTTTGCTACTATGGAATTTGTATGAGACACTAGCATGTGACGTCACAATCAAATTACCTACTCGTTTGGTTGTGGTGAATTGTGTTTAAAAAAAACTGCCGACTATGTTTCTCTATTAATCGTGTGGTACTTAATTTCATGCACAGTATAAAGTAATTTATATTAAATACAGTCTAATACCCTATTGAATACAATGTGTTATTTTTGACCTAAGTGAACAAATCCTAAGGTAAAGAAAGCCTACATTACGGAGATCAGAGATCAAACAGCGTGCTTTTACATTACAGGAACGTGCTCTCAATGTTTACTTGAGATATTTTTCCTTTTATTAAATTATACCTAATATGGAACATACGAACAGTCTACTTAATTTTACATTTGAACTAACGTTATAAGACGTTTTCAGGGGTCCGTATTCAAAGGGTGACAAACTGTTTTTTCTTTAAACTAGGCAGGTTTAGTCTTTAAATTTCATAGTAATTTTTGATTATTCATAGAATGTAATGTGATTAAAATGAAGAATAAGGATTTTTTTCTCAGTTATCTTTGAATTGAAGTGAAGTAAAATATAAAACTGGGTACATGGATCTGACTTGAAAACGTATTCACCAATGCTTTCTTTTTATTATATTTCTTGATAAAATCTTGATACATATAAACGGCAATTAGTAGTTAAATATAAACGGCAATTTCTCAGCGCAATAAAAGGTCATCTTGCAATCACAGGTCATTGCCCCGTCAAGTGCATAGTTTTTAAAGAGGAATTAGTGAGATGTCACGGCACGGGTTGCGAATAATGCTTGCGGGATGCGGGCCCTTTGACGCGCCGCCGGATGCGGGGGCATCGAACTGGGCGCTATTCGCGAAGCGGTAGACAAATGTCGAAGGGAGTGTTACACGGTGTCACACTGATGCGAATTCGCACGTCGCTTTCGCGTATAGGTATGCGTGACAGGCCCCGTAGACAACATGCCAATCGCTAACGCTCCGTAGCGAACAAAACGCAACTGTCACTGTCACTGTGAAGAGTGATAGAGAGACAAAATGCGATTCGATGGCAAAGCGCAAGCGATTGTCACCTTGGCTAGACCCCCTGTACCTTTATAGCGGCGATGTCCTCACAAACCGGAGCGGCGTACGAATCCGGATCCAATGTGTAGACCGCCTTATGATTATGATGAAGAATGGGGCACACTCCTAATTTTCCGAATGACAAATTTTGTGACATATTACTTTTATTCAAGTAAAGGCATTAGGTATATTTTATTTAGATGATACTATTCTATGACGTAGGTCGTATGTATTATGTAACTTATAAGCAAGTACTGTAAAGGTAATTGGACTCTACTTATCGTCCAAATTAATTTGAAGATTTTTTATATTTACTTACTTAGTGAATTTATATACAGAAAAAATGGTATATCTAACATTGTACAATAACGAAACTGGGTTCAATGATCAGAGACATTACATAATCGAATATGCAATTAATATTTCTTGGGAATAACCCAGGCATTAAGCCGCGTCACGGTTTGAGGGGAAGGTACTCATACCTACGTTATCGGTAAAAATGAATGGTAATAATTCTTTTAAGGTATTCAGGGCGAGGCACAGTGTTTCTATTATGGTGGATCTTAGTTATGAAATGCATGCTCCTACGGAATATAAAACTCACATGTACAATCTATAAGTTTTCAACTTTTCTTTTGTACCTACCTAATCATGTTTTTCGTTTTCGGATTATTAAAAACATATTTCTTTTTTAGATACATAAATATCGATTGCTTCAACCATTAACCCCCCCGGGATTAAGGCGGCATGCGAGTCATTTCGTCGCACTTAAAATTGCATCCGCGATTATCACTGCCCTTTAATTGGTTCATTGAGGCGATTAGTCGAAAAATGCGATCGAGTTAGTTGTTTTTACGGCGTACAATGCTGAGTTACTATGACAGAGTAATTGAAGAGTCGAGTCGTATCGAAAAAAACACGGGAAACTGTTTGTCAGAGTAGACATAATAGCATATGTTGAATTTTATCTCATAATCTAGTTGAATGGATACAATATGAGAAATAAGTTAAATGGAAATATTGAAGTGGCCGATAAGTACATACTAAGCATATACATATAAACACATAAACGCGATAAGTACATAGTAAGCTTTAAGTTGGGTGAAGAGGTGACAGTCATGATTTTATTACTTTATTAGACTCAAAGTAATATAGGTACAAAATAAAGAATAAATGTTAAAGACGGGCCAAACGCAAAATTCTAGTTTTATATTGAATTTTTCACGTAATAATTTAAGCCAAATGCCATGAAAAAAATTACTCTGAAACTAGTCTATATTTGCAAGGGTAGACTGGAAACCAAAACCCTAAAAAGTAGATAGAAATCATGAAATATGTATCATTTTCATTTATTTTGAGTTGTATATCGTACCCTACATACTCGTACCATGGCAGTATAATTTGAGTATAAAATAGCTAGTGATTTATAGCCGAGGGATCTGACGAGCAACATTTTAAACAAGAGTATTTTAATAGCAGAGACTACATTAAGCGGTTGACTTGAGACGTAGAAAATTTTAACTTCGACAAAATAAGCAACAACCTAGATACATTGTAAGAACGAACGATGTTCTCTTAAACATGAAACCGGGCAACTACGAGTACTATGCTGTAAATCTTGTTTCAGTTACAGGGACCCCCTGTAACGTGATCCCCGGAGGGGTGTGGCGTAATCTATGTTTAAACACCCTTATCTTTTCTTACCTGCTGTTAAGAAGCTATATAAGTCGCCCTAGGCCACTGGATAAGTGTCATGTAGCAATGTCAGAGATTTTCTAAGTTATATCCGTCTTTGTAGGTAGGGTTGTAAGGGTTTGTACAATTGACTAGTAGGGGAAGTAAGTGTAGAAATGTATGGTAGCAGTAAGGTAAACGTACTAGTGCTCGACATGCTAATGCCCAATAGATGACACCCTGCTGTCACCTCTATTGACAATAACGTTTCAAGATGACATGTACTGGAACCGCGTTGAGCACCAGTACTTTTACCGAAATTATGCACTTTTTACTCAAGCGACGCTTACGTTTGGCAAGATTGTTCCACCGTGTAATCTAATGCCTCGAGATTAGGAGTTTTATTTATTTGTTACCTCTATGATTAAAGCATGACTCACGTTAGACCGGGCCGTGTCCAGGCCGGAGCTTCCGGAGCTTCGTTTTCTATGGAAATAATCACGTGATCACCTGTCATCTCTCATAGAAAAGTAAGCGCCGGAAGCTCCGGCCCGGACACGGCCCGGTCTAACGTGAGTCATCCTTAAGCCTGTATTTTTTTTATATAATTACCTATACTTGTTTATATTTTCACCAATACCTACCTATATTGACAGGTAGTGCAATCGCTTACCGCGATTATTGCCAGTATTGTTTTACGGGGGTTGGCACTCGGCACGTTCCTATCGCAGCCGTCGTCTTCAGGCTTTACTTGAGAGGTATTAGCGTACGCTTAAGATAATTTCTGAAACTACGCAAATCTGTTACTCGGTTAACTTGAGGTTAAGATCTTCCTCTGATTTAATTAATGATAGTAAATTATTTAATTGGACAGAATTTAGTACCTATAAGGTAAACGTACTGGTGCTCGACGCGGTCCCAGTAGATGTCATCTTGAAACTTAAATCACTGTCAATAGAGGTGACGGCAGGGTGTCATCTATGGCATTAGCATGTCGAGCACTAGTACGTTTACCTTATGTATACCTACTTATATTTTAGACAGGTACTCTTATTGTATAATTCGATGCTTCAAATGTTATCAAATAAATATTTGAAATAATGAATGAAAATACTTATCGCGTTCATTAAGAAGGTTTTGATTTGGCACCTTAGCAAAGATTAAGATTCAAGATATCGAAAAAAATAACCTTGTAAAGTATGGGGATTTACGGTCGCAATGTATTTATTGAAATACAATAAATTATAAGAAATACATTTAAACACAATAATTACAACTGCATTATAATACAGCTCACAAACTAAACAAAAAAAACTATAAAAACTAACTATCCTGGGGGTACATTGAATATTATTTAGTTATAGATGGTTATAGTTAATAAACTTGCATTAAAGAAAGTAAAGAAAAAATACCTCATTTTCATATTGTTGTAACACAAGTATTCAGGCTCTCTATTAGGTAAAGAAACATGTTTAATATCTAAATAACTGAGGAAAGAAATTCGCATATAAGAATTTATATTGGCCACCCTCTTGGCTCGGAAATTGTTGGAGAAATATTTAACACAACATTCCTAACCACCAATATTTTATACACTTCCGATGTGGAAGTTGCTTTTGCTCCTTAAATTAATTTCCTTTGGCATTAGCAGTGGGCTAGTTAATACGAGTATTATCTATAGGTACAATACATACTTAGGTACATAGATATCATACATATACATACATATTATATGTATAGGTATGGTAAAACGCCTGTCAAATGGTTATTTAAATTGGAAAAGATTCATTTTTAGGGTTCCGTATCCAAGAGTAAAACCGGGACCCTATTACTAAGCCTCCACTGTCTGTCTGTCTGTCCGTCTGTCGGTCTGTCCGTCTGTCTGGCACCAGGCTGTATCTCATGAACCGTGATAGCCAGACAGTTGTAATTTTCACAGATGATGTATTTCTGTTACCGCTATAACAACACATACTAAAAAGTACGGAACTCTCCGTGGGCGAGTCCGACTCGCACTTGTCCGGTTTTATTTCATTTCAGATTATTCGGTATTCTTGAATATTATAAATATTATTGAATACCGCCTCACTTTCACTTTAATATCAGTCATTCTACAACTTCGCATAAATATTAGCTAGCATCATTGCGCAATGCGCAGACAACTCCGTACGCTCTATTAGAACCTAGTCCAAAAGTCAAGAGTAGCACAGAACTCACCCTAGTAAGTCGAGAACAGAGCAACTTACTTGTTAGTTAGTAGTTTAAGTATAATTTCAGCGCAATAACTCCATCCTATAATTTGTTCTCATCTCAGGGCTTTCCCCTTTGTTTGGATAGAGAAATCAAGCTCCATTAACTTAATTAAATTCAAATAAAACTGGTTAGTTATAAAAAAAACACTTGTGTGTATATATAATATATACCTACATAATGTTAAAAAACCTAGCCTAAGAAAAAAAATATATAATTATAGGAATAATATATATGTAAAAAAATTACCCCACCTTTACAACCCGGATCGTCACTCAACAATCCATTAAGACAATTCATCCGCCCGCACGCAACAAAATCGCGAAACGGCCTTCTTTAGTACTAAGATAAGAGGCTATAAAGGCAAGCGTTGCAGACATCTACCGTAGCGGCAGTACTTAGATTAAGTAATTTCGCTACGTGCTTGTTTTACTGTAGTCTGTTTGGAGTTGGATGAAGAACGGATACCTTAGAAATGCAGTTTACGACCGGGCCCGTTTCTCAAAAGCTTGTAACATGTAATACAAGTGGAAGTCCCTTTTTAACAAAAGCTGTCAAAAAGTGATGTCCGCTTGTATTACATTTACAAGTTACAAGCTTTTGAGAAACGGGCCCCAGATAGAATGATATAAACGCGTAATTCTCGGCATGGCATGTTGCTAATCTAAGTATTGACTTGGACACATTCACTGCCAGCGACCCGCTAGGCGGGTTCTCTGTTCGTACTGTTCGTAGACGCTTTTCGCTACAAAGCGGGAAAACGCGTTATCAGCTACAAGGGTAGCGCGTAGCTCGCGCAACAGTGAATGCATTAGTAATTAACAACGTCTATGATATTACATATCTACAATCAAAGGCAATGAAAGCAAATCACTTCGTATTGAAATTAGAAATTATACAGTGACACGTTTTCTTACTTTTTAATTAACTGTATGGAAACAGGTTTTTTAATAAAACCTTCTATCAGATTTAAGAGACGTACTCAATTACTCAAGCTAATGGTGAATAAAGGTTCGTTTCCAACGAATCGCCTTTAAATGTTACTTAAACAATAGCTCCAATAAACGTGAATGCAATGTCCAATGAAACCATTATGCACGCGGGGGATGCATAATGATGTGCCGTTGCTAAGAGGATTGAGAAAATACAGGTGATGTTACTTATACCTGAGGGTAATTGTTGTCTAACATTTATGACATTATATAGGTACTTCTTATTTACACATAAGTTATAATCTTTAATCTTATACCTTTAAACGAGCAATTCTTGTATATATATATATATATATTTATTTATTTATATGTACCTATATATATTTCGGGGATCTCGTAAACGGCTCTAACGATTTCGATGAAGTTTGCTATATGGAGTTTTCGGGGGCGAAAAGTCGATCTAGCTAGGTCTTATCTCTGGGAAAACGCGCATTTTTGATTTTTTATATATTTTCCGAGCAACTCGGTCTCCCAGATATTGTTGCATTTAGCTACAATATTAGTCATGATTAGACATAAATATCAAAATAACCGAGAAAAATAATCAATAAAAAAAGCTATTCATAGGTTTGTAGTTTAAATAACACCCACTCGTGGCTCGAGGCCTGTTACCAAGAGAGAAGATTTTCAACACTTACAGGCAAGTGGGATAGCTATTTTCCAAGTGGGACGTTCGAGACTAAACTAATTATTATTCTTTATTTATCTTTTCTCTTAAGTTAGGGTTATTATTATAATAACATTGAGATGAGATATTTTAATTAAAGTCATCAGTTAGGTGTAGCTAGCGAAGTCTTTTGGTTTTCCAAAGTATACGAATCATGATTTGTAATCATCATCAGCATATCAATGTCGTCTAATTATAAAAATACTTACATAGTAAACAAAGATCCAAACAGGTTCCCTGCAATCAAATTCTCGAGCTATCTAAAATACTTAGATATGTATATTTATAAAAATCTTTTAAATGTTGCCGGCAATATTGCTGGCGAAAAACATCTGTCAATGTCACCAGCAGAAATATTTTACAGCATGGCACATCACTACCCATGCATTATGTATAAGACCACATTCGCAATCATGTCTGAAATTCATATTCAAATAACAAAACGCCCGCAGCTCGTATTAATCTCTATTGTGTCGCGACAATATACGAAAATTGTCATAACGCGAAACGGCCGGGCGTTATTAAAAATTCCATCACGGCGGATTGCCTGTGGCGCTGCGGCACCAAGGTCATACAAAGACTCCATTCAGGCCTATTCACGTGCAAGATTGAGGTGCATACGAGATACTGTTTGGGCCTCACTGTATGGGAATGGGTTGAAAGGGATTGGTTTACTGTTTCCTTTATTAAGGCTTTTGTGATTACGAAAGCTCGCAAGGCGTAGGTTTTAGTCCTTCACAATCCTCTTTCGAATAAAAAGATAATGTAGAGGTAAAATATTGAATAATATTTTCGACATTAAACTTTACTCATATGAACAAAGTAAATGAGCAAACAATAAGATGTCATTACCAACACAAATATCAATTGTACACGACTTCACCGTGATCGTGACTAGCATTAAATCATTTAAATCATAATTCCATTATAAATTGTTTCAAGGATGTTTTATAACTCAAGGCTTGGGATACGTACGGAAAAAATTTTAGTATAATTTTAAAATTAAAAATTTATAAAATAATATATCTGCGTATTTTTACTTTAGAGAGTAACTATTAGAACAAACTATATGACAAAAATTAAATCCACCATTTTGTACCATTTGGAGTTGAAACTCTAGGTCCATGGGGGTCCCAGCGCGCATAAGTTGTTCGCAGAAATCGCGAAGCGTCTGGTTGACGTAACTGGTGACAGAAGAGCTGGCGGCTACCTCGCACAACGTATCAGCATTGCGATACAGCGAGGAAATGTCGCCAGCATCCTTGGTACAATGCCTCAAGGGCCTATTTTAGATTTAAGCTAGTTTTTAATTTATTTTAGTAATACACTGTATATAGCTTACTATGTAATTAATAATACTCTTTTTAAATTAATAGATTATTAGACAATCCACTGAATGTAAATAATATATGACTCCAGCATATTTCTGGATAGAAACAGTCGTTAGGACCACAATGAATAAATGAGCGAAAGACCTAATTTATGTTCCTAACGTAGGAAGATTACTATTTAATTTTGCATTAACTACTTCGTCGCATACCAACGTGACTGCTATTTCCATGAATTAATATATGTATCTTCTTTAGCTTTTAAGCCTTGATTTATGTTTTTTTTAAGTTGTTTTTTTATAAGAACTGGGTTCGTGTCCGATTTGTAAAATATGTAATTTATCAAAATGTGCCCTTAATATTGATGTAGGTAAGGAAAATGTAATTAAATTTGCATAAATTTATACCTACATATTTACACTCACTTGTGGAAAATAGAAATGATTTATTAATGTTAAATTACTTATAGTTAGTCAAGATTTTAATGATCCTTTAAATTTACATGTATGTGTGTCTTTTTATGTCACTGTATTGAATAACTGTAAAAGTGACTTAATAATAAGTTAATTCACCTGTTGCCGCCATGTACCGCGATAATGAGCCATCAGAATAGGCCCCCGAGGAGCGACGGCCAAGTACACAGTCAGCTTGCACGACAAATTGCGTACAAACCATGACACGGTCGTGAACACACCGCTACGCAGCATGTAAACTGTACAAAATTGTGACACCTATCATGCGTCTCGTACGCGTCAATACATGAAAAGATAAGATAAAGATAATATAAAACGAAGTCCCCTGCCGCGTCTCTCTGTCATTTTGTCTGTATGTTCGCGATAAACTCAAAAACTACTGAACGGACTTTCATGCAGTTTTCACCTATCAATACGAGTAGAGTGATTCTTGGGGAAGGATTAGGTGTATAATTTGTTCAGGTTTTGCGTAAATTGGTTGAACTACCCGTGCAAAGCTGAGGCGGGACGCTAGTTGATTTATAAAAGCGACCAGAATGAGAACAAAATGTTAAGTGCATTGCAAGAAATGTCTGAAATTCAGTTAAATATTTCACTTACTTCCATCTCTTTGAGTTCTGTTACGTTCTTCTGACTGAACATCAGATATAAGGAAAATGTCTTCATGTTGTTGAACTTTACGCTGCCATAGTAATAAGTGAAAATTTTAATTAGTTAATAAGTGAAAATTTTAATTAGTTAGTTAGTTTACGTCAAATCATTAAAATAAATCGATAAATTAATAGTAAGTAGTTCGTTCAACTGATGTATAATAAAAGTATTGAGAGGCCTTAAACACGATTTTTGTACGAGTATGCAACGAGCAAAGCGGTTTCTGGACGCATTTCAGGAGCTTTTTGATATGGGCGTGGATAAAAAAGTATTATATCTTTTCTATCTAATATGTACACACAGCACATTTGAGATCTAAATACTGCAGTATTACTAAGTACTAGTTTGGAGCTATATCGACTTATTAGGTGCCTTGTAAATCAATTTGTACTAGCCGCCGTAATCCAGTTCGGAGCGGATCTATCCAGTTAGGTGTTGCTTGGTTACTGGGTTAATCTGCCCTGAGAGTGGGACACATGAACGTGTTTTTAAAGCTAAAATATAACGAAATCACTTTATTTTCTTGAGTTTTTATTAAAACGGTTTTATCTATAAGGGTATCAAAAATTGTAACGGGTGCAATTAAACGGTCATATTGTGCATGATTTACGGTCTTGGATACCGTAAATTCGTCCAACTTTAGTCCAATATTTCCAACTATGGTCGAAAACCAATCTGAATACTTGTAACTATGATTTATAAGATGCAGTTCTGGGGCAAAAAATACACCGAAAAGAGTAATGGTATTGATACTTATTTAACTTAACTTTTGGACCATAGCCAGTTGGTATTACGGCACCTACTTACTAATAGATTTCATACCGTTGTTGTTGTTGTAATATTATGGTTAGTAAAATAATATAAACATTTAATACACCAATATTTTTAGGATTAGCATGGCTGCAGGAAATGTCAAATTAAATGTTGATGTCTGGATGTTTGGCATTTTCTGCATCATGCAGTCGGCATCAATGCTGCACCGCAGTCCACAATACTGCAGCGTTTTCCATTGTCCGATCCGATAACGGATCTAGGCTCTTACATCCGATATCCGATAAAAAGCTTCTAAAGTTAGTGCAGTCTCAATCCGATTGTTAGGTATTTTTACCTACTTGATATTCTGTAAAAAAAACTTCCGAGAAAATCATTGGTACAACTTTGTTACCAGGGCTTATGCAGTTCAGACGCTGTTCGTCCATTATTCTAAACTAAATCCAATTTAGTCAAATGCATTCCAGCGACTCTTCCCGTTCTGGGCTTCACTTTGCTTTTTATCTCGTTTTACTAGAAGCGTACTTATCATAAGTCTCTCTTCGCAGACACACCAATAACCATGGAACAAAAACTCCCCACCAAACATTTTTCAGCGCACAGCTCGGGCGAAAATCGGGAAATTCCGCTAAGCTCGGAATTTTCACCCCAGCGGCCCATTAATTATTTGCTCCCGGATAATTTATTTAAAATTATCCCGTGCCCTCAACAGGGCTCATTCAGCGCTGTGCTAAATCCTCAGGAAATTAATTTCAATGCCTCTTGTTGCCGCTTTTGTCCTTTCGTTTCATAATTCCTTGTTTAATTAAATGTGTTGAGAACTAGAGTTGACCAAGAGGTGATAAACATTCAAAATACTTTTAATTAGATAATATCTATAAATTAAAAATTGTAAGAACCTATAGGTCCATCTAACATACCTAAGAACCATCTCGACAGACAAGGTTTTCTCAAATTAATTCATCCATTTGGAAGTTACGATGCAAGCAGACACAGTTGTCATAAAAAAAACCGGCCAAGTGCGAGTCGGACTCGCGCACGGAGGGTTCCGCACCATCAACAAAAAATAGAGCAAAACAAGCAAAAGAACGGTCACCCATCCAAATACTGACCCCGCCCGACGTTGCTTAACTTCGGTCAAAAATCACGTTTGTTGTATGGGAGCCCCACTTAAATCTTTATTTTATTCTGTTTTTAGTATTTGTTGTTATAGCGGCAACAGAAATACATCATCTGTGAAAATTTCAACTGTCTAGCTATCACGGTTCGTGAGATACAGCCTGGTGACAGACGGACGGACGGACGGACAGGGGAGTCTTAGTAATAGGGTTCCGTTTTTACCCTTTGGGTACGGAACCCTAAAAAACAATAACTATTATTAATTTTATTAATTTTATTATTAACATACACTACAAGGCTTAAATCTATACAGATCCCTGCAAAACTGTCCCTATTTACAGTTTGCCTGCAGGTAAGAGTCTCTACTTACACAATGACATATTATATTTTTAAGTACGTATATTATAGTTATTATATTTTATCTAAACACTTATGTGACACTTGCACGTGTGCAATTATCACTTAAGTGGTTGCAGTAGGTACAGTTTTAATTTACTTTTAATTTTTTTCTTATTTGGCTCATGCAGACATGCAGCTCAGACAGGCTGCTGCTGCTGCTGTTGTCGTGCTTTGCGTGATCAGCATTGTCGCGCGAGAGACCATACATAAAGTTGCGCTTGACATGACACACGAGCGACAGCAGTCATGCTAAGCGGTCTTGATGTTGTTTGTCATTTGTGTGCCTTTTAATCGTTACTGACTCGAACGGTGACTGCCCTTAACAATGAAAAATAGTCTTGATTCGACCACACTATATTTTAAACCTGTCGCTTTAAAAAAGATCGTTCCTTAATAAACTTGTTTTAACGTATTTAATCCCAAGTTTCACAAGATATTGTTTGTCATTTGTATGCCGCTGAATTGTTAATGACTTGTGACGGTGAACGGTGAATGCACTCCACTGGAGAGCAGTCTTGAGCTTGACTTGAACACGTTGCTCTTGAGCGCGCACTTATCGCATGCATGATTTGGGCCAGACGGCTTACGAGTTGCGAGCAACTGCAGTTATGACGTCACTTTTGGAAAGTTTTGGATCGTTGCCTGTAGGAATATGTAATCATCTGTTTAGAAAAGGAAGACCACTTTATAAAGGTTTAAAAAGGACCCTAAATTGAATTATCAAATGGATATAAAATTATTAAAATAATGAAAAAATGGTGTTCTGCGCCTCCCGCATGTAAACTAAAAAAGCGGCCAAGTGCGAGTCGGACTCGCCCATGAAGGGTTCCGTATTTAGGCGATTTATGACGTATTAAAAAAAACTACTTACTAGATCTCGTTCAAACCAATTTTCGGTGGAAGTTTCCATGGTAATGTACATCATATATTTTTTTTAGTTTTATCATTCTCTTATTTTAGAAGTTACACTTTGGAAGTGTCTCTCGCGCAAACTATTCAGTTTAGAAAAAAATGATATTAGAAACCTCAATTTTGAAGACCTATCCATAGATACCCCACACGTATGGGTTTGATGAAAAAAAAATTTTTGAGTTTCAGTTCTAAGTATGGGGAACCCCCAAAATTTATTGTTTTTTTTTCTATTTTTGTGTGAAAATCTTAATGCGGTTCACAGAATACATCTACTGACCAAGTTTCAACAGTATAGTTCTTATAATTTCGGAGAAAAGTGGCTGTGACATACGGACGGACAGACAGACAGACAGACAGACAGACAGACATGACGAATCTATAAGGGTTCCGTTTTTTGCCATTTGGCTACGGAACCCTAAAAAGGAAGGAATAGAAAAATCAATACGCATCTTCTGTAGCTCAGTTGGTTAAGAGCAATCGGACCGGTGTTCCGAAAAGTCGCAAGTTCGAGTCTTGCCGGCTGCGGTGAATTATGCCATAAAATTTCACCTAACGTTATAAGTGAAGTAACAGAAGCCCAATAAGAAAGTTGACAAAGACCCTCTTCGTTAAAAATTCCTTTCCCCTGAAGCTCTGTCTTTAAGTAGGTATTAGGTACTTGCTATTAAGAATATACTTGCTTTGGCCCGAGGGTTAACTGGTAAAGAATGCCTTCTGGCATTAAGTTCGCCTTTTGTCCAATTTTTACTGTGCAATAAAGTTTAAATAAATAAGTACCTATATACTTTTATACATTCATAATTTAAAACTTTATTTTATTTATACTTCGAATTCACGAACACACGTTCACGTTCACGTTCACGTTCTTTTATACATACGTTCATATTTAAATATAGTTCGTTGGCTGTTTTTGGCGAGGTGCTTCCTTGGGCTTCATACATTTAAAAAGTTAGTTTTAAATAAGTATTCAGTTTTGAAAAATGCGGATATAACTTAAATTAACACCCAGAAAGTTCATGCGTAACGGACGGGAATTAACAGTCACCTAGGAGGAAGCCATTTGCTTTTTGAAAACCAACTTACATTTTACTATCAAGAAAGCCGAATGGCTATCTCCGTTCCTCTTGGGAAATGAACTTTAAGGTAAAATATCTGTAGCAATATATTTTCCAAACTGCATCGATAAGTTGGTAGCAGCAGAGCAAAGGTTATTGAGTGTTGCCAGACGCATAAAACATAACTGAAAGTGGATTTTCGTTATTACGGGCACGTATTGGGTACAAGCCAAACAATATTGGCCTTTGTTGGCACTTAAGTATGATTTATTTTCCTGATTAACTTATTCTAGCATATTACAAAGCCTGGAAAAGGGAGTATTACTGCAATGTTTTGCCACCAGAGTGCATCACTAGCGAGTTAAAGTATACCGTAGAGTAACTTAATATACATAATGTACCTTAAACTGTTTTTGACAAGTTTTCACAGATAATAAAATATGACATTGATACATCAAGGCGGTTTGTTTACAAAGGGCCTACCGGGAAACACGAAATCGAAACTCGGTTATCTGCCTCTATCGCTCGAACATGCAAGAGTGATAGAGAGGTTAGATAACAAAATTTCGACTCTCTCGTTTGCGGTAGACCCTTAGATTGTGACACATTGTGGGAGTGGCGCCCCCTACGCAGACTTTCGCGTAATATTCCCTATTAAGCAGATAAAATTTAATTGAACATATGACTTAGGTTTTATTTAAATGTAAATACTAAAAAGGACCGTCTACAGGGGCAAAAGTAGGATTAAAATGTTTGTATACTTAGGCACAACCTTTCAGCCTTAGGTACGTTAATAAGATTCAGGAGGGTAGGTAAATTATGCCTACTTGACTTGCTTTTCGGTCTACAAAATTAATTTCATTAAGTGTTTAAAAATAATTAATTTTGTTGATATAGGTGTTCTTTATAAGTAATTACTAAAATATTAGCCTCTGCGACTTAAAATATCGCTTCAATTTCCAACCCACAAAATGTAAAATGATCCATCAAGACAGATACGATTTAAAATTCAACAAGTGATCAATAAAGAAAATGTGATCACGATAAGTGGAGTTCCCCTTGTTTGTTGTAAGGAGGTCGTTCGCTCAACAATATAACACAATTTGATTATTGGGACCAGTACAGTGAAGTACTATAAACGCTTGAGCTGAGTGAATGCAAAAAGCGATCGACAGCCCGCCTGTTTCAGGCTGGGCGTCCTTGCAGTAGTGCAAGTTACTGTAGATGTAGATTCTAATATTTTATTTTAATTTACATACATGGGGTATTCTGATAGCCCACGATGTGAGGAATCTAAAAAAAAATGTGACGTCGAGGTTTAGACTAGCCTGTAGATTAAGATTGAAGATATTTATTGAGAAAATTATAAACATATTCTTTAAAGTTTAAACTGAAATTTGATTTTTCGGCCACGTCTGTTGACAGTTTGGTTGTGCCGTATGCCGCAAATAAGGTTTCTGCATACCAACACATTTATAATGACGATAACGTACTGTTAATGCTTTTTTATCTGTGATATCGTGCTGAAAATTGTGTTGTCATGTCAGCAACAGTTTTATTGAACGGCAGTGCAGCGAACTCGCATGATGTCATAGTTTGGCAAGGGTTGTTTACCGACTTAACGGAGTTTCCATCGTATACACTGTTAACTGTTCTAACAATGTAAACCTTATTGGAAAGAGATAAGGTCTACCGATGGTTAGGTAAGATTGTTGCGGTTAATACAGCTGTAAACAGACAACTTTGAAACATTTTATTTACTTAAAGTTGTTGTACACTGCAGTTTTTTCTTAGATTCGAAATATTATATGTTATGTGTCCAAGAAACATTTTTTCTCTAATTAGGATTGGAGGAAAAAAAGTATAGTGTATAGTAAAATTTTCGCCTTATCGCAAAGGAGCATAAGTGTAAACATATCTTTGAAGTCGACATATCAAATACTTTAAACAATATGGCCCCTTTATAAATCAACGTTCCAAAATATATTTACACGCCTTTGAGGCACTGACAATAAGCTCGTGTAAATATATTTTTGAAACGTTGGCTTGTAAAGAAGTTTGTGAACTCGACCGTACTATCATCAACTGTGCTACGGCTACATACAGTACGCAGTGCCAAATGACTTGATTGTGTTACATAGCGTAGTAGTAGTAGTAGACGCAATTGGAGAATTGAGAGGTTGAATTGTATAAAATATCAATCGTTGTACCTAGAAAAATATTGTGCTACAAAATAATAGTCTTTGGCAACTATGGATTAATTTTAAAGTCACGTTATAAGTTGAATCGTAAAAATATATGTTTTCACAGTTTTACATTATGAAATGGGGTGGAGCCGAGGATAGAAACTACTACAGTCCGAATATAAAAATTATTGGTTCGGGGCCTCATTTCGTTCCTTTCTTTGGTGTTCGAACTAATGTGTTATCATCAAATGTGTTCCGATGACTATTTAGTTGAAAAAAAAAATGTATGTAGGACCTAGAAATATTAATAGTTACCGATCAAAATTCATGTGCTTTTTGATCATTATCAATTTAATTAATTTTCTGTATCAACTCAGTCTCTTGAGTAGTCTCTTTTACCTACCCTATTTTCTAGTAGACAACGAATGGTTTGTAAGCCGTCATCATATTTCTCAAATTATCCCGCAATAAAGGCGAAGTTTATAAATCACTTAACGACGCAAAAGATCATAATCATTTACCGCAAGTCCCGATATTATGCACAATAGGATAAGGGGAAATAATAGCCATTAAGCCTAACGCGATTACTTTCCATGAGTGTTCTTTAAGGCATCGTAAAATATACCGGGATCGCGAAACAATGATACGGGGATAAAATATGGGTGAAGATTTATAGGTTTTTATGGATTGTGTGTATTTATGTTATATTGACTATGACCCAGTACGTATATGATGGTAGTAGGCATTTGTCATGATAATGACAGCGCCTTTTTTCATTTACGTGGTGAATAGGTAGTGGGTATGAAATCTGGTGATAGTGATGGAAATGATGATGCGAAACTTCCCTTTGCTCCTGTAAATGAAGAAAGTCGTTCCGCCGAGCCTCCTGATGCTTCCTTCTAACCATTACAGTACAATCCGTTTATTATGACTCCGCTTATACTGACCACCCGCTTACTATGACGTTATTACTGTGCGAAGTTTGGTTTTCATATAAAACTCTTTGTGACAAATTCGGATAAGATGACTTCGCTTATAGTTACAAACCGCTTACTTACTATGACCTAAAAATCCTATTTCCATGGAATTATGTCCGGTTATACTGACACCTTCGCTGGTTTTATGTCATACGTGGCCGTCACCACGTCTTTCCCTGCGAGGACATTGGGTGCGTTCGTGGCGTTTAAGGTATATTAGTTTTGATTCTCGGTGACAAGTTGATATTTGTTACAAGTTTAATAAAACTCATCTCTCACAAAGGAATTTGAGATTAATTTGGAAAACTTAACAAAAATAAGAAGTTGTACAACTATGCTTTACTTATATGACATCCGCTTAATATGACGTGTTTGTCAGTTCCCTTCGATGTCATTATAAGCGGATTCTACTAACCATGCGTAGGTAATATTCGCTCAAACTCGCCCAGCATCGACAAGCGTTTGAAAACTCCTGGCGGCCTAGCCAAGGTGACGATCGCTTGCGAATTGCTTTTTGTCTCACTATCACTCTTCTATATTAGCGTAACAGTAACAGCTACGTAGCGATAGCGATTGGCATGTTGTCTACGGGGCCAGGATCGATACTTTAAAAATCCGCACTCCAGGAAGCAAACCTAATTCGCTGATCCGATTCCCGCCCCTCTGATTATCGGGGAGATATATCACCATCCTTCTTCCGAGAGACGTGCTGACGTATTGTGCAATTATAAAAGGTTTATGAAGAGTGGAAAAGAGATGGTACGAAGAATTTGTAGGTAAATGAAAAAAGATGGATTAGGGATGTTGTAAGAAATGAAAAGATAATGAGATATTAATAAAAAGATAACTTTGGGTACAATTTAAGTCATCGCGTTTGATACAAATTAAGTCCTGACTAATTGCCCTTAGCTGTAATCTCATTACTACTACTTGAGTACTTATATACCTACTTAATACTTACATTAACTTTTAATGATTTTTTGATATTCAAATGGCAAAACTTGTGAACTAGAGCTTCCAAAAAGTGGCAGAGGTAAGAAGAAATTACGTGACAACTATGGTAAACATAATGTTTACTTTGATGATGAGTGGCGAATGGCGATGGGTTAAACGACCAGTAAAAATGTTTAATTTTATTCCTTAATCCTTATGGTCTCTTAAAATTTGACAATTTCGCCGTCAAAATTTTACATTTTAACCGTTACCTACATCTCTTTACAAAGGTTTCTTTCTAGGATCGAATTAAGCACCTGGCTGGTGATATTACCGTTCCTACTTCTTCGAAACAAAAGAATGATTTTATAAGAGAATAGTCGATAGGTAGGTCAAGTGCTGTCAAAAACTAAGTCAAATTTCCGCCCCCATCGTGTATTCTAAATCTTGCAAAATACACTTCCGTTCCAGAACGCCGGAAATCCCAAATTTGCCGACTCACAAGTAACGGTAATAGATTCTATTGCAGACATAGACTACCACCGACAGGCTCCATTTGATGAAATGTTAACCTCTAACGTCCCACGGTCCTAATATTATTACAAGTTACCTCCAATGAAATTTGACTCATTTCATTATTAAATGGGACCGAGTCGATTTTGTTTTGTTTCGTTCGATTTTATAACGCAACAAATTAAATCCTATATTTCTAATAAGTACCATTGATTCTAATTTCACTGTCAATTTTTCTTGTACGGTGGGGCGCTAAAGGTTAGGAAGACCGAGAAAATACTTAGTATATTTCACTCAATTTTTCGGGTGCACTCGGCTCACGACTGCTCCGGGCATTCATTAAGTACAAGTTTTTTCAGCGAAAAAGAGAACACGTCATGGGAAGCATGTCTTAGAGATGTGATTTCATTGACAAACATTGGTTGTATGCGAGCGAGACAACGTCATATACGTGTATAGCATTGTTTCGATTACACACTGCAGCAGGGTACGAATCCGCATCAGTGTGATAACCGCGTAAATAATCTGTGATTGCGGATTTGCGACGCTTCCGCGTGGGAGGCGCTCAAGCGTTAACGCGCGGTGAGGGATGGTTTTTATAAAAATGTATGGCATTATATGTATGGAGTATCTATTTTCACACCAATCTACCTGATAGTTTTTTATGACTTCAAATATTACGCCAAATTGTGTTACGTAGACCTCCGTCTACGCCTACGCACAGCGACTTACACTTTAAGAGAATTCTAGATAAACTGAACATTTATTATTTATACGACGTGGAGGTCGATTCTGTTATAACAATTTCATATAGGTTTTATCTCATTTTGATACGACCTTGCGTCGGGTCAACAGGCACCTCACGCGCACCAATAAGTGCGAGCGAGATTTATTTATTTAAACTTTATTGCACAATAAATTAAGAGTACAACGCTATTTTTGCCCTAGGGTGCCGTAACTGCCGGGTACAGTCAGATCAATAAGTAAAGTATTTCTTCAGGGTGTGTTTCAGAAGTAGAATTGAAACATATTTTATACTTGTGCAATTTATACCATTACTAGGTTAAGTACCGTAATCGTAATGGATCGAGTCTTATTAAGCCTATGCTATACAAGAGATTTTTAAAATACGTTTAAAATGGACTACAGCAGATGAAAATTGTTATAGGTAAATGGTAGGGGAGCCCAAGGAGGGGTTTTGCGTGGCGTTGCGATTGCGACATACTTACCTACCGCTTAGTTACCCGTGGGTACCGTACATATCTGACGATACTGCTAGAATACCTATTCTATTTTTTTTAATCACGAAAAATAAATCCTATGTGAGTGCTTTATAGTTACCTACATATAATCAAAGAAAAAATACGGTCAAAGAATACATGAGAGCTGACGCTTTAAAGTTTGCCGCCTGACTGATGGGGCAATATACAATTGGACGTCGTTTGTTTGTGCAATAATAAAGCGGCGAAGCTTAGCGTCGCTAGTTTACGATGTCGTATATTGCGGCCCGGGTTCCGCACTAACTAACTGTATTGTCGACTAATTTTATAAGCTTATGCGTTTTTGCGACCAAGCCTTCTTGCGACCAACAAAATAACGACACGTTCCAAAAGAGATCCAATTAAAAGAAATGTAAGTTTTATAAGATTTGATACTGAATTAAGCATCCTAAAACCCAGAGAGGCAGTTGTTTTGTTTGTACATTTTGAACCTTTAATTCGTCGTCGTTAAACGTTCAATTCGTTACTAATTTTTAGGGTTCCGTAGCCAAATGGCAAAAAACGGAACCCTTATGGATTCGTCATGTCTGTCTGTCTGTCTGTCTGTCTGTCCGTCCGTATGTCACAGCCACTTTATTCCGAAACTATAAGAACTATACTGTTGAAACTTGGTAAGTAGATGTATTCTGTGAACCGCATTAAGATTTTCACACAAAAATAGAAAAAAAAACATAAATTTTGGGGCTTAGAACTGAAATTCGAAAAAAAAATTTTCATCAAACCCATACGTGTGGAGTATCTATTGATAGGTCTTCAAAAATGATATTGAGGTTCCTAATATCATTTTTTTCTAAACTGAATAGTTTGCGCGAGAGACACTTCCAAAGTGGTAAAATATGTGTGTCCCCCCCCCCCTGTAACTTCTAAAATAAGAGAATGATAAAACTAAAAAAAAAAATATGATGTACATTACCATGTTAACTTCCACCAAAAATTGGTTTGAACGAGATGTAGTAAGTAGTTTTTTTTAATACGTCATAAATCCCCTAAATATCCACCCGAATGTCATCTTCACAAGAGTACCTAGCGACATTACCGGATTTGTACTACACTTCTTACCGGCTACCAAATTCAAGCCATATGTGACGTTATCTTTGAAAAGGGACCTTATTGTCGATGGCGCTTACGCCATTATTACCGATGCTCCGATGTAAATACAATATCGCGCTACGCTGTGCGGCGTAAGCGCCATCGACAATAAGGTCCCTTTTCATAGATAATGCCCCATATTAAGAACGCATAAATAACAACAAACATTAAGGATAGGTACCTAGATTCATAGCATCGCGAAGGGCGTAGAGATCATTAGAAGACCTTTCTTCTAGGATCCCTACTCTTGATTATATAATTATCCAAACCCAGGCCCTAATGAAAGGTAAAACGCTTCCTGCTATGGATTAAGCCGCTCCGCATAGGGGAAACGATTTACGACTTTTTACAACTATGCTTACTGATTGTTCCATGATTTTTCATTAACCACGAAAAGGGGAAAGTCATTTATTGCATGTTCTTCTAACGATAATAATATATCTTATGGCTACTCGTAGTGTGGTTTGGATTTTGAAGGCCATCAATAAAACAACCCTACTATAACATCAATTCTATGACATTTTTTGTAATAATTATGTATATAGCTGGTCAACCAAATGTTGTCAGTAAAAAAAGGCGCGACATTCAAATTTTCTATGGGACGATATCCCTTCGCGCCGACATTTTCAAATTTGCCGCCTTTTTCTACTCTCAAGATCTGGTTGACCAAGTATATTTATATTTTATTTTAGCAATTATTTCATAATAACTATTTATAAATATATGCCAAGTATACGAAGACGCGTAAAGTAGATATAGTGTGTCAAAGGACTGTCTTATTTCAAATATAGATGAGAGAGTCATACTATCTTTGTCTTACACTAGTACTAGCACCCAAAAGAAAAGGATGAGTATAGTTTTTTTTGTTCCTATTTACTGACAAATTGGTTTGACCATCTATAGAATTTTGATACTCGTATAATATTGTAATCTACCTATAGTTAGGCATACATAAACATAACAACTACCTACTTATATGTACGTGAATACCATTGTCTTCAACAAAGATTCCTTTCATTATGATATCACATAATAATATATCCAATGTAAATGGCGTGCGTGTGACATTTCACCCCTCGGTTTTCTCGGCGCAACTTTTAGCGTAGTAACATTAACCTATGGCGTTGCTATTAGAAGCAAGTTAGGCTTGGCGCACACAGAATCTTAATTAATGGCCTCAAAAGTTATCGGAGACGTAAACATCTAAAATTCCTATATAAGTGCACTCTTTAAATAAGTATTGAAGATGTTTGTAAATGCTTCAAACCTGCCCCAAAAAATATTGCCCTAGAGGTAACGGTGCCAAAAAATGTACACCTGTGAACGAATTCATTCACTGCTTATCAGATCTAGTTTGACAAAACTACATAATATTTATTATTACGTACACAACAAAAGACGACGGACGACGGTTTGCAGGATGTTTTTAATTTCTAGAATTTTACTTTATATTATCATCTCTGTTCTTTACTTCAATCATGAATTAAGTACCCAGGTACCGGTGTTTATATAGGTAGGTGCTAGTTATAGTTTCTGCTCTCTTTACGTCCCAAACTTTACGGGTAACACAAAATTTAGGGAGCGCCTAGTAACACGATACTTTGCATTGATGACATTGTTCGACACTTGCAAATGGCGCCGCTTACAGATATTTAGATTAATTTTAACAATGTGCAGTGTTTCTGAAGTGAGGTGAAGGAAAAGATATTAGTCAAATCAAATGGTTTTCACCTACTCGGCTACAGTAAAGGATTTGGACCAGATATTAACCAGGTCGAGAGAGCAGTTGCAGTCCTTTCGCCTTAACTGACGCCCTAGATGCTTGGCCCCACACTCAATCATACCTACGACAACAACTGGACAAAGTCATACGCTGGCATTCTCAGTCGTCGCACCTCCACCAGCCCCTTTTCCTGCCTAGCAGGAGCTAGGGCAAGTGGCATGTGTGTAGGCAAGCAAAAGTACATCCAACGAGCTTCTTCCAGGAAAACAAGAATAGTTGTAGGCTATGTTGGTTACATGTATCTATGAATTTATCGCTATTTATCTATTATGAAGTTACGGTGTGAAGAAATGTGCGGAGTCGGAGACGTTTTTCACAAGACATGATTTTTTATTAAACTAAACATCACAATGTTTAACTTCAATCACGTTTATGGCATTCCTCATAAACTAACGAGAGTCACAGCTGTCGCCCGTCGAATTAAACAAAGTTGCCGACCACTATAACGATGCAACGTTATTGTGGAATGAAACTCGTTTGAAAATCGTACCATGCATTCTAGAATTATGAGCCACATTTTCTGCAACTCGTAATCTGCTGCAGATTATCGAACAAGTGTGTGTGATTTTGGATTTAAGCAGACGGCGGCTTTAACATCCAATAAACCCAGTATAGTTAGTACATCTTTTTCAGCAAATATAATATCAATTCTCAATAGAACTATTGTCATACTCTCTTGCTTTTTTACGTGCGTGACATGACACTCAATTTATCCTACTCAATTTATCCCTTTTACCTCATTAAATTTCCTAGTAGGCCTGGCGCTGCTCAACTATGTTCAGCTGCTGAACACCATCATCCAATGTAGATACGAACGATGAGAAAACTCATTGGTAGGGGCTATGTTATTGGAATCATAAACACACAGCGCGCGGATGCACAACTTATAGCTTATAGAGTATTATTCCAATTGTTCGCCTCCCAGTTTCAAACAAACCAGTATAAGAGTGTTGCAGAATGGAGTTTTAGTCTGTATAGCAACATTTAAAAAGTTGTCCTGTCAACTGTCTTCTTGGAAAAATATATCTTTCGTTTAGTACGCACGTTTTGGGTTTTAATTCATTTATTTACTTATTTGGACCCCATGGCCCACGACTTGACCTTTAACATGGTCCTTTTGAGTCGCGAACCGTAAGTAACTAAAATTAAATGCGTAGAAGCGGATTCTAAGAAGCACGAAAAAATTTTCTATCGTCTCGTCGGGCATTGCCGATTTTGAAGGTGCCGCCATTGTGCGGAGCCATCGCAGCGTTCAACGAGCCGGCAGCAAGCGTTCTATAAACGCAACACCACCCACTGCGCAGCGCAGCTATCCTGCGCGCGTGGAACGGAATAAACAAGTAACGTTTTGTTTCAAATCTGTTTGACATTTGTTCTTTTCCAGATATTTTAGTGATTGTGGTGAAAATATATTTTAATTTGGTTTTTCGTGTGCGTGTACGAAAAGTTTCTGTTTTCCATATGCACAAAATTGTGTTTATTTTAAAATGGAAAACGAAGAAGAACGACGTCTATTAGTTACGCGCCGAGGCACGAAGAAAGCTACTTTAACAAGATTAAAGAACAAGATGGAAGCATCTTATATTAATGATAAAGAGATGTTAAAACTGATGATTGAGAGGGCCCAGGCGGCGTTCAATGATTATGAAGATCTCTGCGTGCAAATAGGAGATGAGGAAGATCCCATTTCTATTGAAACCACATACTATGAATGTGTTGCAGCGATCCGTCAACGAATTGCAGATTTATCTGAACCTGGACCCACCCCTGCCGTTTTGCCGGCAGCGACGCCTCAAGTTTCGTCAAAAGTAAAGTTGCCAAATATACAGATACCATCGTTCAATGGTAAATATACTGATTATAGACCTTTTATCGAAATGTTTACTGCGCTTGTGCACAATAATGAAGGGTTTGATAATATACAAAAGTTTTTCTACCTGAGAAGCTTCTTAAAAGCTGAAGCATTTGATTTAGTCAAAAACTTACCTGTCATTGGTCAAAGTTATTCGGAAGCTCTCAGCATTTTAGCTGATAGGTACGATAATAAATATAAAATCATCAATGAGCACATTAATGCTTTGTTTGAGTTGCCTGTGCTAACTAAGTCAAGTCCTAGTGCTTTACGCTCTTTGATTTCAATAACAAAACAGCATTTAGCTGCATTAAAAAACCTTGATGAGGCCATTGAAAAATGGGACAGCGTTCTCATTTGCCTATTAAATAAAAAACTAGACCCGGTGACTAATCGAGAGTATCATTTGCATAGGGATTCCTCAAAACAGCCAACCTTTAATGATTTTTTGAAATTTATAGAAGGTCGGGCCCTTGCCCTAGAGAACAGTGAGGGACGGAGTGATCCAGCAAGCTGTGCTGCTGGCAAAGTAGCTCCAGTCAAGGTGACATCATCATCATTTGTCGCTACCAAAGCATCCCAAGGCTGTCTGTACTGTGGTAAGGAACACAAATTATATGCATGCCCTAAATTTGCTCTAGCTTCCATATCAGAACGACTAGATTTTGTTAAGGAAACAAAGCTTTGCAAGATTTGTCTTAACATTCACCCAGGAAAGTGCAAGTTTCATTTTAAATGTAAGGAGTGCAAAGAATCCCACAACTCAATACTTCATGTAAATGAAGAAAAGTCCGCGTCGGTGTCTTTGACTAACATTAATAATCAGACGCTGGTATTGTTGCCAACGGTAAAAGTCAAGGTAGTTTCTAAAAGTGGCAAGGAGATCATAGTGAAAGCAATGCTTGACTGTGCATCTCAGAATTCCTTTATTACAGCAAAGCTGGCAAAGGAACTAGGTTACCCACTCTTGCCAAGTTCCACTACAATAACTGGTGTAACTTTAGAAAATAAATCTGTCCATCATAGTTTGCGACTGGATATTTTCTCATGTGTTTATCCATATAAAACACAAGCAAATCTGTTAGTGATAGACAAATTTACTAATGAAATGTTGCCACAAACTGAAATTGATATTTCAAAAATTGAGATCCCTGACAACATAACATTAGCCGATGACTCCTTCCATATTCCAAGTGAGATAGATATTTTATTGGCTGCAAATATCTTTTTTCAGTGCCTGTTGTCGCAGCCTGAGGAGCTGCGCGATCCTGATGCCGCACCCAGCTTGGTTCACACACAGTTTGGTTACATAGTAGGAGGGGATGTCCCATCTTCTATTCTTAAACGACCTGCTGTTTCTCTTTTCTGTCACGAATGTCAAACCGATGTACGCGATACTATGTCTAATTTTTGGCAAACAGAAAAGGTACCTGAAATATATGCGGAACATACATCTGAGCAACAACAGTGCGAAAAATTGTTCACTGAAACTGTTAAACTTGAGGATAATCAATTCACAGTTTCATTGCCATTAAAAATACCTATCTATGATGTGAACAATACATTGGGGGATTCATTTGGGCTAGCTCTCAAGAGATTTTATAATCTCGAGAAGAGATTTCAGAAGGATCAGAATTTGTATGAAGGTTACAAGGATTTCATACATGAATATCTCGACTTAGGTCATGGATCATATGTTGACATTTCCTCATATGAACTTACTAAAGATCCTGTGTACTTTATGGGACATTCAGCTGTTTTAAGGCCGGATGCAGTAAGTACTAAGCTACGGGTAGTCTTTGATGGATCTATGTTAACGAGTAATAAGATTTCATTGAATAATATTTTAATGAATGGGCCAACTGTTCAACAGGAGCTGTTTGACATACTGTTGTCATTTAGAGTGCACAAATATTTCATTGCTTGTGATATCAGGCGTATGTTCCGAAATATTTTAGTACAGAAAGATCAGCGATCTTTGCAAAATATTCTCTGGCGAGACACTCCTAATGAGTCAATAAAATGTATTCAGCTAAACACAGTTTGCTATGGAATGAAGTCATCAAGTTATCTTTCGACAAGATGCTTGAACGAGCTGGCTACGAAATTCGAGAGGCAATATCCTCTAGCCAGTTCGGCAATTTTAAACTCTACATATGTAGATGACATCATTCACACAGAGAATAGTTTGGCAAAGATTGTTGACACGCAAACTCAATTGATAGAATTACTTGCTAAAGGTAGTTTTAAACTACATAAATGGGCAGCTAATGACCCTTCAATATTGGCAAATATTCCAGTAGAGCAGCAGGTTGTTGGAGAACTGGAACTGAATAAGGACATCAAAACTTTGGGTTTAAAGTTAGATATTGACTCGGATTCTTTTAAACTTTCATGTCCAGTGTCAAAAAATGTCCCTAAGACAAAAAGACAGATTTTAAGTTACATAAGCCAGTTCTACGACCCTTTAGGTCTAGCTGGACCCGTCTTTGTCCAAGCCAAAATCATCATGCAAAAATTGGCTCAATCTTGTACCGACTGGGACTCGGTGCCCACGCCTATTTTACTAAAAGAATGGCTTGAATTTTACAATGATTTGCAGACAATGAAAGAAATTAAAATAAAACGAAATGTTACTGTTGATGACATTCAGTCTGCTCAGCTAGTAGCATTTGGTGATGCCTCAATTTCTGCATATGGAGCCGCAATTTATTTAAGAGTCACTGACAAGCATGGCAAAGTAACTATGTCGCTTCTTTGTTCTAAGAGTCGCATTGCATCTAAAGACAAGAAATTTACTGTGCCACGATTAGAATTAAATGCATCTCTTTTGATGGCAAAATTATGCTTGAGAGCATACAATACATTAAGTAAAAAGATGTCTATTAAAAGCGTGCATCTTTTCAGTGATTCTCAGGTTGTTTTGGCATGGCAAAAAACGGATCCAACAAAACTGAATGCTTATGTTGCTAATAGAGTCAAATTAATTAACGAATATACAAAGGGTTTTCAATGGTTGTATATAAAAACAGACCTCAATCCTTCAGACTGTTTGAGTCGAGGTGTAAAACCTAGCGAACTACAAGGTAACCAACTGTGGTGGTGCGGACCGACAAGCATGTCTGATCCAGAGTATAAGTTTACCGATGTTAGTAATGATAATGTACCTGAAAACTTACCGGAGATCAAGCATGCTGATAGTTCCAAGCCGGTGTGTATGGCATCATATCAATCGGTTTCTCTTGCAAATGATTTGTTAGATAAGTTTTCTAACATTAATAAGGCAGTTAACGTGCTTGCCTACATACAAAGATTCTGTAAAAATGTACACCCGGGTTCACAAAAGATAAAGCTTAATTTTATTACTTTTAGCGAGGCAACCCAGGCATTGCATATGTTTATAAAGAATGAACAGGAAAGGTTCTTTGACAAAGAGCTGGCCTCTTTGCGAGCAGGTAGGCAGGTTTCGTCGTATTTACTATCTGTCAACCCCTTCATTGATGCTAACGGTATTCTCAGAGTAGGTGGATGTTTGCAACACTCCTCCTTGCCTTATAGCCATAAGCATCAGATAATCTTACCAAAAGAATCTAAGGTAACTTACCTTATTATTGAAAATGAACATTTGAAACTTTTACATGCCGGTCAGAAAGAAGTACTTAGCAATTTAAGTCAACGCTATTATATAGTTAACGGTTTGAGATTGGTAAAAAAGTTTGTGAACAAATGTCTCACATGTTTTAGACTAAAAGGTGTAGCAGCAAAACAGCTGATGGGTTCATTGCCCGCTGGTAGAGTCAGCATAGATCGAGTGTTTGCTAAGGTTGGTATAGACTTTGCGGGACCAATCCTGATAAAGCAGTCAAGAGTGAGAAGTGTTGTCACTACTAAAGGTTATATAGCTGTGTATGTGTGCTTTGTTACCAAAGCCATACATTTAGAGTTGGTGTCAGATCTGACCACTGATACATTCTTGGCTAGCTTCAAACGATTTATTGCTAGACGTAATGTTCCAACAGAGGTTTATTGTGACAATGCCGCTACTTTTAAGTCGGCTAGTACTCAGTTGTCTGAGCTATATAAATTAAATAATAATAAATGTCATCAAATTAATGTTCAAAATGTAACTGCAAAATTGGGAACAACATTCCATTTCATACCGAGTTACTCTCCGGTGTTTGGTGGTCTATGGGAGGCCGCAGTAAAAAGTGTTAAATATCATTTGAAAAGAATGTTGGGCTCACATGTTTTAACATATGAATTGTTGTACACGGCACTTGTTCAAATTGAGAGCATTTTGAACTCGAGGCCTTTAACGCCAATGTCATCAGACGTTGAGGACCTCTCCTATTTAACACCTGGGCACTTCTTAACCGGTGCGCCCTTAACTTGCTATCCTGAACAGGATATCACGAACTTACCTGATAATAGATTGAAATTTTGGCGAAAATGTACTGCTCTGCAGCAGCATTTTTGGCGATACTGGTCTAAACAATACCTAAATGTCTTACAAAACCGTCCTAAATGGAAGACGGCATTGCCTAATATTAAAATAGGTGCTCTAGTTATCTTGCGTGAAATAGATACTCCACCTATGACTTGGCCTATGGCTAGGGTTACCAAGGTTTTTCCAGGTCAGGATGGGAAGATAAGAGCCTTAGAAGTAAAAAAGGCTAATGGTAAAGTTCATACAACTTCTATTACTAAAGTGTGTATACTGCCTTTAGATGAATAGGTTGTGTTAAAAAATGTCATAACATTGTATTTTAATATTTTATTTAAGTATTATGGCTAATTGTCCTACTAAATTGAACTGATACTTAATTTATAACTGTAAGTAGGTAGTCATGTACTATGTGTTGATGCTGTTCGCATAGAATTTATAAGATGTTCATTTAGTTCCATAAAATGTGTCTTATATTATGTTTTTACATACTGTTTCATAACTACTTTCATAGCAATCTTGTGAACTTGCTTACATAGCAACTTATTAGTTTTAATAAGAGTTATATTAATTTCAATTTCACAAACCTTAAAAGATTACAGTCCACTCTAGATATTGATCTATGTAATACAAGTATACAAGAAGCTAATGTAAAATGTGATTTAATATTGAATAAGGTATTGATTTGTGCCTAGTTATGTTATTTTCTGTTGGCGGAATATGTTGCAGAATGGAGTTTTAGTCTGTATAGCAACATTTAAAAAGTTGTCCTGTCAACTGTCTTCTTGGAAAAATATATCTTTCGTTTAGTACGCACGTTTTGGGTTTTAATTCATTTATTTACTTATTTGGACCCCATGGCCCACGACTTGACCTTTAACAAAGAGCATTATCCGATTACGCTTAATTATCACGGAACTTGATACCACGCTACACTGGTTTGTTTGTGAACGCCATTCGTACGCGTTCTGGCAACCAACGAAAATACACAGCCGTAGAAACTACGTGCCTTTTTACAGTAACTGCGTCCAAATACTCCGAATACGAGCCGTTTCAACTCCAATTACAGTCGTTACGGATTTCTGCCGAATTGGGAAACAAAGTATTGATAAAAAATACAAAAGATATGTTGCTAAAAGAGTGAGTTTTCAGATGCACGTAGTAAAGTTAAAAAAAAACACTACTTGGGGATAGCTTCAATTAAAGCTATTAAAGTTCATGCTTATATAAGATGTTTATATTTTGACTTTAAACTTAAACAAAACCAGCTGCCCTACTTTGTAACTTACATATACAAATCCAGCGCCACGACTTCCCAATAATGCCATATGGACACGCTTAATTAATTGAAGCTATCCAAAACCAACAAAGAATCAGCGTTTTTATCCTCGTCTTTCCTGCGATTTCACACTCAAATTTCAACCCTATTAAAAAAGTAGTAAGAGTGTAAGTTGGAAGGGGCCTCTCGCCTTTTAATTTGCAATTTTCCAGCTTACTATTACTGGGGGATTAAGTTCTAGCTACGGATAGAATCTTTAATTTCCTCTGGGCGTTACTGTCGACCGATGACGCCGCCTCGGATTTGCAAAAGTCAAGATTAGATTTCTGCTCGACTGGATAGAGGAATCGGTTGTTTTATACCTATACAGACCTATACGTACTTTAGTCAAGTAGGGCAAGGTTTTCTAAAGTTAGTTTTAATATCTCTCTAAAACTCTATTTTAGATTACAATGAGAGATTGATGATGCAAAAATCAACGGAGTGTCGGTCGTGGTAATTTAAAATAAATTAATAGAGTCAAATCTCACCAGAGACAACAATTTATACCTAAGTTAGCCTTTAATATTAAACTTAGAATGCCTGTAGTAGTTCAAAGATATACAAACACGAAGTAATGTCCAAGTCATAAATACATTAGGAAAAACAAATTACACCTACTTAGGTAGGTACTACTAAAATGTTGTTTATCAATGTACCTACGCTTTTTAATAACGAATACCACTAGCCTATTGTGTCCCACTGCGAAGTAAAAGCGTCCCCCCTATTTCTAAACGACTAAAACTTTACTTTTGCTCGAGTGTATAAGTATGTATTCTAACCATTTTGCATAAAATAATTACTAGGTAGGTATGTACTTCTTTATCTCAATCCATCCAAATTATACTACCTAACCAATTTTGCATACATTAATGTCGCTTCAAGCTTCATTACGTATTCCTTATGAATTGAACCTAGGAGAGTGACTCCAGCGATAAATTACAATATGGAAAGATAATATTTGTGTAAAGTATCAGAATACCAACGCGGGCAGGATTAATGAACCTACCTGCTCGAAATGTATCAAGTAAGTGCTTATTAGAACGGGTAAATGAAGTTATGTGCCTTGTTTATGAGATAAATTATTACTGACATAATGTTTTAATATATTAGGTACGAACCTAGCTTATTATACTCTTGGAGGTGACGTTAAATTTGCAATATCAAATTACCACTAATTTAATGAAAAACGCGATGATAAAAACCATGCGATAAATGAAATTAGCACTGTTTCGTTGCGTTGCAAAAAGCGAAACATACAGTACAGTGTTAAAGTTAAGCTAGTTAATAGTTAATTTTTAAGAAGTGTATGGGTTTTTTTAATGCCTGCAATAAAACATTTTATTATTATTTATTATTTATTATTATTAGTACAAATAGGTATTTTAGGTAATATATGATTAATATCCCAGTTCCTAGTCTAATTAAAAAATTCATATAGAAACGAAATCTGCCTCTCACAGCCAAACTGTAGAATGAACTGTCGTCAGCGGTATTTCCGGACCGATACGACGTCAAACCTTCAAGAACAGATCGTACTCCCATCTTAAAGGCCGACTCCCCAGATTTATCGGGTCCAAGGGCCACGGTAATTGCTTACAATCAGGACACTAACAAAGGATTGAAAGGAAGGAAGAAAAGGAAAAGGAAAGTTAAAACCGTACCGTTAAAAGTTAGAGTAAGCTAGTAAAATCTCCGTTTCAAATGAAAACAAATTAACAGCACAGTGCAAGAGCCGTGTCGCTTTAATCAAACTTTAGACAATGCGATTAAGAGAGCAGCTAACAAAAAACGCAAACAAAGACTGAGTTCGAATAAGCAAACTTTTGAGCACTGTGCTGCACGATGAACGCCTTTCATTTTCTACTATACCCTACCAAGGCACAAGTTTTATGCTAGATAAACATAGATAATAGCGATGGAATAAGGAAGTTAATGTAAAAACTGGCACACAAAATATGCTACTAACCGTACTGACCGAATTAAAGATAAGCCAAGCATATTAAAAAAAATGGATACGTCCATTATGATTATTTATATTGCAATTTAATACTGTAAAAATAAATCAAAATCTAAAATCAAAGTGGATTCATAATGAGGTTATTTCCAATGTATTGTTATGGCTCTTACGGGCCTATACCTACCTGCTAAGTATATTTTTAGTATAATTTACAAGCTGACATATTTTTATCTTTACAAGTATTAATATATCATTCTCCGAAATGAAATTACTTGTTCAAAAATGTACAAAGATAAGTTTATGAAATTGTGTATGGAATTAACACGCAATAACTGAATGCAATTTACAAACAGCACATTTCTTGACTTGCCTTATATGTTTTTATATAAGTTGTTTTGGAAAGTTTCCAAAGAATACGCTACAAATCGTTTTAGAAGTACATACCCCTATTATCACTTAATTTATAGGCCTGTCGAGAACCAAAGCTAGGGGCGTCAGCAGAAAACTTTTCTGGAGAACTCTAAACTACATGGGGTGCTGTCACTGTAAATAAGTTTGTGTCGTTGTCGGTCCTCTCTCGCAACATGATCAAGTACATATAAAGGATCGACCACACCGGACCATCACTCGGTGACGTTTCTGATGTAGTGCGTTTTCGGTATAAGTTTTGCTTTGTTATCACAGCGTTAATTTATTTTTTCTACTCCCGTACTTTTATTTGTCATTTATAGGGTCGTACACCTTTAAAACCCTACCTTATAGTTGTCAAGACAAGTCTTTAGTCTATTCCCCAAAAAAGAATTTGTGCATACACGCAGTATCTTTTTGGCGATTTTACAATACTTCGTGTAATGACCACTTAAAAAATATTGAATGAAATACATTGTTGCCAACCTTATTTTAAATGTCATCTCTGACAAATAAGTAAACCATAGACATGTTTTTTTTTTAATTCCATTCATTCATTCTTTTCCCGCCCGTAGCCATTTTTGCTACTTCTTGAATTAAAAATATTTGTTAATCTACAATTTTATTTCAAAGTAAGTGCTTGGTCGTAGAAAAAGTATTGTATGCAACGTTGTTTAACTGAGTCAAAAAATACTCGTGGCATCTTTATTAACAATTTTCGGCTTCGCCTCAAATTGTTACTCACGCCACTCGCCTTTTTTGACCTCTCTTAAACAACGGTTGCATAAAATACTATTTCACTACACCAGCTCGTAAAAACTGATGAGAAAGTTTTATTTTGTCCACAATAGCGGCACTCTCTACACTCGTGGTTCGATTTTGGAGTCATTCGCTTGCTCGGGTATCAATATTAGCACAAGGAGTTAAACAACAACTTAGCCCCCTTGTAAAACAAATAACGATTGCTTTCCCACAAAAGTCAAGTCAAACTTGGGCAAATAAATAAATAAATAGACCCGTAGGTAGTGCCATTTTAAAATTAACTTAGGCACAAAAATTTCGAATAAGTGTCTATTTAAATAAATCTCCAATTTTGCATAAACGAATCGTAATATGTAATACTAAGACAATCATTCGTCAGTCATATTAGAAAAGTTTACTTAATAACCTAACAGACGTGACCACACCGCTGAAGTGATGAAGCGATTAGGACAATAGGTCAGACAGGACTACGGGTCAATTAGGCCAAGAGCTTACTCAAACAAATAAATGTCAGGCATTTCAACATCAATTGAATTTCAATTAGCACTTTATCCTCACCGATTTAAGCACATCGTTTAAATAGGCAAGTTATAAAATGGGCTAATCTCCACTGGAGGGTAATGAGTCGGTAAAATGCCGCGACTTCGCCCGTTCGGCGTCAATATTAATTAAAATTTCATCGCAACTTGCAAGTTTGATGGATGAAAGCGTAATTCTGTGTACATTGTACGTTACGCGGGATATTGAAAAGTTAAATGTTTGGTTACGAGGTCGTCATGACCGAAGTTTATAGGTACCTATTAATAAGAACAATGAACCGACAAGGCCGAAGTATATTTAACAGAAATACTCGTAAGAGGGTAGATTAATGAATCGATAGCGGTGAATGGTCTTTTGAGTCGGATTCCAGTTTATCCAATATTAATTTGTGTTATTGGGATGAAAGGAATATCACAAAATAATGCGCAAAATACAATGCAGATGACGCTGCATGGAAGCGGAGCATTTCCAAGTGACACGTGACATTTCGCATGAGCTTATTTTTAGGTGTAGGTACTGACGTGAAACTGTACAGCAGTCATGATTGATCCGAATCCGAATATTTTACCTTTTACCGTGTTTAAATATTCGTAACGATTTTTTTTTGTAAATCTATTTAAAAATATGCTGACTTTACTCAAAATTTTAGGTAATAAGTAATAACACTCAGCATATTTTTAAATAGATTTACAAATTTCATATTTTCATATTTGAAAGAAACGTAATCAAAACGGTTTATGAGACAGTTTTCAACATCAGGCTCTGAAGAGAAAATTTTCAATTAGTAAATGTAAAACGATATATAGTTTATTGAAATTCTAGATTATTCACGTAGCTCTCGAACAGACGGGTCAATTCGAACATACGTTAGGTACTTATCAGAATGACATCTAACTGACCTGAAGAACTTGTCCGTAAATGTATAGGCGCGAGCGAGACGCACGATAACTAAATGACATCATTGAAATATTATTCTAATATCAGTGTACGTTCGAGTTGGCCTGATAGTTTGTGAGTTGTGACTTACAAGGCCATAATTGTACCTAGTCTCTATAAAGTTAATTGAATACGTAAGCCATGTAAGAGGACTTACGTAATGGCACCGTGGAATTACAACCGCAATGAAAGCTTGTAGGCCGTTAATTTTGGCTGTGCTATCTTATTCATGAGGCTTGTTATTCAAATTGAAGTAAAATACGCCTAAATTAGTGATGTTAATAATAACGTATAATCATAAATATATTACGTTACGTTGTCACGTTTTTAAATAGGTAGTGTTAGGGAAAACTTACTTTATAATGGAAATTCACCAAAACATATGAAAGATCATAGAGACCATTTTTATTTTCATAAGTAGCAAGAATATTTTTTAATTTAATGTATTTAATATGTGTGACTCAGGAGAGTTTGCGTGCAAGCTGCTACGTATCAAAATGAAAGTTCCCTAATCTGCTACAGGCCTGGCGTCTTTTGAAATAGGCACAGAGTGCACTCTCCCAGTTTTTCAGATCTTGAGATCCCCGATTCGTTGGACCTCGCGCGCGAACTTTGTTAAATTTGGATATGAGTATCCGAAGCTTTTACCACAAATTTATTCAAAACAAAAGGAAGCGGAAAGTAAAAAAGAATCAAAGAATATATACCTATATATACTATATATACCTTATTATTGCGGTACCCTTGACTGTACACTCATAAAACCTGAGTTTCCGATCGGATAGTTGCGCGGTAGTTATTAATTGCCGAAGTTGAAATATTTCGAATAGGGTGCGCGAAAATTGTTTTAAAAATTCAGATAATTTTACAAAGTTTGAATATCATTTTTTGAGCTACTTTGAGCTGGTTGAATTATATTTATTTTGCTACTAACTAACCCCTTTACAGATTCAATTGAAGAAGTGAGCAGATTATTACACGATTAGATTATTAATTTATATTATTTATTTTTTGGGCCCTACGGAAGACCAGGCTTTATAGCTAGGTGTATCTTAGGTATAGTAGTATAGGCTTTATAGCATTATGCTGACGTGATGCACACTTAATGATTTCTTCTTTTCTTGCTGTTGTTGTCTATACATGTTCGTACATGTTTTGTGATCGTCACGAATAAATAACATTTTTCATATATACATATTTTTTTACATATCGAACACATCCTATTTCACCTAAATTCCAAACCTCATGGTTACAACTGCAAAAACCTTATTCCGTAAAACACCGTACAATAGAAAACGCTCTACATCCATTTGTGTCACCGCCGTTCCCCTTGTTCACGTTAAATTTCGATAACAATGTTTCTTTTAAAAAGTTTCTTGCAAAATCGCGTTCCTCCAGCCCGTCGCAACAATGCTATCACTACTTGGCCCACTTAATTTCCTTTTCCTCAAAGAAACCGCGAAAGTTCCGGAATAAAAACCTTAAGCGCGTTTGCAAGTCTGCCCTCGGCTAAAAAAAGTACTTAAGCGCGAGTGTATTAAGTGCCCACGGTTCCGTACTTTAGGTTATAGGTACTAGTTAAATAAGAGCAATGCAAGGTTTATTTCGTATTTCTATGAAATATGTACCTTTTATATTTATTTTTAGGGCATTTTCATTATATAACTGGTATTAAAAAGCCTGGTCAGCTGTGCAAGTTAATTGTTAATACTTAAACGTTTGCATTAAGTAATTTGATGTGATTTTCAGTGGTTTAAGGGCTGATTTTATTTAAATAATAATTAAAATAATACCGTGTCGTCAAAATGCATTGCGAGTCCTAGAGATCTGAAGGAACAACAAGCAATGAATCATTTTTGTGTTAAAATAATTTTGGTTTTAATACAAAAATGTAATATACCAATAATCTACGGTACCCGCTTTCCATGCATGCCGTACGCTTGTTTGCTTACAGTCAACGCATCATTACAACTAAATACAATAAAAATCCCGTGTTCATCACCATTTACGTCTTAATGATTCCCCTCCACTCCCGCGGTACCCTAAACAGCTTAAATTTGGAAGTTTCGTTTTGAATTACAAATCGTGTCGTCAGTCTGACGAATGTCGAGGCCAGAGGGCCTACCGCGAACCACGTTCGACGTGTTGTCTCTCTGTCGCACTTGTAAATTCGTACGTAAGTGTGACAGGGAGGCAACACGTCGAACGTGGTTCGCGGTAGGCCCTCTGAATTAATTTGACGAAAACAAGTCGTAATTAAATGGGAGATTAATTATTCTTCAGTTCAACCGGCCACTCAGACATTCAAATGATGACTGAATATTGTTTAGACGCAAATTATTTTCGTTGTGGTTATTTCACAGGTAAAGGTGACCCATGTAAGGCCCGGTGCCTAACAAAGCCCAATATTTGAATATTAAATTATTTTTGTAAAAACGGCTACAATTAATAATTTGAAACATTGCTTTCTAAGCCAAAGGTACTATTAATACGCCAAGGATTCAATAACCGTATGAATGAATTTTGTTGTTGTTTTGCTTAAAATTTATAGTTTTATATTTGTACCAATTCTACCTAGTAGGCCTTACATGAGTCAGCTACCTATTTATTAAACCGGTATTTATTAAATTATTTCGTTCAACTAAGCAAAAAATATACATAATCTGTTTTCACTTCAAACAGATATAAAATCTGTTTGTTACAAAGAATTCGTTCTAAACTGTATAGGTACTGGTTAGTTTTTTAGGTAATATGTGACATTGATAAGAATGTTTGCAAATTCGCAAAAATTTACAAAGTGTAACTTATTTAATTTCCAAAATAATAAAAAAACGATAAATATTACAAAAGAATGCCGGGTGAATTAATCCTCAAAGAGCGAAAGAGTTAATCAATTTTCCCTAATAAAGCCATACTAAAAGAGAAAAAAGGGAAAAATTGTTGAGAGTAAAAAACCAGTACAGATTTAAGGGGCCACAGCTCACTTTTGGCCTAAATTAAGAAAAACTTTCGCCGGATACACCTTGCGGGCTCTTTTTAGGGAATTTAATTAAATATTTTTCCCGCTGACTTCCACAGCATGATTATTTTCAGTAAGTTCACTTCATTAACAAGAATGTCGACATGTATATATACTTTACAATGTAAAGTACGTAACGTAAGTAAGAAGGTGTATTTAGCCTTACACCTTCTGAAGTTAGTATTAGTACTTTGCTGTAACCTGATAAGGAACAAAAGGGCTCGATCGGTCGTTGTTCAGATGCCTTGCTTGAGAGACGCCTATATCCTATATCCAGAATATAAAAGTAGTACCTACTAATTCTTCGGCTGATTCATAATATACAGGATGTTGCCTGTAACACGAGCATATAATTAAAACATATATTATACTCCTCAAACTATAAAACTTTTGTTAAACAAGTTTTAAAAATTATACCTATTGCCTTCAATGTACGATGACATCAGTGTGTTTCACGTTCACGTTGCTTGTTACGCTTTAATCATAACAAAATTTGCAGTACATTGCGTCTTAGAATAAACTTTAAAGTGTAATACTGTTTAATTTATTGCTCCTGTTACCTGTATATGTAATGGTATTGGTGTAATAAGCGTATATAGATTATCTATCGCAAAAAGAAAGAAATATGAAGTTAAACTAGGGTACTGATTATGTTTTAACCGTGATGAAACTGAGTATCTTTTAATAAACAAAGGCGAGCGACGAGCAATTGTCGAATTTCATCTTTCGGAGCTCAAATGAAGGATTTTTGGCTTCGGTATTCGTTACCTTAATTACTTACAGCTGCTAATTGAACGCTTGGAGGTATTTGGAAGCCCACAAATAGAGATGGAAACGTAAATTGTTACCTATTTATTTATTTAAATTCCATAATAGTAGATCTGGAAATATGATTACCGTAATAACCATTTTTGTGGTTGCAACAATAAATTGAGTCATTCAGAAATAAGGTACTGTTTGAATTTAGACTACACCAGCATTACTGCTAACTGCAGCATTGCTGCTGCAATTGTGTTACTGCCAAGTAGATAGGTTCCTGTGAATTTATTGGTCGCTAACGCGATGCCTAGATAGTAGATACAAGCATATCAATAAAATATCAATAAAGCACGATAATAAACGATATTATGATTATGATTGTGATATATTTTATTAATATACCTTTTAGAAATAAAAATACTCTCATACCAAATCGCATTTTACTTCCTGGGCCCGAATAAACATCTATTAGATATCTTTTATAGACATCGCCAAGATACGATAACGATATGTTTAAGATCTAACCTGTCAAATTTGACATTTTCGCGATTCTGGAGATACTCTCGAACGATTTCCACAAGATATTACTTAGAGATTGAGTTGACATCTAATAGATATCTAACACGATCTATCGTAAAAGTGACATTGGTTGCCCGAATTTCGCTGCAAAAGAGAACTAGTTGAAATCTAAACTATAACGTATCTAGAATGGATCTAGTACGTGTCGTCTCTTGTGAATATCTTGAAGTTCGAATACGGCAGCCTAACGATCTACAGAGCGGACGGAAAGTATAATATTATTATTTCCTAGAATATATTTCCATGATTTGATCCGGACGAGAAAGCAATTTTACTTTTAAAATATTACTAACTGTTATTACAAATAAAGATTGAAAATCGTAAAACGTCCAAATTATGAACATTTTCAATAAACGTAAAAACATTTACGATGTCACACTTTACGATTTAATCTTCTCTTGCATAATCTACGGGCTGAAGAACAACTTAAAAAGAATCTTATTTTATTGTAATAAGGTCTATAAAGTCTTCAACGAGGCTTAACTAATTTGCCAAAATGTCCTTTACAACCGTTTGGAGTAGGGTGATCTGACGACGAATTATGTGTTACAAAATAATAGATAATTATCACAAGACAGGTACAGTTTGAACAAAAACCTATTTAGCTGCGCCATAGAGAAATAAGTTAACCTTCATACATAGATAGAGTCCGTCTAAACTAACTTAGCACCGATGTGAACAGAACAAAGTTAGCTTGGTCCGACTCTGCTCATTTATAATAAGTTTTAAGCGAGCTTTGCGAATATAATCCTTGATGTTATTTTATAAACCAACCAATAGGTACCAATAGGTAGTAGAATTTAAGCTTAATGAGTAGGTATTAAGTTTTAAGGTTTAAATCTTATTAGGAAACTAGTGTATGGTGAGCACGCTAAATGTGAAAGGAAGTGCATTAATAAATGACCGAGACCCGCCTGTCAGCCATGCTTTTTCTATAAAATCGAATATTAATTTGGCACGGGACTACTGCCATTATAATTTTAGTTTTATAACTACGAGCGTAATTTAAAAAAATATTATAATAATCATGAAATGTATTACAGGCGGGTAAATATCAAATTCCCCTCGAAATCGTGTTTACTTAATGCGGCGACATAAAACGAGTTATACGAAGCCAATATCGACTTTTATATAGAAACGCGAGGACGGGTAATAGGCTCGTATATTATGCATGACGAATTTTCACGTGAAGAGTATGACTAAGATTTTGGGTTTTATGGATATGGAAAATATTTGATCGTAACATGTGCAAAAAGATTCATTTTAAAAATAAGTGTGTGTGTGAAATGTTGAATGGTTTGAATCAGACTCGTAGCTTTTCTATCTGATACAAGGAAAAGGGTACTGAAATTAGTATCAAGTCTATAAGAAAATCAATAACCTCCAGGCTAATTATAACTTACACTGATATCAGAATGACATGTAAGTGATATCATTTCGTGATGTTTCGCTCATACTTTCCGTACATTTTATTGGCTATTAGTATGCATCGGTAATACGGACCATTACTGAACTACTAAGCTAAGCTAGCTAAGCTAAGCTATGTAGTTTTATTTCGTCTCTGTGATTTTGATAATGATGACCCTAACAGTCAAATAGCATAATCACTACACCTATTGTCCAGTGTTAGACCACAGTGAAAATACGAAACCCCCAATCTACCTAAATACTCTAAAAAACAAAAATAAATATTGCTTTTCACGCAAGAAGTAACAAAAGCCACGTATGGCGAGTTTAACGATGGAAGGAGCCGATAGCTCTTTTAAAGGACAGCCCTGCCGCTCCGCTAGTTCCAGTGGGCCCCTAATCGTATTACACATGGTTAATTATGCACATCCTTTTATTCTATGGGTTAAGCCACAAGCGTCTGTGATTATGCAACAGGCCGCGTAGCCAACGTGCCAATCGCTTTACGCTCCGTAGCGATCGAAACGCAACTGTCACTGTGGCACTATATGGAAGAGCGATAGAGAGGCATAAAGCGTTTCGTTGTCGAAGCGATAGCGATTGTCAGCTTGGCTAGGCCGTCAGTGCAGCATTATTTTTTACAAAGAAAACCTACGGTATCCTGCCTAAGGCAGAATGGTTGGCTGCTACATCAAATACAGATAAAAGTTGCTGTAATAGATGGATTATATACAAATGCAACCATACCACGTCTTCTAAAATTACAATTATTTTATTATAATTAGACTGTCGATTAGGTACAATTTGTCTAAGTTAAACGTCCGTCTGGCCGTCCCATGCAGGTACCGCATACTCAACTGGCGTGAAGTGGCGCAGGATAAGGCAGAGTGGCGCTCTTTTGTGTCAGAGGCCAAGATCCTTTTTGGGTCACTGAGCCAGTGATCTATGTATGTACCTATGTATCTGTTTAACGATACCGTGTGGCATTACCGACATTAGGTCTCAAGACTTAAACCTTATTCTAAATCGCACATTAACTATCCGTGTGCAAAATTAAACCCTAATAGTCAGTAGAAGATTGGATATAGGTAACGAAACTTTTTGGGTTACTGGTGACTATTGAAGGTATATTGCAGCTAAACGTGACGTTCGGGTGGCAACTGCAGCTGCATTACTGTTGTGGAATTACTGCAGCGGCGTTGCCGCTGCTGTATCTGTCACCATAAAGCTCTTAAGACTACTAGCCCCACATAGAACTAGAAAAGAATAGATCATAAATATCTTATGAATCTTATGATCCCAATAGAATATCGCTCCAGGCAAAAATAGTACCAAGATTGTCGCTGCCTCCCATGCTTTGCATTCTAAACAGTGACGGTCCAGTACTTGGATTATCAAGGGACACGTGAAATCGTGAAATTAATTATGACAAAAACACCGAGTAGCACGGGCCCGGTCGGATTTACGACGGCCGTGCGCGGCCTCGCAATTACAATTACCTACTGCCCGACTACCCCGAGCGAACATGGTAATGGGTTTGGTTAATCTATTTTCTTTAAAAAATACATAGAATTTTCATTAATATGTATATCGTAGAAAGACCCCTGGACCACATATCATACCGCATTCGAAACATCTGAGGTCATTTTGAAATATACTTAAACACGATATACTTACCTTTGAATAGTTACTTATACCTTCGAGTTACTTACCTTCAAAATCAGCTCAAATGTGTCTGAAGCTATTGTACAATCGACTACAAAAATATATTAACATTTTCCACCTAAGGTGCAAAAGTGTAAACATATCGACATTATCATTATCACGTGACACGTTTATCGTCACATCAGCTCATCACGCCGTAAAATAATCGACATTGTTTCACTGCTTCCAACTTCTGACGTTTTATCGATATTCAAATTGACGCGACATTTTTGATTAATATTTTTTGTGAAAACTCGCTGAGAGTAAAGTTGTTGAATATTGTTATGTGACATTTAAAGTAGCTTGATTTATATTACTGTTTCGCAATCTTCACCAAATTCAAAACACATTTCTATTTATTGTATTAACAAGTGAATTTATCCCATGTTTATATCAATTTCACCACCATAATCATGCTGTCCTTACCGATGCTAACCAGGGTGACTAGTAGTGCTAGTACCTTTGAATTACTACAGTTAAGTATAGCGATTACTCAGTATCGATGGAAGATATTTTTATTTTTGATTGAAAGAATTTATAAAATCGGTAACGGACGTCTCGGCTTAGTACGTAGCTACAAAAAATATTCAATTTAAACACCCACTTTAACGGGCTGATACTGATATAAGAAAGCAAGGTTAAAACTTAACTTACGTTGGAATTCGAAAAGAAATGACACCACCCCCTTATTTTACGTACAACGTACACTCAGATCATAGAATCTATGATCTGAGAACGTACACCACTTCAACAGACTTAAAAAAAGGCCGCAGGCATTCTTTGTTGAAGGTAGTTCGCGATTGCTTGCACTATCCGCTTTAAAGATCCTTATTAAAACTCAATGTATTTTTTTTTAAATAGGGCGATGAATATAAATAAAGCAATGTAAGTAGCAATCGGAGCTGATTGGGAACTTACCCGGATTTATTCCACTCGTTAGCCACGATAGTGCGAGGAATACATTACTTGCTAATGAGGCAAATAGATCGCAGGAGTTGCCTTGTGAATACAGAGATTACGGGGTGTAAGGGAATACCTGAGTGACTCGCATTCTAGCTATCCTGAAAAGGAAATTTAATATTCAATTCCCAGAAACGTATTAAATTGTTTTATGGTTTGCAATACTTAAACAGCTTAAATAAAATAAAATAACCTTAAATAATGTGCAAATAAACAACTAGCCCTAATGTAGCTGGGGAATCGTTTCTTGCCCGTTCGACGCGAAGTCCTACTGTAGCTGCTTTGCCCCTTTGTATGACCATTGACTAAAGTAAGCCTTTGGGAAAAGTATATATTTATAACCCAGGCCGTAGGTTCTGACACTTCTGACACACCAACCAGTTTCTGTGAATTTTTCTCTTTCTGATAACTATGACCCAACTTATCATTTTGTGTATGTACCTAGGTACATACTTCCAATACCGCAGTCGATCTGCTCCAGAACTGAAAACAGAACGTTGCAACTTGCAACAGAAATTGTTTCCAATTGTACTGAAATTATTAACACTGACATTCGGTGCGATTCGGGAAATGATTAGTGATTAGTGATTCACTAGATATGAAATAGTAAAGATATGTGACGTTCCACTGAAAAAGGTACCTTATGGCGGCTGGGGCTTACGCTATTACATATTAACGACGCTCCAATCATTCAGCCGGGGCAATGGTACCTTCTGCAGTGGAACGTCACATATCTTTACTATTACATATCTAGTGAATCTCTTATTCATTTTCCGAATCGCGCCGATTGACAATGAAGAGCGACGTTTGTTTTAAGTATTTAACCTGATTTGACTACACAGAAAGAAAATAAAAATAAAAAGTGAAAACCACTATTTTTACTTATAATAAGCCCCGTTTCCCGGTCCCTTAATTGTGTCCCTAATAGGCACATTAAGGCAACACGGACGGACATTCTGAGCCATTAAGAGTAATGCGAGAGTTATGTTTTCATTTTAATATTATTTTACGTTGCCTATAAAAGAGTCGTAACTTGCAAATACAAGCGCACGTTGGTTTGTATACGTTGGTATGTATACTGTGTAAAATGGAACCAGGGTTCCAGGGACATACATGGTACCATGTCCAATTAATAATCATAAAGATATTACTTGTTATGTCATTTCGACAAAGTTACATGGCGAGCCACGGTTATATTTTGTAGAGTCTTGTAAAGAAAGCTTTATTGGCAGGGGAATGGAATAAGTATGCTTATGATACGAATGATTACTAAGTACATATATACGAATATAATAAATAATAATACAGCTTATATTAATTAAATCGGTAAAATCAAACTATAATATCAAACTGAACTGGAAAGTGGACTGGATTTCCCAGTACAAGACAAACCGAGCAACTTCATCACGCAAAGTCAATAAGTTGAAATGTTTACTCTAAATAGGCAATCCGTTGATCCAATCTGTTCCCAACCTGTATTAATGCAAGTCATCAGTCTTACTAGATCTGATTAGAACAGGCGCATTTACCCTTGACCCAAAAAGACACAACTCACAAACAAAGCACTGTCACTTATCGCCTTTCATTTCTAGGTATAGATCTTGAACGAACACTCTCTTAGAGTGAATAAGTCGCATCTTCATGTTGGCGAGTGCTAAGTTAGAACCTTGTGGAATTATTAGGCGGAACTTATTAATGATCCTACTTCAAGTAGTCGGCAACTCGTTACTGCGGCAATAAATAACGTACGGACTGCCTTTGAGACTTGCCTCTTTCAATCTTTGCCTTTGGTGAGCTATTAAATGCTCTTTTTATTTTTCCGTGTTTATGCCTTTACAGAAATTATGTTTTAAATGTATTGCCTTCCAGCCATATTTCTGGGTTAAATATTAAATCGCTGTATTTGACATGATGAAAATGGCTACCTTCTACCTGCTGGCCGTTTGTAAGGTAGTATATTTCAGCCGCAAAATATGGACTCCGTCTTAGAAAACATTTGTAACTTTTAATAGGTACAATCGGAAGTCTCATATATTTTCTATGAAAATGTATGTATGTATGTAAACACTTCATTATGTACCTACATAAGACAGGTTAAGATACAATTAAAATAAAGTATACAATGTACAAAGGCGAAATGTCGCGTATATTATAAAATATACCTACACAAATAACAGCTTTCATGAAACGGACTACTGACAACTCAATGATCGCACATTGTAGGTACCGTTTCTGAGAAAATGCACCATTACATACGTAAATGTAAGTAATAGACAACTAACATATAACTAATAACCCTGCCCGTTTGTTTTTATAACCTATTTACCTAAATTTACGGCTGAATCTACGCAAATGTTTCACCAATACGCGAGGCCCTAACATTATTTACTCCCCTTTGTCCACTGCAATTACACTTACTACACACGTTTTCATACAAAACATCCGATAGTCGGAACAACAGCCTTTGACAAGCAATTTTCGTTATCTACTGGCCTTCGAAGCCCAGACGGCCCGTAGGCTACGCTGAAATTAAGTCCCGGTTTGCGTTAGCTTACCTGGACATGTATTCCAAGTTGAGTAAGTCGGGGCAAGGGAATTCTTCACAGAACCAAGGTAACGTGATCTCTATACCCTTAAAGGTACCGTTCGAATTCAGACTATCAGCATTACTGCTGACTGCATTGCTGCTGCAAATCTTAAAATCGATGTTGCTGTCCGGATTTTTTACATTTGCATTAAATTGTACGTTTCTTGCAGTCGGTAATATTACTGCAGCACTGCAGCATTGCAGTGCAAAATTAGGTACTGCCTAATGTATTGCTACGTCAAAATGTCAAAAATTCGGACAGAAAAATCGATTTTTAGATTTAGGGCAGCAATATAGTCGGCAGTAATGTCATGCCGCATTTCTGCAGCAAAGCCGTCATATCGAACTTTAACTTTAACTTCAAATTCTGAGCAATAGCAAATAGATAGACGAATTTCTACGTCAAATATTAGATATCTATTAGACATCACCAAGATATGTCACACCATGCCACTGACATATTTTGGTGATGTCTAATAGATATCTAGTTCAAAATCCGAATTGGGCCCATAGATATGGATTATGGATAAGTAGGGAATCTTCAGGTTTCGTCGTAGCTCCCGATTCGCTTGTTTCTTCGACTCACCCGCACTCGCCAAGTGATTCGATTGGCAGCCCACACGGCATCCAATGTTCTTTGAATCAGCCATATTGAATAGATCCAATACGAGTGCCCGAATCCACGTACAAAGGTTGGTAAAATAAATAGATTTGGTGGAGCGGGTTGTTTAGTTTGTTTTTAACACGTTGAATCTGAACGTGTAAAAAATGCTCGTTTTTAAATTCCGTCGGGCAGCGAATGTGTGTATACTTGTATGTACGTAGGTAGGTACCTATATTTGCGCTTTTAAAGCATTATTTTGATTAGTACAAGTATCAACAGCACAAGCCGATGTTAGTGTGTACAGCACGCTGCAAGGCTGCATATACACATTATATAGGAAAGGACACTTTTGGTATCTTTTTGGACTAACACACGTCACGTTTGGAGCCCGGCACCAAAAAACACGTCTCCATCATAAAACCCTTGGGCCCACGGAACGCGCGCTTAGTAACATGCCTTTCCACTTTGCGCCTCATAAACGCGCTTTTGTTAACACGCGTCTGTCTCGCTGATAAAAATACTTATGTCTCACGAGACTCATATGGACTTATAATCTTTTAATTTAGGGTAGAAGTAATGCGCAGTTAGCTCTTAAACTCGCAATGTAGGTGTCAACTTTTTAGACATACGTATAAAAGTTTTAGGGCGGTGTAGATGGGTGTTGGTGTATAAATTAGGGTGGCTAAATGTACCTGCACACACTGGTACATATGATCTGGTTATTCACCCAAACAGAAACGTTTAGCGATTATAAAAAATCTACATACTCTCTCAGAAATTTGAGATGAAAAACATAAAGTCAAAGAAAGGGTTTAATAAAAAATATATTAAATACTTTCATGCCTCTGCTTTAGAACGCAGCCAGCTGGTTTATTTATCACGTTTTATGCGATCAAAGAGTGATCTCGATCGCTTTATTGCCATGCGGGTATTATATTTACAGAAAATACCTTTGAAATCAAATTAATCTTATCTGATATGCCGATGTCGATAATATTATGACATTTCGTACCAAAGTTTCATAATTATATAATAATCGCGTCATTTTAATAATTGTTATAATCGTGATTCGAGTCAATGTCAGATGTCCGATATTTGTTAATTGGGATAAAAATTAGCGAAAAGTATTTGTAAGTAGTTAATGAAAGATCTAATGCTCTTAATGTTTACTTGAAGCAAGAAGTCACATTTGTTATTTAATTTAGAAATTGCTTCATATCGATATCGATAACACTAGATTAGATTAGATTATTTATTTCATGAAATAAATTACAGTACAACTTTGCCTAACTGGTATACTGGTACATTTTTGCCCTTGCCAAACTGGGATATATTGTTTAATCATGCCCCTTATTTATGAGGTCCTATGTCCACCTATAAATAACTAATAATAAAATTGTTTGCGGTAGCAATTGTACTCACCCGTAAACGTCAAAGTAGAAATATTTGTAGAACGTGACGACGTAACGTCTTGTATGAAACATAATTACTAAATAGAAACCTCACAGAAAATCTTGATACACAATAAAAAAAACAAACTCACACCCGATAAATATTAATTCGTAGATATATTGTTATGCTGCTAGCCTTATTCGCCCCCGGGCTACAGTATTTTGCTACTTTTAAAATGAGGTACGTGTGTTTTGAAGCCACGTTTTCCAATAAATTGAGAGTGTCAAAAGGGCTGTCACGTAGGGCCATTCGGAGAGCATACCCGGTTTGCCGTGTACCACGCCTCATACGCTAGTGATGTGCTGTGTATTGTAGATATTGATGTTATGTTATTTCAGATTATTATTGCCACAGATGAAACATCAAACGCAGTGTACTTACATTACTTTGTAACAGAAACTTCATTCCTTAAAATCTGTTACGATGATGTCTGTTTTACAATACGCGAGATTAGGTATATGTACCTAGCCAACTGTGTATTTTTAGATCCGTTGATTGGATTGGAGTGATCGTGCTTGATTTGGTTTAAATGCTAATTTTACTTTCAATAATCAAAGGGGACCAGAAGTCAAGTCATTATTCTACAAAAATTTAATACGAAATCCATTCGCTCAACAAATCCATAGTTAAAGTTAATAAACAAATGTATACACACACTTCTAAGATAACGACAAAATTGACAGTATCACATCATTATACACATGGCTTTTTATTTACAAACGGGTCTATGCGACAATAGCCCACGTAGACCGTACGTCTCTCCATAACGTCATAGGAGGCTTCTGCGAACGACAAAAGTGTGCGGAAAATTGGTTTGTATGTTGTTAGCGCGAATTTACGACTTAATATAAAATCGCTTTTACTGCTACAATTTGCCACGTACGTGAAGCTCGTGTAATAATGTGCAATTCATCTATGTACGCGTAGTTCATTATGTGTTTACTGTGTAGGTAAACTTCTACGTGAAGCTCGTGTAATAATGTGCAATTCATCTATGTACGCGTAGTTCATTATGTGTTTACTGTGTAGGTAAACTTCTTCAGCTATTTTGCGTTTATTAGGGTACCTAACTGGTTTGAAAAAATTGAGTAAGTACCTAGTTATATTGTAAGTAGAAAGTGCATAAAAAACAGATAAAAGGAAAATCTTCGATAGTAATTGGGAGTGCAAAAGAAATGAGTGAATCACCTAATAAACAAATTTTACAATTTGAACCTAGATACCAATTGCCAAACAAAAAAATATCTAAATTAATTTCTTAATAATTTCAAAGGAAATACTTTAAATATAGTAGCAATTTTATTTGAAAACAATTAAGTAGCAATTGAAAATTGCCTCCTTTATTTTAATGGCAAGCGATAAAATATGAAAATTCCTTCACCATACCATTCGCTAAGATTAAGAAATTGCCAAATAAATCAGGGCACTGTAATTTATCGGCGCGCAGAGAATTTCCTTCGGTGCTAAAGAAAATCGAACAAATTGATGGATTCCACAAATTCCTCAGTGGAGAACCACTGAACCGAACATTTAAGTGTAAGGCCTGAGTGGACGTTCGAAGCGGAGCGTTCGGCGGGGCGTGCAGCGTGGCGTCGAGCTCCCAAGGGATTTGAGCAGCGTGCACTAAGGCCGCTCCTATAGGTTTGCATTTGTTTAACTTGCACGCCGCACGCCCCGCCCCGCTGCACGCCCAACTCGAGCGTCCACTCAGGCCTTACACTAAGACGAATTTTTTACCAAAGCCATTTGCTTCAAAAGTTTTTTTTACATTTTCTATTGAATAGTTGGTACAGCGGAATTCGGTGGAATTGAAAAGCGCGGAAGCGGTTTATCCAGAGGATAAGAGATTTCCTTTGTTTATCTCTTTTAGGAGGCAAGTGTTTGCGTAAGCGATTTCTTGTAGCCTGATAAAAGCATTTCATATGAATCATAGGGGTGTTTGTCATTTGTTTCTTGCAGGAAAAATCATAAATAATAATGTAAAAATCACATGAAATACGTCTGTTTTACTTATAGGGAATTCGTTAAATCTCACAAAACATTCGTTGGAATAAAGGTGTAATAGTCGTTTACATCAATTGTCTTAATGAAGTAAACACTTGTACCGTTTCACGTGGTGGGTTTTACTGTAATTGGCCTATTTTACTGTAATAATTCATGTAACGAACCAATTAGGCAGAAATAAAATATTATGAGCACTCACGTTACAAGCAAAATGTCAAGGAAAATATATAAATCCTCACGAATAACATAGAAACACTAAGGAACTAATTATTATGGTATATGTATTTCAATTGCCTTGCGGACAGCTAATTTAAAAATCAATTCTTATTCAATTAGATTATCAAAAATACTTGTTCCTTGATAATTAAAATCTGCAAAACAAAAGCAACGGAACTCGCGTCTTCAAAGCGAAAGCTATGTCTTAATTAATTACGTTGAGTTGTCAAGCGAGACTGTCTTCGTGGATGTTCTCATAAATTTAGTTTTCGGTGCAGAATTACAGAATAAGGAGGTGGCATAGACACAGTAAAATGGTCATTTGCGCTCTTTAAGGAGTTTGTGCGGAAAGAGAAGAGTCGTGAAGCGTATGGGGCCCAATACATTCCACGACTCTTCTCTGTCCAAACAGTTTTGCAGTTTAAGATCTAACCGCTAATCTCAAATCAGTTTTTTCGAAATCCTGATAAAGACAGCCAATTTTTTACGTAGAAAAGTACAAGTTCCTATCTCAATTCATCTATTCGCCGTATTCGTGGTTGAAAAATGCGATGACGTCGCTTCTAGCCTCTCTCCAGCCATGTTTATTCGAAGCAAACGTAAATTACAAAGCTATTCGTTGCTGACAGTACAGTCGTGTACCTTGCTACTGAACTTCGAGATCCATAAAGGGATATTATACTTTGGAAACCTATGGATTATAATACGTTTTAGAGTTGAGGCAAGTAATTGGGTCGTCAACAGCTCTGCTCCGTCAGCAATAGGTATTAGTACTTTATAAGAAACTTATTGAAGGAATAGCTAAGAAGAGAAGCTATTCGGCTAAGGAGCTTGAAATATTGGTTACAATAGTTTTATTGAGTGGAAAAAAATTGTATGTGCCTCCTAATTTTCCTTGTTGTATCGCAGGAACGCGGTTTCCGTTCTAATTGGAAGATTTGACGGCAGGCAATCTATTTCTTAATCATATTACACATAAGTACCACGAACTGCACAATAGGAAGAAGAAAAAGATATATTTATAGGTAAGTTCAAGACCTTTACAAGACAAAGAAAAAACAGAAGAATATCAGTTATTTACGCTCCACGTCACCGATGCGGAAGGAAGGCGAAAATGGACCATTTCTATTCATGTCCTCTCTCAAGATACATTTACCGTCCTATCGGTCGGCCATGTTGCCCTTAAGGCACGTGTCCGATTTGTGACCAAAAAATATAATATTTGTCTTGATTATGTTTTGTGGAATGTTATTTTTGGAATAATGTTGCTTTCATCGTGTTATTTATTAAACCAAAAAAGTTATAAGTAGAGCAGAAGTTTTATTACGTTCATATATTTGCTTAATCGTAAGGCTGTAATTAAGGTAAACGTACTAGTGCTCGACATGCTAATGCCCAATAGATGGCACCCTGCTGTCACCTCTATTGACAATGACTTAAGTTTCAAGATGACATGTACTGGGACCGCGTCGAGCACCAGTACGTTTACCTTACTACGTTTAAGTAAGATCATTAAAATGAGCCGTCAATGTTTAGATACTTTTTATCGCGAAGGAGAGTAGTTTACGAGCTTAAATTAAAACTATTATATAATCTGTGACCATTGACCAAAATAAAAGAAGTTTGCTGACTTATCGCTATTGTACTGTTGCAAATAGGTACCGCACATTGTAAAATATCATAACGAGATCAAACCCAATCAAGAAGTAGGTAGCTGCACTCTGCACTTTATAAATGTTCAAGCACCTCTAGTTCTCCCGTACAGAATACTATAAAGCACCGTATACATATAAACTAAGATTTATCACAAAACGTGTCTGGGCACATATTATTATTTCATGATTACGTGTGTAGGAGAGAGCTGCTCCCTGACCTTGACTTTACAGGCTGTTTCTATAGGTTTATTCATAAACGTGTGCTAAATTAATCAGCTGATGATCATCGTTTGTCCCTCTCTATGGCATTATGACGTATAGGGATAAACGACGATCATCAACTGATTAAGTTAGCATCAGCCGTTTATAAATAACGCCACTAGTGTTTAACTGAAGCAGCTAGTAAGAAGTTATTAGGGTCATAATATATGTACCGATTGAAGACTTGATTGCATGAAACTGATTCGTATTAACTATGTTAAGTAACTAAAAATATAATATATAAACTACCTAGTTTCAGTCCCAAAATTCAGCTGCCTTCGACCAGAAAATATCTGCGCAGTTTCTTTATCAACCGCCAGAAATGAGTGATAGACCTATAATTAGGGACAGCTGAAGGTATACCATTTACCGCTGGAAGAGGCAGGCCTGTAAATAATTTGTATTTATGTACGAGGGGCGTTCAAAATATTCTCGGTATTGATATCTTACAACCTCTTCTAAAATTTCTTTCGTTACTGGCCGCTAAGGTTTATTCATTGACATTAAAAAAAAGTATAATTCGAACCGAGATGTTCTTTTGTTTTTCTGCAATTGCTGAACAAACATGAACATCATGTGGGAATTGACAATGTTAACTAAATTAGAACATCGATGCGTGATAAAATTCTTGACAAAACAGGGTAAAAATCAAAAAACCATAAAAGAGGAAATGGATTGTGTTTACCGTGAGTCTGCTCCTTCTTTATCTACCATTCAAAAGTGGTCAAGCGAGTTTAAACGTGGAAGGGAGAGTGTTGAAGACGACCCTAGACCTGGCCGGCCTGTAGTAGCTACTTCACAAGAAAATATTGATAAAGTGGAAAAACTTATATTGGAAGATGGTCGAGTGAAGGTAAAATCTATAGCACAAGTAACCAATCTCTCTATTGGTACCGTACATGATATTATACATGACCATCTTAATATGTCAAAAGTAAGTGCAAGATGGGTTCCGCGAATGCTGACTCGGCTTCAAAAAGACATGCGTGTAGCTTGTTGTTCCGATTTTATTGACCTGTGCGGTGAAAATCCTGATGAGGTGCTGCAAAGAATAGTTACTGGAGATGAAACCTGGGTTCATCATTATGACCCAGAGAGTAAACAAGAGTCCATGCAGTGGCACATTAAGGGTTCAGCTCATCCCAAGAAGTTCAAGGTCATCCCTTCAGCTGGCAAGGTCATGGCCACGATATTTTGGGATTGTGAAGGAGTATTACTGATCGATTATAAAGAAAAAGGTGTAAATATCACAGGACAGTACTACGCTAACATTCTACGTCAATTAAAGGATGCAATCAAAGAAAAGAGGCGAGGAAAGTTAACCAAAGGTGTTACGCTTCTGCATGACAACGCCCCCGTCCATACTGCTCATATTGCCAAGGCAGCTATTGTTGAATGTGGGTTTGAAACTGTTACTCACCCACCGTATAGTCCGGACTTAGCCCCCAGCGACTTCTTTTTGTTCTCCAATCTTAAAAAGGATCTGCGTGGAAATAAATTTTCCGATGATGAAGCATTGAAGGCGGCAGTGGAGGAGCATTTTTACACCAAAGATAAAAAATATTTTTATGCAGGATTAAAAAAAATAATTGATCGATCTTTTAAGTGTATGAACATAGGGGGGGAGTATATTGAAAAATAAAAATATCAAACTTTTCGTACTTGTTTGTTTTCATTCTCATACCGAGAATATTTTGAACACCCCTCGTATACCTCATGCCATCTCTGTCAAAAATAAATATCCAATTGAATTCAATTTGGGAGTAGAATTAGTTTCGTAGAGATAATATATCCATCAGTAGATTTTTCTATGACAAATAAATAAGTAAAGAGGGTAATAAAGAGGAGGCCTTTGCCCAGCAGTGGGACACACCAATAGGCTAAAGAAAAAAATAAATAAATAAATAAGTTCTTAAAAGTATTAGGTATTTATTGAGTAAGTTGTACCATCAGTAGGCTGTTTCTTACAATATATAGGTACCTACTTTTTCTTGTACTTGTTTGTAGTTTGTTTTACACCATTTCACAAAATATATCCTTGTAAACGCGTTGTTGTAAACCCTCGGTACATATATTATTGTAGCACAGAATGCGAATTTTCTCGCTGCGAGCAAACATGGGCCCAAGGAATTTCTATTACTCAATAAACACACAAGATGGCGGAGCGGAATTCGCGCAATTAACCTTGTGTTATATTTCTTTGATATACCTAAGGTTGGTGAACCCTGGCTTTATAGGGGGTGGGAGCAGTGTTCAGTTTATGAGGTTTTTTATTTGCAAGGCAGTAACTGGGAACGTTATGTAGGAATAAGCAGGTTCGATTTAATTATGTTCTAACCTATTTAAGTATGTATTTGAGTAGGTACAACTTTTAACAAATTACCGCTTTTGAAAATATTTTTTGTCAACATTTTTCGGACATTGGAGGCCGATTTAAAAACAAAAAAAATGTACAGGTTTTGATATTGTTAATGTTATGACGAACTTGGTGATCGCTCACGCTGATTAGTGCACGGGAAATTAGCTGGAAGTCGTGTCATTGGGCATCTTGCTCGCATTTATTGCTGCGCTTGATATCCACTGTGACTTCTGTCGAGGTCGTATCATAACAAGTTCAAAACATTAACAAATCGTGAAATCAGTATCGGCCCCTATATCTTCTAATGCATCCGTTCATCTAATTATAACCAATGATATTATATAACCATAGATAGGTTATACTCATACTGGAGGAACACAAAAAATACTTCCATATTTGTTTCTGTGCCTACGAAGAAATCTGTTATTTTTGATTAATTTTCTCATTCCATCCATCTTTGTCACACTCGTTGTTAAACATAAGGTCGTCTCTTCCTCTTTTGGTGTGCGGGAGTTCGTTAGCACGTGCACATTTCTCGCTTGTCCATCAGCGACTAAAGGCAACTTGTCCAATTTGTCACAAGGTGAGCGCTTCAATTTTGGAACGCCTAGATAACCTATCTTGAGTTATAAATTGATTATAACTGTCTTCGATGTAATGAGACATATGATACTACGGTAGGTACTGCAATGTCATAAGATCGGGAATATAACCTTAACGATTTGTCAGCAGTGTCAGAAACGCTGATTTCCCACCACGTCCAATAATGATAACTCACTCTCATCACGTTACGTATTGTCGAGGAAAAACTGCACGCACATAATTTTTCAACTATTTCCTCGCACCAGCTGAGTTACAGCATACGGAACCACGCCTATAAATTTACGGGTGTGATAGTAATTTACGGGACGCGCCTGATTTATGGGACTCACGCTTCCTTAGCTACATTATTAACGGATTTATTTAAGATTTCATATGCCTGAGTGGTTTTCGCCATAGATGTTTTAATATTTAAGACCCTCTGTCTCGTTTCTCGTAAAATATTTACGGATTAACTAATCGTTCGAGCAACCAATTCATTCCGAAGTTTGAAATCAAACAAATTCAAAAATTTCAGGAATATAATGCTGTCACAGTATCAGGTCATAGATATTTGAAATGGGCATCTCATAACAAGAAAGATTTATTTTTTTACATTAAAATAAAGTCTAATCAACTAATAAAACACTCAAAATTAAGTGGCAAAATATTTACACAGCAGCGCTTTTATTAGTCAGGTTACCACTTCCCAGGCGCTTTAGTAAACCTCGAAAAGCCAAGACATCCTAGTTAAAATCTAACCGCACAATTCAATTCAATTGTTTTAATTATTTAGCCTTTTATTATTCCATTCAGGGCGGTTTAAACAATGAGTTAGGAAGTGAGGTTTATAATCCAGCTGCGGAGTAATTCAGGGCACGTCACAATTTCAATGCAAAACAATAGGCAAGAATTTTCTTGTTGAAACTTTTGGGCTTAGCAAAATGTTCCAAAAGAGTGTTGTGGCAAAGATCTTTTTTTTTAAGTTTTTAACAATAAGTTAAGAATATATTAAAAGTCTCTTTGGTACAGATTTTTTATTTAGAAGTTTTTTATAGCCGTCATCATTTTTCATTGCGTATGACAACTTTATACTTAAATATCAAATATTATGTTTTTCCTTTCATATTTGACGTACACTCTTGTCTGACCTTGACTTTGTAAGGTCGTATACTTACCTTTTATCTTGCTACCCGAATAGGAAGGGTTGCATGAAACCTTTCTCTGAGTCTATTTGCGATCTCCTTGGATTGATAAATTCGATGTTACCCTTCACCAAAAGAAAAGAAATTGAAACGTTGAAAACTACATTGAACTTCACTTCCATGGTGATATTCCCACGAATTCGATTTTATTCGCGAGTACTAGGTAAACGTAGGTACTTAACTCCCACCACCGTGCACAACTGGGGACTGATTACGAATATAACTATATGCCATTCCGATGTTTCTGCAGCAACTACTTAAAATACAAAAATAGGTACAGTTTTAGACAACTAACCAGTCACCAGTAAAGAACAGTGCTCAGCAAACGGCGCTATAGTAATTGATTAAGGGCACGACAACGTTTCAACAACACCTGTACTAGCACATGTGATGTGAGTAAACAAAAACACCTTATTTTTTCACCTCCATTTTCATTTATTAAATAACAAATCTTGTTGTCGTGTGTTTGTGTTGTTTTTCAGCAGAAATATAAAAGAAGCAATGTAAAGTTGTAATTTTAGTAAACATTACCTACAAACATTTATCAACTGAAATATTTTATCAAACCCCCTTAACCTACGCTCTATATGGCGCGTAATTTAACGAAACGCGGCAAAATTCAGTTCCAGCATAACAAAAGCGACCGTTTATCCGCTGTATCCAAATCAACGTCAACAGCGGGCGTTTACAAGCCGCTAATCTGTCGTCCCGACAACGACAAGGCGTATGTCAATATTATCATTACAAGCTAAAAAGCCGTATGACAGTATGAACGCCGTTTGAACTTACTGCATCTTGACTTAACGTGACTGGAAGGAAAAAGTCGCTTACGTCTGTGCGGTGAAGCTAACATTCTATACTTAAAATCCATGGTGACCCAAGTCCGTTTTTGTATAAGCTATTCTAACATATAAGCTCCTAACAATTAGCGGTAAAATTGCGAGGGAAATACATTGCATATAGGCCGCTTTGGGTCTCAAGCACAGCATTGTCTCCCAAGTGATATTTTAATTAAGGCTACCCAATTAAAACTTAACCCCACTGACGTTTGTTTCTGGCAACTTTAATATAAACTAAGATGCAAAATTAAAGAAGTTTTGATACTTATTTGATTATGTCTCAAAAATAACTCGTGAAGCTTTATTGAAATAGTTTTTCGAGCTCAAGAAGAAGTTACAAGTAAATAGCCAACAGCGACGAAATCGAAATGTAATCTGGCTGTTTATCTTTTAAATTACTTTTTATGTTCATGATATTGGTTAAATAACAAAAATATTAAACTATGCAATGTAGTAGGTACATACAACGAATAAGACAAAATTATGTACATTACAAAAAAAGACGTTTAATTAATAACGTCCAACATTTATGTGGAATAATCCAATTGAAACAAAAAAAAAAAAACTATCTTGTGTAGGTATAATTAGGTCCAATATAGTATATACACACATAAATACATTATGTCCTGTCTCACTGATAATTGGTATTTATCAAATAAAATGTTCAACTGAAATTTCACGTTATATTTAACTCAATAAATTCACATTTTACACAATTGGGTACCTATTTTATCTATTCGGATAATAAACAAGTTTCACACATGTACATTCGATTTGATCAAATCCGAGTTTATATATTTGCATCCCATGGAACGGTTCTATTAACCGTTCTGGAGCTCGTCTTGTCCCCAATTTCGAAGGGCTCGAGCCTTATTCACGACGATTCCGATCAGCACCATATAGCCTTAAATCAGGTTAACTCACCGTGAGTCTCGATGTCTAGTTATACTACAGTGTTTCAAATTTTTTAAACCTTTTTTAGCACACATTTTTAGGATGACTTACCTACGTTAGACTGGGCCATGTCCGGGCCGGAGCTTCCGTAGCTTCGTTTTCTATAAAAAGCATCACGTGGTCATCTGTCATAGAAAAGCGCCGGAAGCTCCGGTCCGGACACGGCCTGGTCTAACGTGAGTTATCCTTTTTTTAGGGTTCCGTACCTCAAAAGGAAAAAACGGAACCCTTATAGGATCACTCGTGCGTCTGTCTGTCCGTCCGTCTGTCACAGCCTATTTTCTCCGAAACTACTGGATCAATTGAGTTGAAATTTGGCACACATATGTAAGTTTGTGACCCAAAGACGGACGTGTAACGTAAACAAATGAATTTTAAATATGGAGGCCACTTTTGGCGGGTAAATTAGCAAATTTAAAAAAAAAAAGTTTTTCAAACTATATCGTGTTACATATCAAATGAAAAAGCTCATTGTAAGAATCTCAAATATATTTTTTTATAATTTTAAGATAAATAGTTTAGCAGTAATTCAAGATAATAGGCAAAAAATGACCATTCCCCTTTTATTTCCGAAACTACTGGGTCTAAAATTTTGAAAAAAATACACAAAATAGTTCTTTACCTATAGATGACAGGAAAACCTATTAGAAATGTGCAGTCAAGCGTGAGTCGGACTTAATTACTTAGTTTTTGATCTGACCCTTACGGGTTTTTAATAGACATCTAACTCACGTTTCACGTAAAAATTACAATTTAATTTAATTTTTTATTTAATTTAAATATGGAGGCCACTTTTGGGGGGTAAATGAGCAAATTAAAAAATAAAGTTTTTCTAACTAATATCGTGTTACATATCGCTAATGGGTCGCGTAAGGGAAAGTCGAAACAGCATTCTGAAGGTGATTGCGGACAGATTTAGCTACCCCATAATGTGGCATTGGATGGAGCAGGTCCGGTCTACTTTGACCTATGCCACCCTATGCCACCCTATGCCAAGTAGGTACTGGTCCTAGTATTGTAAAAATTAATTTAATATAGTGTAGGTAACTAATATAGCTTTTTTAAGTTAATTTAACTAATCATATATGGACTTCTGGGTCTGAAATAAAGATGTATTTAATTTAATTTATATAATTTAATTTAATATATCAAATGAAATAACTCATTATAAGAATCTCAGATACATTTTTTTTATAATTTTAAGATAAATAGTTTAGCAGTTATTCGAGAAAATAGGCAAAAAATGACCATCTCTTTGATGATGATCTCTTTATCTCCAAAACTATAGGGTTTAAAATTTAGAAAAAAATACACAAGATAGTTCTTTACCTATAGATGACAGGAAAACCTATTAGTAATGTGTAGTCAAGCGTGAGTCGGACTTAATTACTTAGTTTTTGATCCGACCCCTATGGGTTTTTAATAGACATTTAACTTACGTTTCACATAAAAAATACATTGTTAAAAATTGTGTAATGTACGGAACCCTTGGAACGCGAGCCCGACTCGCACTTGGCCGGTTTTTTGTCTGTAAAGTAACCCTGCGGTGGTATCATGGTCGCTGTTTTATCACTTGTCATGTCATGCGTCACTTTCGCAATCACATATTTGTTAGAACGTGACAGGCATGATGACAGATGATAAAAAATCGACCATCTTAGCCCTGCTGCACGCCTAGCCGCGGCAAGATGACTCCATCGGAATTAGAGTTTGCAATCCGGATCCGAAATGTATGAAATTATCCGGATCCGGATCCGGATCCGCGGATTTTCCCATACATTTCGGATCCGTCGTGCAAACCCTAATCGGAATCTGTTTGTCCTCGGCTAAGCTTCACTAGGTAAAATATTTATTGCCTATTAGTATAGGTAGACTCATATTTAAAAGCTAGCGCGATAGTATTTGTACATAACTGGCAAAATTCTCATAGAAACTCCGCGCCAACGTGAATTATTATACTATGTAAGTAATTACTTAAAAAATAAGCATTCGTTTATAAATTTATTCCAAATGTGAAGTAAGGTAAAACGTACTGGTGCTCGACGCTGTACCAGTACATATCATCTTGAAACTTAAGTCATTGTCAATAGAGGTGACAGCAGGGTGTCATCTATTGGGCACTAGTACGTTTACCCATAGAATTAGATGAACAAGAACAACTGTCAATCTTCAAAAGTGTGACCAAAAATGAAATGCAAGTGTGTGCGTAAATTGTCTATGTAAGATCAAAAATAGTGATGTCAAGTTACAACCTATTAATAATCTGTCGATGTTTGATTGCTTTATCGACTACTTTTTCAAATGTGTTATTTTAAACGTAAAAATTCTACGACATTAAGACGTATAAGTAACACTTGCACTGCGTGTGCTATCAAAATCCTTGCAGATTTATCTCAATGTAACTCTTACTGTGTTGGAAAGTGAAGTTTAAATTTATTGCTAAACATGAGCACCTTCAAAAAGGTATAACATTCGTTATTATTTCAAGTCGGTTATAAAAGCTAATATCTTAATGATGTCTTGTGAAGAAATAATTACATAGCTATTGATATACCGACAAGTTATCGATACTGTCATATGAACATTTTGTCAAGCCCTAGCGTAAAGTAACAGATTATGTTTTTACACAAAATATTTTAAATTATAGACTAATATGATAAAATATTAGCACACAAAGGAAGAAAAATTTATAATGAACTATATAAACCGGCTTCTTACACTTTTTACGCTGTTAATTTGACAAAATATCGTTATGAAAATTTCGCTCGGAATATCATAAATCCTCTGAAATTAGTATTTGCTTGGATTATTTGACCCTGTGACACTGCAACCAGGCACACTACAAGACACTATCTTCACTGAATTACTTTATTTAATACTTTTCGTCCTAATCCGTGTATATTTTTCAATTTGAAAATTACCGTGATACGCTCTTGGCCGTCAGCGGCCGTCGTCAAACTCAAAAGTGGTTACGTTTTCTCATTGGTAGTCCGACTCTTTCGCACTCATGGGATGATCATATACGTGATGGCTTCCCTTTCGCACACTTAAGCTGTCTGTCAAGCGCGAGCGGATTCTAGGTCTGTGCGTTTACCTTACTCATCTTCCTCGCGTTGTCCCGGCATTTTGCCACGGCTCATGGGAGCCTGGGGTTCGCTTGGCAACTAATCCAGGAATTGACGTGGGCACTAGTTTTTACGAAAACGACTGCCATCTGACCTTCCAACCCAAAGGCTAAACTATTAGGCACTTATTGGTATTAGTCCGGTTTCCTCACGATGCTTTCCTTCACCGAAAAAGCGACTGGTAAATATCAAACCATATTTCGTACATAAGTTCCGAAAAACTCATTGGTACGAGCCGGGGTTTGAACCCGCGACCTCCGGATTGCAAGTCGCACGCTATTACCGCTAGGCCACCAGCCCTTTTTAGTACGTTTACCTTACTAATGTAAACAAAAAAGTATCTGCTTCGAAATTAAGTTGTGAGTGAAATCGGGGCAGCTTGTGAATCACATAGCAGGGTACAAAAAGGTCGGAGTGATACGCACCGGTTCGATTGAAAGGTTCTACTATTACATTATTCGCAGCTCCTTCGTCCTACAGCTTGGAGGATATAATCAAACGGAGACGCCATGTCTGTAATTTTCTGTACAAAACAGTCTGCCGATTTTTGCGGGGGAGGGGAACGTCAAATGTATGCGTAACGTAAAAATAGCCATGTCAGATAAACGTCAGTCCATACATTGTGTATGACCGTTGGCCGCCTATTTTCGACAGAGGGGAAAGCCTGTTAATGGCTACTCCGTTTAGTTATATCCTCCAAGTCCTACAGAGTTACTGGAGATGGCGGTGACTTAAGGTACGTTGCCATTTGAGAGGGCTTCTAAATAAATAAAGATTGCTTTAAATGCGGGCCATTTATAAACCGGTTTTCACCAAAAATAAACAGGAATAATATAACAATGTGTACCTATAAAACCTAGGCTACTTAAGTACCTTAGTATCAGTGGGGCTTTCATAGAACCAGATTCTAATCTACTTCCCTAATATTCGGATAGTTAAACTCTATATTCCTACAGATCATGAAGAAAAGCTAAATTAGCTCTGGCATGCAGACGAATATTACTGACGTCCTAATGGTAGCTATTTATCGATTAATTTATTCAAACTTTTTTGCACCATATAAACAACAATGTCAAAATGGCGAACTTATTCCTAAATGGCATTCTCTATCAGTCAAAAATAAAGTCAAACAGATTTAACAGATTCATCGTACAATAAAATTGATGCAAAGAGAACAGTTTATCTAGACGTTTTCCAGTCAAAAATGCCTTTGATCTGCAAAGCATTTTTACTGAAGCATTGCAACATGGCATTTTGTTTTTTTTTTAACCAAAACCATTTAAAAAGCGTGGGTATAAAATTGTCAAATATTGACGTAAACCTAGCGAAGCAAACGCCACAGGGAAACGGGTTAGCTGCCAATTCCGAAGGCCTTAGGCTGTACGATACTACGCGTCGCTCCAGCTCGGCATTTGCATTTTGTATTTTGCCCTTAATACTTACATATTTTTCTTAGTTTGGCGTGATTGGGATAACGTATACACAGGATTTATTAAAATTTAGGTTACTTTGTATTGAATAACATAAACGGACATGATGTCACTAAAAGATACTTAAAACTAAAAGTGTCAGTTTGTCAATAGTTTGTAAATATTTCGTATCTCATCATCATATTTAAGGTGAGAACTGAATTAATTACTACATTACTGCTGTGGCCATGACGCGAACGCTAGAATGACTCAATTTCGTCAGTAAAATGAGTAACGGATTAAACGTCATAGTCGCAGCAGTAATGCAGCGCGGAACATCACTCATTTTATCAAGAAAATTTACAGATATTTCTAGTAGTCGGAACAATAGAATAGGTTCACAATATGGATTTTAGTGGAATCCCTTTTCAGTGTATTCGTATTTTTGAACAATAGAATTTCACTACTTTTCAGTCGCTTCTTCTGAGTAACCTAAAGCTCTGCACAATTTGTATTGAACACAATGGCGCTGCGTCCACTATACACAGGAATGTGGAGACTGATCGGTAACGTAAGTGGTATACTGTTTTATCTGCGTAGGTACATTTATTCAATTAATAGTTAAATGTGTGCAAATTTATTGAATTCTGTTTATTATTATTTTTTGTCCTTTGTTGATTATTTTTGTTACCTGCAGTGATATTTGCACCTCATGGTCTCATCGGAACATCTGGAAGCCGCCAACATAATGCTAATATGAGTCAATCCCGTAGCACCTTTTCCTTCCTATATTTTTTCTTTTTTGTACATATAAAATTATCTTCCGTGTTCCCAAAGAATGAAATGCTTCTGGTTTAATAGATATTAGCGATTTACAAAATTCTCCCAATTCCGAAATTACCCCAATACTTATACACCGAAGAAATACAACTAAATCTATTCATCACTAGGTACATTTCCGACATTAGTAATTCTAATTCCCAAGCTTCAAAAGTTCGTGAATAGCCCGATTTGTAAGCGTAGGTAAAAACTTCCAAACTTTGCCTTCATTGTTGCAACTTTGCTCTCTGCGTTATACATTCAATTGTCGAGTTTGTAAGAAACCCTCGGTTTCAGGAGTTAGGGGGTTATCAGTTTTGCTCCTTAATAAATTTTCTAGTTTCCTGATAAAGTATGATGTTAGAGCGTATTCTTGCCGCGTAGAGGGTAAGGCTGTGGCTAGAAAATGAGCGCTTACATGTTAACATAAACATATTTAAGATGCGTCCAGATTATCTTTCTAAATAATATTTTGGTGGGCCAAACGGCTACCAGATCGTAAGTTACTTTTTTGTATCAAAGACGGCTTTCTAAATCACCTAAGGTTGCTACTCGTTTACTTATTTGCATTTACACATTTTCTACATGATTACCAATTCTAGACAAGTTAACCAACAAGAAAGGATTTCCGTAATTCCATCGGAGGCAAGATTTATTTTCATCGGAGGCACAGATTTCTCTGCCGCCGCTCCTCAAAAAGCGTGTCCTTATTCAACAGAGCTAGTGTAGTTCGCTCTGGACAATGGACAGACCACGCCACCGTTGCCCGACGACGGATACTTTGCTCCTAATTGTATTCAATTTTTTGCACTCTGTTTTTAAATCTCTCTCCGCTCTTCCAAAGGCACTGGAAACTCTCTCTGGACTACGGACAGACCACGTTACTACTGCCCGACGGAGGTTGTACTTCTAACTGTATTTTTATTTATTGCACTCGGTTTTTAAATCGCTCTCCGCTCTTCCAAAGGCGTGGCCTTACCCAACAGCGCTGGCAACTCTCTCTGGACTGCGGCCAGACCACGCTACTGTTGCCCGACGGATACTTTACTCCTAATTGCATCCGAGCTGTTTGTTTGTACAATCAAACTAGTATTTTAGATTAATTTACTTTTGATAGCCGTCCAGTGGAGATGCATTTCGGTTCTGTCGTCGTTATTTGACTTGGAGAGCATCAAAACTAATAATACATCGTAACTTGATTTGATATCGACTTGACATTACAAAACTTGCAGAACAGTTCGTCTCGCCCGTTTGCTTGGTGCAATCACAAATCAGGGATGTTTGAAAATGAGTCTTGGTTTCACGATTGATACGAATAAACCTTGGTTTCGATTGATCGATTGATCGTTCGAATTATGCAAATAGAGTATTTTTGACATATTTAAAGTAGGTATTTCATATTACTAAGGAACATGCAGTTTTTTAAAATCTTATAGTTATTTATTTTTTTATTTATTTTATTTACATGGAGAACCAACAGCTATAACTATGCTAATAACAACATCAATAGTGACACAGAGCCAATTGTAGTATATGCAAATTAAAGCCAGAGTATATGCAAATTAAAGCAAATATGAGTATGACTGTACATAACTTATAGCTGAAAAATCCGTGAAAAAATTCAGCCTGGCAGCCAAGTCCATTCACAGGCGTCGACCGTTGACCCTATGCGTCATTCCAACTTTTAAAACTTGTTATTTGTTTAATATTGATATGTTAAACTTATATTACTTTACATAGTTTTTGTACACCACAGTATATTTAAACATTATTCCATATCAGAAAAAAGGTACAAACGGCAGAATTAATGCCTCATGGCATTCTCTACCTATCTCTCTACAGTATACACACCTATGATACCAACAAGTTTAAAGTTTGTGTTGCATAATGTTTTAACCAAATTAATTGAAGTAAAATTTAATGTAATCCTCAGTTGTGGAATAACAGTTCAGTTAACCCTTCCGCGGTCAGCAGAATAGCTGGCATTGCAGAAGTAAAGTACACACAATGATAAGATAGCACACTTTGTGGAACAACGGCTAAGTTTGCGAGTCTTCGGATTTAAATGAACTTGGTATAATTAAGTACTTTCAACATCTCAGCATGTTGCTGGTGACTTTCAGCGCTGATCTTCCGATGAAACCATCAAGTGAGAAATATAACCCATCCCACCCATACTACCCATGTATTTATTTAGTATGAATGTCTAGAAGAGTATATCTACTCCTAACTATAGTTTTGAAATACCTACTTTACCTACCGTTCATAATTTAAAAACATAGTGCAATTTAAAAAGTAGGTAATTTTTAAAATGGCTGCAAAGATTCTGTTGGATGCGGTAGGTATGCAGTTTTAGCGTTTTTAAGCAAAGTTACCAGGCTGTATGATTGCTTTGTGCAAACGTTATCTAAGTTTTAGCGAACATGCATGGTAAGTCAAGATAACCCCGCGGTCTATTTAGAGGATACAGTTGCCAACAGTTTAAACCCGGTTTATGTTAACTACTATTGTTAGTTATGAGGTTTTGGGCCATAGGATTTGATAGTTATGTACGGACGATATATGGCTACAGTTAGGGAGCGGTCAGGTAAGCAAACTCGCTTAAATTTAAGCCATTTTCACGGACCTTTAGTAAGTACCGTCTTGTCACCATTTAAAAAGTATGACTGTTTTCTTCATTTTAGTGATCGGCTAGTTAGGTACTTTAATGTTAAAGCCATTGTGGTAAACTTAGCTTAGATTTCTAGGTTTATTTCCTAAAATACTGTAAGTAATTCATTTAAAAAAAAAACAATAAGTAATATATCTAATAAACTCCACACATAGATAAATTTAGAGGAACGCAATAAAAAAGGATTAATTATTAATTTTGAATTTACTTTAGGTGCTGTAATCCAGTAATTCAAGTCTTTTTTAGGGTTCCGTACCCAAAGGGTAAAAACGGGACCCTATTACTAAGACTCCGCTGTCCGTCCGTCCGTCCGTCCGTCTGTCACCAGGCTGTATCTCACGAACCGTGATAGCTAGACAGTTGAAATTTTCACACATGATATATTTCGGTTGCCGCTATAACAACAAATACTAAAAACAGAATAAAATAAGGATTTAAGTGGGGCTCCCATACAGGCCATACAACAAACGTGATTTTTGACCGAAGTTAAGCAACGTCGGGCGGGGTCAGTACTTGGATGGGTGACCGTTTTTTTGCTTGTTTTGCTCCATTTTTTGTTGATGGTGCGGAACACTCCGTGCGCGAGTCCGACTCGCACTTGGCCGGTTTTTTCGTTTCTCTAAATCTGTCCATGAGTAGGTATATTTTTCAAACTTTCCTTTCCTCCATACAATGTTTATGGAATTATGGTAATAATAGGGCAAACATTTTTAGGGCATTTTTTTCAATGAGGATCGAAGGAGCCCATAATTTTGGGTGGAAATAACATACTCGTAAAAATCAGAGAAAGCTTACATTCAAGAAAAATGGCCATATTTAAATACATGCTCTTATAGTACAGTTCCAAACGACTTGCAAAGCTGCCTAGGAAAAGGGAAACAATATTTCGGTGCTACAATTACTCAGCAAGCTACATAAATACAACATTTCAAAATCAATCACCTCTATACATGCCAACGGTTATTATATCTATGGTTGCATGGCTACGTCTCTATTCAATTCCCCACACTGCATTGTTATGTTGTGCCACGTTATGTTGTGCTGCGTTATGTTGGTGGATATTTATGTGCAACAATATTGTTGCTGGGGGCTGGACGCGCGTAAATTGTCCATGAAACATCGATGTCAAACCGACGTAAGCTCACCATCGATCGTATATTATGTACAGAGTAGCGTAGTACCAGGGGCCCGTTTCTCAAAAGCTTGTAACTTGTAATAGTTCTAATACAAGCGGATGTCACTTTTCGACAGCTTTTGTTAGACAGGGACTTCCACTTGTATTACAAGTTACAAGCTTTTGAGAAACGGGCCCTAGAGGGATAAAATTAAATATCTTAGTCGGGTATGACTGATACTTCCGTACAATCTACAGGCACTTGTTTCCAAAAAACATTTTCGGAAACTTCTCATATTTTTGGATGGGAATCGAAATTGTCTACGAGTATTTCCATAAGTTTTCCTTGTTTCCTCTGATTATTACTGAAATTTCCTAGAATTTTCCGTTTTTGGAAACATTCCATCACTTTCACATCTGTTCTTTGGTAAGCCTTGATACAGTGAAAAATATGCGATTGGAAATCGCGACCGTAATGCGAGAACTTAATTTATCAAGAAAATTGACAGTCACATCGCACGCTTCTTATTTCTGCAAATATCACAGCATCGCAATATGACTGTCACCTTTAGGCTAAATAGGCAGATAAGTCTATCAACCTATGTATATTAGGCAGTAAGCATCCCGAATAAAATAAAACAAAATAAATAAATAAAATAAATTGATTACCGTCTCTGTATTTTCCCTAATCTGTACATAACGTGGTACAGGTTGCAGTAGGCCCTAGCCGCGTAGCCAAAGTGCCAATCGCTTACGCTCCGTAGCGATCGAAACGCAACTGTCACTGTCGCACTAATACGGAAGAGTGATAGAGAGACACAAAGCGTTTCATTGTCGTAGCGATAGCGATTGTCAGCTTGGCTAGGCCGGCTGATTACGGCCGACTGCCTTACACGAGCGGTCGGTGTTTTCGCTATATGTGCCCGCTAACATGTACTTACCTACTCTACTACTGGTACATGTCAGAGATATTAAAGTTCGTTGAACTTTGGTGACACTGTTGAGGCAATATTTTTCCTTATTTCAGTTATTTACAAACAGAAAACGTTAGAGATTCAAGATTCTCTATAAAAACCGAATAGATATGAATAGCAAAAAAAATTTGGTAGCAGATATTGCAAGTTCCTTTTATCATTCGAGTCGTCATACCTATCTTATCTTATCTTATACCTTTAAACGAGCAATTCTTGTAATATTTACTTATTTATATATTTCGGGTATCTCGGAAACGGGTCTAACAATGTCGATGAAATTTGCTATATCAGGGTTTTCGGGGGCGAAAAATCGATCTAGCTAGGTCTTATCTCTGGGAAATCGCGCATTTTTGAGTTTTTATATGTTTTACGAGCAATGCTCGGTATCCCAGATATTATGTAGGTATTTATATCAGGAAATTACTATAACGTACAAATATCGGAACCAGAATAATAAAAATTAAGACAAATAGGTACAATTGAATTTACTCCTCTACTATAAACTCAATCCAATCTCCATAAGCTGCGTTCGTATTTGTGTTCGAGGATAATCCGGGGCCTCCTAAAATATTAAAACCTAACAGAAAAATATACTATAGGGCTTACGGTTTTACATAAAAAAAAGTATTAAATGTTCCCCCAATAATCCGGACCCTATCGTTGGTTGCAGAAAAATAAGATATTTTAGTAAAACCGTCTCACAGAGAGCCTTATTGATCAAATATTCACGCCTAAAAGGGAGGCTTTGCGTCTACTACCTTACCAAATCAAAACGACATAGCTTTCAGTGCGAATCCTGGCGTATAGATCTTTTTGCTTACTGAGCACTGTAGTTGAATGACGGGGTACCTCGGGTGAGGGTTCCGGTAAGCCCTATTTTGTAAAAAATTGTATATAAAGCGGGCCGCTTAGATTTTATTGCATGAATGTTCCTTAGGATGTAAGGTTTGCGCTTTAATATTGTATTATTAATAGGCAGGAAGTTTTTATCCCTTTTAAAACTTTTTATTAGGTGTAAAATGATGTACTTAGAAGGATTTTATGAAATCATTTTTGTAGACCTTGTTTTGATCTTTTCAGATATTCAGTTGTTTCAATTGCCCCTAATATTCTGATTACTCGTATTTGAGGCTTAGATATCTGGTGTAATACGCTATGCTGATTGGGTTATGTTTTTGCCTGTGTGTACTTTACAACGATTTTACAGAACCGTGAAATAATACACACCTAAATATTACTTGACCAATAATTCTCAAGCTTTATAGTTTTATACAATAATTAAAAATGTATACCTACAATATAGTTTCAACGTCAATATTTATTTTGTAACAAACCTAATATTACTCGTAAATTTACCAAATAAAAAGATAACATGAGAAACTGATAAGTCTTGAAGAAGTTCATATATTTCAGACAACAAAAGATAATGGCATCGATCAACCAACCTTTTCCTGTCTTTGTCACAAGTATACCAGTAGATCTGGTACAGAAGTCAGTGGGACTAACTGCATATAAATAAAGCCAAGTCGGTAAAAACCACATATTTCACCGAAGACGCATGCCTCTTCTAAACGGCTCCATTTTATTGACGGAACCCGAAGCGTGTCTATGATTTACAGTCCTTCTCTCTTTCGAGAATGCCATAAAATAGTCCCCTGTCAAACCCATGCGGTGGGATCGACTGGCAATGTTTAACAAATATTTGCCCAGCCGATGCCTTTGTTCGTCATATAATATCGAATTTATGACTTTTGGGTGATAGCTATCGTTACCTTGAAAAAGATAGCCCCCTTAGTGCATTAATAAAGAAGGCGCTGTCAGAGCGTACACGGGAACGCTGTTTTAATATTTGTATTCCTGAAGGGTAGATATGTCAGTGAAATGGCTCTATTCTGTCACTGTCTGGTTTTAAAATATTATCTTGAAGCAATAGGACAGCTGGAGTAGTGCGCTGAAAGATGGTGGAAAGGTACCGAGTAGGTATTGTGTCGACGCTTGCGTTGATCCTCACAAAACTGTAAGTAACAGCGCTTCTTTTAAAAACACTTTATTATCATTAAGTAATGTAATTTTTTTGAAGAATAGTTACCTAATTTAAAACAAAGCCCCGAGTGGGCGTTTACAGCGCTCGCTAAGATAATACTTGAGATTCACCTACTTTTGCTGACAAAAAACTATTGTTTTAATAGCTATGTGTGGCAATTACTAAATTGATACTAATTGTTTAACAGGTACTTAAGTAACAATTAGATAAAAGCCTCTTCATTCATGTTAAAGCTCCGAGTATATAAAAGATGAGCTTCATATTAAAATTTACTTACGCGTGAATTTGTTGACGAATAGTGCTCACACATTTGGACTTACATAGCTTTGCGTTAAGCCTAAGATCAACCAAACTAATTTAAAAATAAAACAAAACTGTTTTATACAAACAATAACTACGTAAAAAATCGACATTCCTAAAACAATAGAAACAAACTTTCTTTACAAAATATTGGTCACAATTGCTATAAAAACCCCATCGCTCATCCGATGCATGTGGCATTTTACTTCCCAAGTTGGCGTGAAAAGAAAATTGGATTATAATTTTGGGATTGGGGTATGGGTCGTGTCTTTGAACTTACCAGGCTTCTAGCATACAGTTTCCAAGATACAATATGTCAGTTTACGTTTGTTACAATCCCCCTAAGGCTCTTAGGCGGGTCAGCACAGTTCATAATGTATGAGAGCTCTACATGAATTCTCACACTAGAGATTTTTTGAGATGTGATAACCTATGTTGCAAATACTATATTTAAAAAAAAATCTCCACAAAATATGTCACATGGTTTTAATAAATCCAAACTATTATTAAAATAGAAAAAATATATCAAAACATGAATCCGACACTCGAGATTTTTTAATATGCAGTTCTCAAACATATACTCATTATGTATTTATATTTTCTCCCAGCTTGACACCAAAACCAGCTCCCAATAATTTTCTTTATTAAAAATATTTTTTTATATAAAAATAACAACTATGTGTACATAACAATTACATGTTAATTAAGCTCTGTATATTTACTATATCCTACAAAAAAATCTCTCACGTAAATTAATCCATTTAATTACTATTAACCATTTTTGTTTTGAAAATGTTTTCGTTGCTTCGAGAAAATGGACAGTGGGTTTGTTTTTCACTTTCTCAAATCTCTTTCTCATGTTAGTGTAACAACAAAAAATCTCCCACGTATATGTAATATTGTATGGAATAAAACCATTATTAAATCATCCAAGCTATTTAAATTACCCTAAATGGCGGGTACTGATTCACTGTAGAGAACGTTTTATCGACTTCCATATCTCCGTCTCACTTCAATGTTCGCGGCAGACGATTGTTCCGCTTCAACAGCCGAGAGTTCGCGATCCGGTCGACCGTTAATTTTCCCATGACTATCTTACCCAGTTTCATCGGTATGCGTTGCGCGCTTACTTAACACACCTCAGGCCAAGCTCCTATAAAACGCGCAATGCATGCATGCATTGCGGTATCTCCTATACGTCACATATGTCAGCTATGAGGCTATGACATGGCTATGACAGACTATGGCAGTTAGTTCCAAAGAAGTATACAGACTTGTCTACCCACCATAAAGTTTAGCGTAAAGAGAATATATCACTCCTTAGTGAAAAACCATACGGTTTGTGCGAAGTTGAGCGTTATGTCAATGCTAATAAAGATGATGGTTTGACTTACGGAAATGAATAATATAATATCATTTTATTTTATATTTCCAATTCCCGTTTCATTTACACCCAATATTAAATCTTTTTCCTTAATAAAATGCGTATATAATTACTGTCATCATCTGTATTTATTTTATTTCTTTAACCCCCGTTATTCATAAACGCGCTACAAACCTCAATTAGCTAATAATAGTAATAATCGTTTGTCCTTATCTGTCACTTTAACTTATGTATTTGTAAGTAAGGGATAAACATAATTGAACTAAATCAGGCCCGTAAAGTTTATGAATAAAGTGGTTAATCTTTATTGCACAAAAGAAAAACCTTATAGTACAAGAGGCGGACTTAATGCCATAAGGCATTCTCTACCAGTTAACGATGGCTTGTCCTCCGGCCCATTTGATCGATGACCTCCTTTGATTATTTATTTTTAATGGACGCCAAAATCCAGATAGGAACTTCGATTTTGACATTTACCACAGTAATGCAGTCGGTAGCAATGTCGCGCTTCAAAATTGCTGCAGTCGACTGCATTGCTGTAGAAAACGTGAAAAAGGTCATTCAAAGGGTAATAGGGTTATATACACCGCGGGATTTAATAACCCGAAAGATTTAAACCAACGATTTTAGAGCCTACTTAGAGTATATAAAGTTATATAACACATAGTCCAAAAACCCTTAATTTAAGAGATATTAATTATTTAAAACAAATCACAAGTAAAAAAATCTCAATTCTAACACACCCTTATGCGTGACGTAGCCACCAACTAATTTTACACGCAGACGCACTAACTACATGGTTATTAGCCAGTTTCACTTAATTAAGTTTGATATCCTACAAAAAGGTTTCACTACCGAAATTTTGTTCTGTTCTCAATCACGAGAGTACAAACTATTTACCTTTATGATAACTGGCTGATAGTTTGACGAAAATGACGAAATTGATGTCAATAAAATGACATATTTCATATGTCACACAAGATATGCGCAAGATAACATCTTTAAATTTGATTGACTGTAATAAATAAAATTCATTTAGCGGATATTCACTTTGTGTACGGATTTGGAAACCCGAAGAACTATGTGCTTCCGGCACGACGGACCCACTTCAGCCTAGAAGTTCGTAAATTGGCTAGACGAACAATACCCTGAGAGGTGGATTGGCCGTGGAAGCAACGTCCTAATCTGGCCCGCCCGGTCACCCGACTTAACGCCATTGGTTTTTTTCTATGGGGAACTCTGAAAGATAAGGAAGGAATACTCAACACCAGTGAACTCTGGAGAAGAATTATTAATAAAAATTCGAACGGCTTCCGAAGAAATAAAGAACACTTTTGTAAACCTAAATAATGAAATCCGTTTAAAATTAAATCTTTGTGCTGAAAACGGTGGTACACACTTCGAAAACCTAATTCATTAAATTAATAAAAAAGCGTAATTGTTTAACATACGAGGGGTGTTCAAAATATTCTCGGTATGAGAATGAAAACAAACAAGTACGAAAAGTTTGATATTTTTATTTTTCAATATACTCCCCCCCTATGTTCATACACTTAAAAGATCGATCAATTATTTTTTTTAATCCTGCATAAAAATATTTTTTATCTTTGGTGTAAAAATGCTCCTCCACTGCCGCCTTCAATGCTTCATCATCGGAAAATTTATTTCCACGCAGATCCTTTTTAAGATTGGGGAACAAAAAGAAGTCGCTGGGGGCTAAGTCCGGACTATACGGTGGGTTAGTAACAGTTTCAAACCCACATTCAACAATAGCTGCCTTGGCAATATGAGCAGTATGGACGGGGGCGTTGTCATGCAGAAGCATAACACCTTTGGTTAACTTTCCTCGCCTCTTTTCTTTGATTGCATCCTTTAATTGACGTAGAATGTTAGCGTAGTACTGTCCTGTGATATTTACACCTTTTTCTTTATAATCTATCAGTAATACTCCTTCACAATCCCAAAATATCGTGGCCATGACCTTGCCAGCTGAAGGGATGACCTTGAACTTCTTGGGATGAGCTGAACCCTTAATGTGCCACTGCATGGACTCTTGTTTACTCTCTGGGTCATAATGATGAACCCAGGTTTCATCTCCAGTAACTATTCTTTGCAGCACCTCATCAGGATTTTCACCGCACAGGTCAATAAAATCGGAACAACAAGCTACACGCATGTCTTTTTGAAGCCGAGTCAGCATTCGCGGAACCCATCTTGCACTTACTTTTGACATATTAAGATGGTCATGTATAATATCATGTACGGTACCAATAGAGAGATTGGTTACTTGTGCTATAGATTTTACCTTCACTCGACCATCTTCCAATATAAGTTTTTCCACTTTATCAATATTTTCTTGTGAAGTAGCTACTACAGGCCGGCCAGGTCTAGGGTCGTCTTCAACACTCTCCCTTCCACGTTTAAACTCGCTTGACCACTTTTGAATGGTAGATAAAGAAGGAGCAGACTCACGGTAAACACAATCCATTTCCTCTTTTATGGTTTTTTGATTTTTACCCTGTTTTGTCAAGAATTTTATCACGCATCGATGTTCTAATTTAGTTAACATTGTCAATTCCCACATGATGTTCATGTTTGTTCAGCAATTGCAGAAAAACAAAAGAACATCTCGGTTCGAATTATACTTTTTTTTAATGTCAATGAATAAACCTTAGCGGCCAGTAACGAAAGAAATTTTAGAAGAGGTTGTAAGATATCAATACCGAGAATATTTTGAACGCCCCTCGTAGTTGTTTATTTTACTTTACTCAGTATAAATCAACACATCGAGAATTTAAAATACGTACTGATAAGCATGATCGATATTTTAACAAAAGGTCATTCAAGTAATCATCCCTTTCCAGCTGTAGTATGAGTTAAAACAATAAGAGGCATGATTTCTTTCGGATATAATCATGGTTAATGGCTTTGGTTACCTCAAAGGAAAAGATTTTATCGCAAAGTTTCAACAATAATAACTGCACTATACCTACTGTTGTAGTAATTAATAAAGTTTTGATACAATTTGTGGTATTTTGAGGTGCCAATCAATTGAAATAATTTCAACGTAAACATGATCCTAGACATAACTTGACACTTCTTGTCATGGAACACATGTCACTGCATTCGCCGTGCATCGTATGATATCGGAGTGATTCATGAAATGTCATGCTCGCTCTCTGTTTCTCTACTTGAGATTAATTAAACTCGCTCACTCTCTGAATAAAGGTTTGTTCACAAAGAAGCGGTAAATTAATATGATTTAATTTGTACTGATATAGTAGTTTAATTAAAATATATAATTGGACCCATGTTGATATAACATTATTTACTCGTACTGTCGTCAAAAATACGTGATTTAAATCTTTCGGGTTATTAAATCCCGCGGTGTATAAAATGAAATGATGCATTAATAAAACTTTAGTTAATTAACAATATTATATTAAATCATTAACAACTTTGACAGCACGATCTCTTCGCAGGTAGGTGCTCTACAAGGAGTTTATATTACAACATTATTTCCAAGAAATAATCTCTCATTGTTACGAAAATGTTGGTAGGGTGGCTTTAGGTTACTTTTCGTTCATATCGTCTTGGATATGGGTGAACATGGTGTTAATACACTCAGTATCAATCAACCTGTAAAGATATTGTAGCCTGGCCTTTTCTCGAAAAGTCTTCTAGAAAAATTTACGCTCATGTCGTCTCGGATATGAGTATATTTGGTATCAGTGCATTCAGTATAATATCCTGAACACAAATATATGAGATGACAAGCGCGAAAGTGGTGAGGGTAGTTGCTATGACGCAAAGTTTTTACCATTTTTCTTTTAAACATACCATGTGGGGTACCAAATGAAAGGGCCTTGTAAGTAGATCACAAATATATAACACACTGTAACACTTTTACTACTTAATCCAACAAATTATTTGAAAACGTTCAAAAATTTCACAATGAGTTGAATTCCAACTGCTCTAAATTGACTAAGATAACTTGATCCCAAGTTTCCTTGCAATTATACGTAATCGAGGGCCAGGCTCATACTAGTTCTCATGTCGCGATGCGCTAACGCTAACAAAAACTAAGCGTTACGAATTGCTGACATTTGCTTCTTTTAGTTTCACTCTACTCAAGCATCGGATGACAGGATCGTTGAAAAGGGACAAACATATCCTTTGACGTTACGTTACTCTTCTCGTGAATTGTCAAATTTTAAAATTCGAAATTAGCTTTGGAATTTGTCCGGGTGGCTATTCGAAGTATAACTTGGTGGACGGTACTTACTAACCAAATAAGCTTGAGATCCAGTATCATAGATAGTTGTAAGACTTCAAGGGTCTATTTATATCTGACTGTGCATCCTGTATTCTAAACGTTTTGTGAATAGATATAAAAATTGACACCTATCATTTTTCACATAAACACAGACACTTTATGCATTGAATTATTAAACCTTAACGCAATGCCATAAGTCATAAGGTATATTTTCCTAATATACCTTGATGCTAATTCGAACTTTGTTATAAAAGATGTCATTTTATATCATTCGCGCGTGCATTTCACTCGTACTAGATGAAATATGTATTGGTGCGAGCGAGACGGTTGGGCGAATGATAACAAAATGATATCTTTTTGACATCTTAAACAAAGTTTGACTTGGCCTCTGTGGAAGCCTGGAAATACAGCATACTTCATTGACTTTTTATGCTGGAAATTGATTTAATAATTGCGAGAAAAATAAGTATGTTATTCTTCAATAACTTGTACACTTACTGTCAAAAAACTAGAAGTGTCCATTAATTGTGTAGAACATTATTTGCTGTTTGTTTCCAATATCATGCTGCTATTCTGCGAATATAGCAGTTCCTCAGGCAGATAAATTAAACATGATCGAAACAAATACTATTAACCACAATAGTAAACTTTTCTCTCAGTGTGGGATATTCTCGGTCATGAAAAACTTACAAAGTTATTGTTTTTTTCATTAAATCTATAATTAATATTATTGTCGGGAGAAATTTTGACCGTGTAGTCGTGTAAGCTTCATAGCCCATTCTTCAAAAAATCTCTAGTGTGAAATTACTGTTTAGGTAGTATAAAATATAAAATAAAAAAAATGTTATTTCTCAAAAATGGGAACAGATATCAAGTTGTTAATTCGCAGCCGGGTATTCAATATGATATATAATTCACCCGTGTAGAAACATTTGACTGTGCAATTAATGTAACTTTAACTTTATATTGACTCCACTATCAGGGCTTTAAATACCGTTAAAAAGTTGGTATCGTTACCACAAGGTGACAGATTTAACGTTAAGTTGTAACTAACGTTAGACCAGGTACCGTTAGTTATACTACTCTTTACCGGTAACAAAATGGTAACGTTAGCAGCTGTCAATTTGAGCTAACGTTAAGTCAAAGGTATCGATACACCATTGTTTACGTTAGTAGGTAACGTTAACAGCTGCTTATTTACCGTTTGATTAACTGATTGACAATCGAGCGAATGTTCATTCAATCTCAAGCGGAGATGGGCAATTTTAATAACAAAACTTCCGTGAGACAAAGAACAGTAATTTCTAACTAGAATTTTTTTGAAGAATGGGCTATGAAGCTTACACGACTACACGGTCAGAATTTCTCCCGACAATAATATTAATTATAGATTTAATGAGAAAAAACAATAATTTTGTAAGTTTTCCATGACCGAGAATATCCCACACTGAGAGAAAAGTTTACTATTGTGGTTAATTTAATAGTATTTGTTTCGATCATGTTTAATTTATCTGCCCGAGGAACTGCTATATTCGCAGAATAGCAGCATGATTTTGGAAACAAACAGCAAATAATGTTCTACACAATTAATGGACACTTCTAGTTTTTTGGCAGTACATAACTGTACAAGTTATTGAAGACTCATACTTATTTTTCTCGCAATAATTAAATCAATTTCCAGCATAAAAAGTCAATGAAGTATGCTGTATTTCCAGGCTTCCACAGAGGCCAAGTCAAACTTTGTTTAAGATGTCAAAAAGATATCATTTTGTTATCATTCGCCCAACCGTCTCGCTCGCACCAATACATATTTCATCTAGTACGAGTGAAATGCACGCGCGAATGATATAAAATGACATCTTTTATAACAAAGTTCGAATTAGCATCAAGGTATATTAGGAAAATATACCTTATGACTTATGGCATTGCGTTAAGGTTTAATAATTCAATGCATAAAGTGTCTGTGTTTATGTGAAAAATGATAGGTGTCAATTTTTATATCTATTCACAAAACGTTTAGAATACAGGATGCACAGTCAGATATAAATAGACCCTTGAAGTCTTACAACTATCTATGATACTGGATCTCAAGCTTATTTGGTTAGTAAGTACCGTCCACCAAGTTATACTTCGAATAACCACCCGGACAAATTCCAAAGCTAATTTCGAATTTTAAAATTTGACAATTCACGAGAAGAGTAACGTAACGTCAAAGGATATGTTTGTCCCTTTTCAACGATCCGTCCGAATACGTCCACCCAAACGGAGACATAAAGTTATACTACGACGTGACCTTCGTGGCATAGACATGCGGGCACTGCAGGATGACTTGCGCAATGCTGACTGGCACAGCGTTGGAAGTGTTGGGGATATAGACGTAAGAGTAGAGGCTTTCAATGCAACATTGCTTGCGATTTTTGATCAACATGCTCCTTTGAAGCCTATGCGCGTCCGTCACTTTCCTGCACCGTGGCTTACCCCCGAAATTAAAGGACTCATGGAGAAGAGAAATAGAGCTCGCATTAAACTTAGATCTGATCCTTCTGAGAGCAATCGTCTTCGTTATAGTTCGCTGCGTAATCGCTGTAACAGAGTTTGTCGTGAGGCAAGACGTCGGTATATTCACAAGTCCATCGACGAGTGTCCTCCGACAAAACTTTGGAATTTTTTGAAGTCACTAGGGGTGGGTAAAGTTCAACAGCGTCCAGATGGTACTCTCGACTTAGACGGTATGAATTCTCATTTTAGTTACTCTCCTACTACTCTGGACCCATCTGTTAAGCAGAGCACTATTTCATCACTTTCTGACAGGCCACGCCCCAACTCCTCTGCCTTCGACCTGGGTATCATTTCTCCACAGGAAATACTTTCTATCCTCAAGAGTATTAAGACAAAAGCCATTGGTGAGGATAGCCTGAGTCTGGATATGCTCATGCTTGCAGCGGATTACATTGTTCCTGTCCTTTCCCAAATTATAAATTACTCCTTTTCATCTGGTACCTTCCCGTCTATATGGAAACACGCCCATGTAATCCCACTTCCCAAAACTTCTAGTCCAATCTCTTATTCCCAATATCGGCCCATTTCCATCCTTCCAGTTTTATCAAAAATAATTGAGCACGTCGTAAATCGTCGCCTTTCTTCACATCTCAACAGACATAGTATGGTCAATCCTCTCCAATCTGGTTTCCGCCCCGGGCATAGCACTGTCACGGCGTTGGTTAAGGTAACCGATGACGTTCGTCTTAATATCGAGGGGGGGAAGCTCACTCTCCTTGTGCTCTTGGACTTTAGTAGTGCCTTCAATAATGTAGATTTTGATATTCTCCTAGGTATACTTAATACGCTTAACCTTTCTCAATCTGCTCTTGCTTGGTTTCGAAGCTACCTCTTTGGTAGGCGCCAGCGAGTAAGGGTCGACGACAAGGTCTCCGGGTGGTGTAACCTTACCGCTGGTGTCCCCCAGGGTGGTGTGCTCTCTCCTCTGCTTTTTTCCATCTTTATTGACGGCATTACTAAATCTTTAAGGTCTAATTACCATCTGTACGCAGACGATTTGCAGATTTACGCGGCGGCTAACATTGACGAACTTCCTTCTCTTTTCAGTAAGATTAATTGCGACCTAAGAGCTATTTGCAACTGGACTTTGAATTTCGGGCTACAAGTGAATGCTAAAAAATCGCAGGCAATTGTAATTGGCAGTCCTCATTTTGTCTCCAAACTAGCGAATATGGTGTTACCCGATGTTACCTATGACGGGACTTTGATTCCACTTTCCTCTACTGTCAAGAACTTGGGTGTCATCCTAGACCAGACACTCTCATGGACGCCGCATATATCGGAGGTCAGTAGGAAGCTATTTGCTTCGCTGCACTCTCTGAGGCGAATGCAAAACTTTCTTCCTCTTTCTACTAAAATCTGTCTTGCTCGCTCTCTCTTACTGCCACTCCTCGATTATGGTGACATTGCTTTTGTGGACCTAAGGGAGGAACTGCTTGACAAGCTAGAGCGCTTGCAAAATGCCTGCATTAGATATATATTCGGGTTACGTAAGTACGATCGCGTGTCTGCCTTCCGCTCGCAGCTTGGCTGGCTTCCGATTTATTAAATCAATTTCCAGCATAAAAAGTCAATGAAGTATGCTGTATTTCCAGGCTTCCACAGAGGCCAAGTCAAACTTTGTTTAAGATGTCAAAAAGATATCATTTTGTTATCATTCGCCCAACCGTCTCGCTCGCACCAATACATATTTCATCTAGTACGAGTGAAATGCACGCGCGAATGATATAAAATGACATCTTTTATAACAAAGTTCGAATTAGCATCAAGGTATATTAGGAAAATATACCTTATGACTTATGGCATTGCGTTAAGGTTTAATAATTCAATGCATAAAGTGTCTGTGTTTATGTGAAAAATGATAGGTGTCAATTTTTATATCTATTCACAAAACGTTTAGAATACAGGATGCACAGTCAGATATAAATAGACCCTTGAAGTCTTACAACTATCTATGATACTGGATCTCAAGCTTATTTGGTTAGTAAGTACCGTCCACCAAGTTATACTTCGAATAACCACCCGGACAAATTCCAAAGCTAATTTCGAATTTTAAAATTTGACAATTCACGAGAAGAGTAACGTAACGTCAAAGGATATGTTTGTCCCTTTTCAACGATCCTGTCATCCGATGCTTGAGTAGAGAAACTATAAGAAGCAAATGTCAGCAATTCGTAACGCTTAGTTTTTGTTAGCGATAGCGCATCTCGACATGAGAACTAGTATGAGCCTGGCCCTCGATTACGTATAATTGCAAGGAAACTTGGGATCAAGTTATCTTAGTCAATTTAGAGCAGTTGGAAATCAACTCATTGTGAAATTTTTGAACGTTTTCAAATAATTTGTTGGATTAAGTAGTAAAAGTGTTACAGTATGTTATATATTTGTGATCTACTCACAAGGCCCTTTCATTTGGTACCCCACATGGTATGTTTAAAAGAAAAATGGTAAAAACTTTGCATCACAGTAACTACCCTCACCACTTTCGCGCTTGTCATCTCATATATTTGTGTTCAGGATATTATACTGAATGCACTGATACCAAATATACTCATATCCGAGACGACATGAGCGTAAATTTTTCTAGAAGACTTTTCGAGAAAAGGCCAGGCTACAATATCTGTACAGGTTGATTGATACTGAGTGTATTAACACCATGTTCACCCATATCCAAGACGATATGAACGAAAAGTAACCTAAAGCCACCCTACCAACATTTTCGTAACAATGAGAGATTACACTGATTTAAACTTTCACGATTTTTACACATTATTAAATTATACAACGATACGCGATTAAGTCCCGTTGTATAATTTAATAATGAGAGATTATTTCTTGGAAATAATGTTGTAATATAAACTCCTTGTAGAGCACCTACCTGCGAAGAGATCGTGCTGTCAAAGTTGTTAATGATTTAATATAATATTGTTAGTTAACTAAAGTTTTATTAATGCATCATTTCATCTTATACACCGCGGGATTTAATAACCCGAAAGATTTAAACCACGTATTTTTGACGACAGTACGAGTAAATAATGTTATATCAACATGGGTCCAATTATATATTTTAATTAAACTACTATTTCAGTACAAATTAAATCATATTAATTTACCGCTTCTTTGTGAACAAACCTTTATTCAGAGAGTGAGCGAGTTTAATTAATCTCAAGTAGAGAAATAGAGAGCGAGCATGACATTTCACGAATCACTCCGATATCATACGATGCACGGCGAATGCAGTGACATGTGTTCCATGACAAGAAGTGTCAAGTTATGTCTAGGATCATGTTTACGTTGAAATTATTTCAATTGATTGGCACCTCAAAATACCACAAATTGTATCAAAACTTTATTAATTACTACAACAGTAGGTACAGTGCAGTTATTATTGTTGAAACTTTGCAATAAAATCTTTTCCTTTGAGTGAGATAACCAAAGCCATTAACCATGATTATATCCGAAAGAAATCATGTCTCTTATTGTTTTAACTCTTACTACAGCTGGAAAGGGATGATTACTTTGTTAAAATCAATGAATGACCTTTTGTTAAAATATCGATCATGCTTATCAGTACGTATTTTAAAATCGATCATGCTTATCAGTACGTATTTTAAATTCTCGATGTGTTGATTTATACTGAGTAAAGTAAAATAAACAACTATGTTAAACAATTACGCTTTTTTATTAATTTAATGAATTAGGTTTTCACACCTGAGGATGCCGAAGACCGGGCAAAGTGGAGAAGGCTGAGCAGGAAAGCGGACCCTGGCGCTAGACCGGGAAAACGCTAGGTTGAAGAAGAAGAATGAATTAGGTTTTCGAAGCGTGTACCACCGTTTTCAGCACAAAGATTTAATTTTAAACGGATTTCATTATTTAGGTTTACAAAAGTGTTCTTTATTTCTTCGGAAGCCGTTCGAATTTTTATTAATAATTCTTCTCCAGACTTCACTGGTGTTGAGTATTCCTTCCTTATCTTTCAGAGTTCCCCATAGAAAAAAAACCAATGGCGTTAAGTCGGGTGACCGGGCGGGCCAGGTTAGGACGTTGCTTCCACGGCCAATCCACCTCTCAGGGTATTGTTCGTCTAGCCAATTTACGAACTGGGAACGAGGCTGAAGTGGGTCCGTCGTGCCGGAAGCACATAGTTCTTCGGGTTTCCAAATCCGTACACAAAGTGAATATCCGCTAAATGAGCCGGAGGATAATGCGGCATGGCGAATTTTATTTATTACAGTCAATCAAATTTAAAGATTTTATCTTGCGCATATCTTGACATCAATTTCGTCATTTTCGTCAAACTATCAGCCAGTTATCGTGAAGGTAAATAGTTTGCACTCTCGTGATTGAGAACAGAACAAAATTTCGTTAGAAGTTCGAATTTGGCTAATAAAGTCCGTCAACCAAATCTTGTCAGTAGTAAAAGGCGGCAAATTTGAAAAATCGCGGGTTAGCAACACTGTGTTCGAATAATTCCAAAATGCGTGTCATCTGTGTTTTATCTGTGGAATGTGGATCGTGAACGACAGCCGTCACCTTATTTGTTTTCATTTGGTTTTCATTCTGAATCGTTTCTGTTTCAAGAGATATTTCTGCTGTCACCATTAAATACCAATACATTAAATAAGAATAAGCAAAGCTAAGGGGCCTACAATGTACAATCATGCTCGTTGATGGTAAACATTACTAAAAATTGAGGTTATGACAAGTACATACTGGAAGAACTCTTTCGAACTTTTAAGATTATGTTCAGTTTTTTTGTTTTAGGGTTAAAAGGCATAAATAAAATTAAAACGTTTGCCTAAATCTATCCAACAAGACCATAAATTGTGTCCTGGAAACCGTCCATAGGCCCACATGTCTAATATTTTCAGCAATCAGTTGTGACTATTTACAAAGATGCAATAATACTACAGAGTATTATGCTTGGTTGAAGTGACCCGGTAACATTGGTAACTTCATTATATTTTTTCAATTAATGACCTGAATTATAGTGTAAGCTAAAGTGACCCTTATCTTATTTACCTTTAAATTAAATAAACACCCAAATATCAGTTGTTTTATTTTTAATATGTAATCCTATTGTACAATATATACCAATCAAAAAAATTACACAGGTATGTCATATTCATCCAGAAGAGTACACTAATTTACATTAACAAGTGGCATATTATATTGTAAATAACAAATATATGCACTATCTAATTATCTGCATTTTGATATGATTTTATTTTAGTAAACATAGAAGACATAGATAGGGAACAAAGAGAATATAAGCACTACGATAGGCAGTTCTTTTTGATATCTTCAAATTTGTTCATCATTTTGATTAACATTGTTTTAACATCGCTTTTAAATTGTCCGTCCATGTTTCAAATTTTTTCAATAAACCGCGAGTGACAATTTGAATTAACGTACGCAGGGCGCGCTCAGCGGAAAAAAAAATCTTTTGGTTCGATGTACATTGCTGCTATTCTTAGCGCAATACTGCTCTTTGAGTGTTGCCCTACTTTAGTTTGCTTTACATTGCTACTGACAAGATTTGGTTGACGGACTATAACCATGCAGTTAGTGCGTCTGCGTGTAAAATTAGTTGGTGGCTACGTCACGCATAAGGGTGTGTTAGAATTGAGATTTTTTAACTTGTGATTTGTTTTAAATAATTAATATCTCTTAAATTATGGGTTTTTGGACTATGTGTTATATAACTTTATATACTCTAATTAGGATCTAAAATCGTTGGTTTAAATCTTTCAGGTAATAACCCCCGCGGTGTATATAACCCTATTACCCTTTGAATTACCTTTTTCACGTTTTCTACAGCAATGCAGTCGACTGCAGCAATTTTGAAGCGCGACATTGCTACCGACTGCATTACTGTGGTAAATGTCAAAATCGAAGTTCCTGTCTGGATTTTGGCGTACATTAAAAATAAATAATCAAAGGAGGTCATCGATCAAATGGCCCGGAGGACAAGCCATCGTTAACTGGTAGAGAATGCCTTATGGCATTAAGTCCGCCTCTTGTACTATAAGGTTTTTCTTTTGTGCAATAAAGATTAACCACTTTATTCATAAACTTTACGGGCCTGATTTAGTTCAATTATGTTTATCCCTTACTTACAAATACATAAGTTAAAGTGACAGATAAGGACAAACGATTATTACTATTATTAGCTAATTGAAGTTTGTAGCGCGTTTATGAATAAGGGGTTAAAGAAATAAAATAAATACAGATGATGACAGTAATTATATACGTATTCGCTAGGTGCACGACTGGTGCGGCCCTCATTTTGGCGGACTTTCTACGTTAAATCTTATGGAGTAAAATTAGTTCAAGCGGCTGCCGCTAGTACTAATGGCGGACATTCCATAAGATTACCTGTGTTTGTGACGATCAGCGCCACTTCCCCCTCCACCGACTTCGCACCTTGCCAATATTATATCAAAGACGCCTGTACCTAATATAAACCGACCAAGTAACGAATTAGCTATACCATCATATTTAAAAAACTAATTTATGACGTTTTGCAACCTTCTTATTTTGGCAAATATATTCCGACACAGCCGGGTGGTATTTTATCTGTCCAATCTCGGTCCATTGTGTATTTGCGTCTCACATTTTGCTTAATGAGAGAGTGAGACGCAATGCATATTGGACAAAGATCTTAAACAAGTAGAATACCACCTCTTTCATTTGATAAACATAAAGAATAATTAATTAATTACTTTGACATACTCGAGAAGACCTTGGTAGATCTTAGCCCTCAATTTGATCACACCATTATCATGGGTGATTTCAACACATGTCTTTTAAAAAAAGATCATCGCTCTCTTAAACTTCATTCGCTTGTAAATTCCCTTAATCTTAATATTCTGCCCCTTGGGCCAACTCACTTTCCACACAACGGTCCTCCTTCACTTTTAGATCTAATTCTAACTTCTTCCCCGGATTTAGTTACTTCGCATGGGCAATTTGATGCTGCTTCCTTTTCTTGTCACGACTTGATTTTTGCTTCTTTTAGAATACGTCCACCCAAACGGAGACATAAAGTTATACTACGACGTGACCTTCGTGGCATAGACATGCGGGCACTGCAGGATGACTTGCGCAATGCTGACTGGCACAGCGTTGGAAGTGTTGGGGATATAGACGTAAGAGTAGAGGCTTTCAATGCAACATTGCTTGCGATTTTTGATCAACATGCTCCTTTGAAGCCTATGCGCGTCCGTCACTTTCCTGCACCGTGGCTTACCCCCGAAATTAAAGGACTCATGGAGAAGAGAAATAGAGCTCGCATTAAACTTAGATCTGATCCTTCTGAGAGCAATCGTCTTCGTTATAGTTCGCTGCGTAATCGCTGTAACAGAGTTTGTCGTGAGGCAAGACGTCGGTATATTCACAAGTCCATCGACGAGTGTCCTCCGACAAAACTTTGGAATTTTTTGAAGTCACTAGGGGTGGGTAAAGTTCAACAGCGTCCAGATGGTACTCTCGACTTAGACGGTATGAATTCTCATTTTAGTTACTCTCCTACTACTCTGGACCCATCTGTTAAGCAGAGCACTATTTCATCACTTTCTGACAGGCCACGCCCCAACTCCTCTGCCTTCGACCTGGGTATCATTTCTCCACAGGAAATACTTTCTATCCTCAAGAGTATTAAGACAAAAGCCATTGGTGAGGATAGCCTGAGTCTGGATATGCTCATGCTTGCAGCGGATTACATTGTTCCTGTCCTTTCCCAAATTATAAATTACTCCTTTTCATCTGGTACCTTCCCGTCTATATGGAAACACGCCCATGTAATCCCACTTCCCAAAACTTCTAGTCCAATCTCTTATTCCCAATATCGGCCCATTTCCATCCTTCCAGTTTTATCAAAAATAATTGAGCACGTCGTAAATCGTCGCCTTTCTTCACATCTCAACAGACATAGTATGGTCAATCCTCTCCAATCTGGTTTCCGCCCCGGGCATAGCACTGTCACGGCGTTGGTTAAGGTAACCGATGACGTTCGTCTTAATATCGAGGGGGGGAAGCTCACTCTCCTTGTGCTCTTGGACTTTAGTAGTGCCTTCAATAATGTAGATTTTGATATTCTCCTAGGTATACTTAATACGCTTAACCTTTCTCAATCTGCTCTTGCTTGGTTTCGAAGCTACCTCTTTGGTAGGCGCCAGCGAGTAAGGGTCGACGACAAGGTCTCCGGGTGGTGTAACCTTACCGCTGGTGTCCCCCAGGGTGGTGTGCTCTCTCCTCTGCTTTTTTCCATCTTTATTGACGGCATTACTAAATCTTTAAGGTCTAATTACCATCTGTACGCAGACGATTTGCAGATTTACGCGGCGGCTAACATTGACGAACTTCCTTCTCTTTTCAGTAAGATTAATTGCGACCTAAGAGCTATTTGCAACTGGACTTTGAATTTCGGGCTACAAGTGAATGCTAAAAAATCGCAGGCAATTGTAATTGGCAGTCCTCATTTTGTCTCCAAACTAGCGAATATGGTGTTACCCGATGTTACCTATGACGGGACTTTGATTCCACTTTCCTCTACTGTCAAGAACTTGGGTGTCATCCTAGACCAGACACTCTCATGGACGCCGCATATATCGGAGGTCAGTAGGAAGCTATTTGCTTCGCTGCACTCTCTGAGGCGAATGCAAAACTTTCTTCCTCTTTCTACTAAAATCTGTCTTGCTCGCTCTCTCTTACTGCCACTCCTCGATTATGGTGACATTGCTTTTGTGGACCTAAGGGAGGAACTGCTTGACAAGCTAGAGCGCTTGCAAAATGCCTGCATTAGATATATATTCGGGTTACGTAAGTACGATCGCGTGTCTGCCTTCCGCTCGCAGCTTGGCTGGCTTCCGATACGTCGTCGTAGGGATGTGCATGTTCTGTCATTACTCTTTAACGTGTTATTTAATCCCGCATCCCCTACGTATCTATCAGAGAGATTTAGTTTTCTGGCTACTGTTAGCGGTCACCGTCTGCGATCTAGTGAAAATCTGACTTTAGCCATTCCGCCGAAAAAGTCGCGTGCGTACTGTAAGTCTTTCACGGCCTACTCAGTTAAGCTGTGGAACGATCTACCAGTGGACGTAAGGAAATCGCAATCTGTTGCCTCACTCAAGGAGAAGTTGAAAAAGTTGTGGTTATTAGACTCCTGATGTAGTTAGAACTGAATACTTTGTATATATATATTTATATATTATTTATATATAGATTATATGTTTATGTAGTTAGTAAACAGCGGTATGTTTATGTATACGTATATGTATATGTGTATATAGGTTATATATGTATAAGTATGTTTATAGTTTATGCGTATTTATGAGTAGGTAGTACTGGTTTTCTCTTTATTTATTGCTCTCGTCTTCCTTTATGTGTATCCAAAATTCTTATATTGCTATTTGTCCATATTAAATTGTCTTTCACCTGTTAGTGTTTGATCCTTTCGCATTTTCTCAAAGGTTAGCTGGAAGAGATCCCTTTTAGGGATAAGTTCGCCTTTGTACATAACATTCTTATTTTTGTTTTGTTTTTGTCCGTTTTATGTAAACCTGTTTATGTGCAATAAAGTGACATACATACATACATACAAGAATAATGACAAAAGACTATGAACTCTAACTACTAGAATTAAAGTTGAGTTGAGAGTACATAATTATCTTTAATGTATTTTGACTGATTCTATTTCAATTTGACAGAAGCCCTGCCGTATTTATGATCAATAAGGTCTACTGGCCTTAAAATTGTGTATGAAATTACAAGCAAATATCAGCTTAAAGAATGATAGTGTTAACGTTAGTTTGGTAACGTTAGTTTGTAATGTGAATTGGGTAACGTTAACAAGCCCTGCAATAAAAAGTAAAATTACCGGTAAAATTAACGTTAACTAGCTAACGTTATAATAATGTTAAGTTATCAAGTATCGTTACCATTTACTACCGGTAATAAGGTATTTTTATGATTTTAACGTTAAGTAACGTTACTTTATAATGTGAATTGGTAACGTTAACAAGCCCTGTCCACTATCTCCTAATAAACGCAAGCCGCAAAATGCATTCGAGCCGTCAAAACGTAATCGATACCAGTGACAGCTACATTAGCAACCCTCTTATAGTGGGAGAGCTGGCATTGTAAATCTTATGTGATAGGTAACTAAAGAAAGCTAGTAGTCTATTTAGAGTCCGGCTTAACTAACTTCGCACTGATTTGAATGGAACAACGTGAGCAAGTGTCATTATAAAAGTCATAGAATCTGCGCGGAAAGAGAAGAGTCGTGGAATGTATGGGGCCCAATACATTCCACGACTCTACTTTCATACAAATATGACATTAACACACATTGCTACATTGTGTCATTGCAAATGCCATGCAGAGTTATCTTGATCAGACTCTAATTGTGTTCATGTGTTCCTAGAATATTATTTCAGTACCTAAAAGCTTCCAATCTAATATTTTTTTTACAAAATACGTATTTTTATAACAGGTGTAGTGTAGGTACATAATTATAAAGGAATAAGGAATAAATATTTCAAAACATAGTTTTTTTTTCTGTTTACCAAATCGCAAAAGCCTAACACAAAATTTGCTACAATTACTACTGCCTGGATACAATTACTACGAGTATCATTGATTGCCCAAAATTATCCCACAAACTTTGTTAATACTGTTACTAATTTTAAGCTACTTGGGGCCACTTGCGTCATCCAGGGTTAGCCATAGCCACTAACTAAGGGTTAACCGGTTAAAACCAGGTTTACCAGTATAATATAACTCTGTGTTAACGGTTAACTCCGAGTTAATGGCTAACCTTCGATGATGCAAGTGGACCCTTAATTCGTTAAGTATATATTGACGTGAGATCTACATAGCCGGTTCTTAGTCTGAGTTATACCCCAACTGTCAATATTGCTACGCTGGTGTATTCATTACCAACCCCCATGAGGCGATTCCAATGCACGTCTGCAAATTAATGCTACACTAATACATGATTTGCTACATTGGTGCATTTAGCCAGTACTATGACAGGCGGGCTAGCACATGATAGACTACTATCTCGCCGCGAGATACTGTCGCGACAATAATGTGCTAGGCCTACTGAACGACCGAATTTTGTTTTTATAGCTCTAAATTAGCCAATAGGTTTCTTAAATTTATTATATTTATTATTACCCCCTTATTCATAAAATTTTGCAATCGCTTACAAAACTCTGTTATATTTTGTCTTTATCTAACAAACGGAAATGTCAAAATGACGGATAACTTTTTCGAATTAACAAACGCTTATGAACAGTAATTAATTCAACAATATTGGGCAAAATATGTTGAGTGCGGCAGAGTGGCCGGCCAAGTCCGATCAGATACGAGTAGGCAGATTGGACCATCATAAACAATGCCCACTAAGATGCATGACCTGTTTTGTTATTCCATCTTCCCATTCACAAACAAAGCTTAGTCAAGATGATTATCCGGACAGACGGAAGAGTCGACAGCCAGCGATTAGATCGAGCCACCGAGGGCACGTAGTATATTGGATAAACGTCAAACTTGACGTATGGCTGCGCACCGCACAATATTGGATCTTCAGAGCTGGAAGAACGTAACTGAGGTAATTTTCTGCTAAGATGCGACTTTTTGTGTGAGGAGTTTATTATTACTGCATCTGTCTGACATCTCATCCAGGCGACAGCCTGGGTTACGGAAAATGTGCAATATTATTAAAAAACGAAAGTAAAATCAAATATCATATTATTATTTCATATTGATGCTGCTACTAAATTGAGGCTACTAAGTATCTCAAACAGAGAATAGTTTTAACTAAAAAAAAATGTTTTGAGAACCATCTCTCCGTGTATGAAGAAATTCATCGTATGAATTTCAAATCACTACATAGTATAAACAAAGTCGCTTCCCGCAGTCTGTCTGTATGTATGCTGAGATCTTTAAAACTACGCAACGGATTTTGATGCGATTTTTTTTTAATAGAGAGTAATTCAAGAGGAAGGTTTATATTTAAAAATTATTTAATCTTAATACCATTCCAATTAGCTGACCAAGGGCAGGTTTAATTTCAGCAAGCTGTACCCGCAACTTTTTCATTACTTACACAATTTGTTGCACAATGTTTAGATAAATACTTACCTACTTACTTCATATACCTAAGATGGACTAATTGCCTACCTAACCCTTATATTTTACCTAAGAACTGATGTAAAAAAGTAATGAAATAAATGCATTTGTATTTGTATAAATTGTTAACCCGTGCGAAGTTTATTTATATTCGTGTATCAAATTTTTCATGGCAATTGTCCACTTTTGTGAAGATTCTCTCAGTAGGTATATTCAAAAGTATTAAAATTCATAGTTGTATCTACATACAAGCACAGCTGTGTCCATAGCATCAGTGTTAATTCTCCAAGGTTAACGGGACATTAATCCCTGAAAGGTCGCTTGCCACAATTTGGCATGCAAGACTTGTAAGTTATAAGAGCTATCGACGGCTTGAAACGTCGTTTGATGTGTCTGCCCTTTGGCCCGACCTACAATGGCGGCTAATGCATTGGGAGAAAGACAAGTTAATGATAAAGGATACTCGACAAAAATCGTGTTGATCATTGTTATACGCGGCGCCAAGTTAATGAGGTAGAATTGAATGCTATGGTGCCGTTTCTGAACATGATAAGTCGTAAGTTCGTAACTCCAACCATTTAAACGATCTATCCACTTGACTGGCTATCTTGATAATTAATGACTATTATTTCTTTATCTGTCTTTAAACTTAAGTAAGGTTATTTTATAATATGGATATAAAAATAAAATACAAAAACACTTACAAAAACAATACAAAATACTTATAAACATATTATAAAAAACCTAACCTAGGGTGCCGCCAGCAGCGGGGCAAGGCCCAAGCTGCCGGTGGTCAGGGCTGCAGAGAGAGGAACAGCAGGCGGACTATCCGCGCCGTGTCCAAGATCACCGCCTTCTGCATCTGACCCTTGATCCAACCACCTAGCGAGAGTCTCTCAAGATGTTGGTCGAGACTCTTCGCTATTAGACCGTTCACTGAAACGACTATCGGGACAATGATCGTCGAATCAACTTCCCACCTGGCGGTTATCTCGTGAGCCAAGTCTAGCTACTTACTGGACTTGTCCTTCTCGGCTTTTACGAGATTCTCATCATGGTGATGTCAACGAGCACGGCCCGGCGTTGCGATCGATCTACTATCACAATGTCAGGCTTATTGGCTACAATAATTGACTATTATTTATTATTAACGTAATGAGATCATTACGAATGCACGATCATTCTCATGTGGCACCCTACAGATGGGTCAAGATCGCAAGGCCCTCAATTAACACGATGGGAAGACGAAATTATACTCACAGTGGGACCACTCTGGATAAGGGTGGCAAGAGAGAGAAAATACTGGAAGGAGTTGGAGGAGGCCTTTGCCGACAGGCACACTGAACTAAGAGACTTCATATAAACATTCAAAACTAAAATTACTACTAAAATCAACAAACATGTTGAAAATAAAGGGTTATATATCATATATCAATGAGATCATTACATTAATAATTACAGGTTAAAAAGCGAACGGCCCCAAGTGTCGAGCAGTCGTTGTTATTAACTTATCTTTGGTATTGGGTGAGGTTATTTAGGTAATGTGGGCATTAGCTTTATCAAGGCTTTATGTCAAACATTGAATTAGGTCTGGCTAACTAACCTTACATTGAAACTAATTTATAGAATTGAAATCACGGTACGCTTTTAGTTTAGGTATCAAAACCTTATTTAATGCTATTATAAGTAATTTGCTTGCTAATATAAGTAGTATGTAATAATATGTGTGTTTGTGTTTAATAGTTTCCATATTTTGCTCCGTGCACTACCTGTTGACTTTTTTTTGAGTTCTACATTTCCTGCAACCCAAAGGTTGTCTGAAAGAGATCGCTTTTTAGCGATAAGACCGCCTGTTGTTACCTGGTTCTATTTTTCCGTTAAAATTTTTTTGTAGTTTTACATGTATGTATGTAAAATGTATAATTAATATAATTATTGGTGCAATAAAGAATATGTGTTCTGTAGCCAATCAAATACTCATATTATTATATGGTAATGCTAAAACTGTCGCCTGTCAACTATCTCAAACCTCTGCGACATTGTCTGATAAGTTATCCCAATTACTGATTTCAGAGATTATACTTAAGATCGATTTATTGGTTAACTCTAAATCTTGATCGAAACTTGTGGAAATTAATTACTCAAGACATGAAGTTAGGTACACCAAAAATATGTAAGAAGCAGAAATATATTTAACGATGTCACGAGTTTGCTATGTCTCTTGTAAATCCCTTAAACGTAGCTTGATAGCTATTTTCAAGGATTAATTTCAAGAGAATCGCTCTGCAGAAACTATTTTCTCTCTATGTTATCTAACACATTTTTCACCAGATATTGTATCTCCCAAAACCATAAAATAAATGATAGCAAAGCGTAAATTGCCGAGATTCCCTATCGGCTCTCAATAACCTAGGCCCAACCGATCCGTCCCAGCCTAACGCGATTTACTAGCCTTTTTCCATTTTCCGAGGCGACACTAAGCCCGAAAAATGGCGTAAACCGATGTCTGTGTTAAAAGAAAACAGTAAACTACTCGGCGCGACGCCCAGAAATGTTGGTCGATTTTTATTGACTTAAAAAACGAATGTGCTGTGTAGTCCCCAAGTCCCTGTAGAAAGACATCGAAGTACCTAACTAGAATGGATGTTGCATTTCAAGTCGAACGCTTGTTCCTATCGCTGACTGTATTTTTAGGGTTCCGTAGCCAAATGGCAAAAAACGGAACCCTTATAGATTCGTCATGTCTGTCTGTCTGTCCGTCTGTCTGTCCGTCCGTATGTCACAGCCACTTTTCTCCGAAACTATAAGAAGTATACTGTTGAAACTTGGTAAGTAGATGTATTCTGTGAACCGCATTAAGATTTTCACACAAAAATAGATAAAAAACAATAAATTTTTGGGGTTCCCCATACTTCGAACTGAAACCCAAAAAATTTTTTTTCATCAAACCCATACGTGTGGGGTATCTATGGATAGGTCTTCAAAAATGATATTGAGGTTTCTAATATCATTTTTTTCTAAACTGAATAGTTTGCGCGAGAGACACTTCCAAAGTGGTAAAATGTGTCCCCCCCCCCCCCCCCCGTAACTTCTAAAATAACAGAATGATAAAACTAAAAAAAATATATGATGTACATTACCATGTAAACTTCCACCGAAAATTGGTTTGAACGAGATCTCGTAAGTAGTTTTTTTTTTATACGTCATAAATCGCCTAAATACGGAACCCTTCATGGGCGAGTCCGACTCGCACTTGGCCGCTTTTTTTGTTTAGACTGATACAAACTAACTTATCACGATTATTCTGATCGTCACAATAATTAAAGAGGTTTCTTATTTTTATTACAGAGGTCAATCATCCGTTTCTATACTTTATATTATAGGATTTGCTTGACGGTACCATAACGGTGCCATAAAGTAGAATGCTTTCCGGAGCTACATAAAGTCTTATAGAAATAACAGACACAAGACTGATAAATAGACACAAGCACAGGTGAAGTTAAAAACAGGTTATAAGAATACTAAATTCCTTCGAAACCAATGCATCTTGTTTTTCAAACAAGAGAAACATTTCTTTCTCGCAAATTAAAACTATCTGCGGAGTTGGAAACAAACAAGTAGAGAGGAATGGTGACCCGTTTCCCAGCGATGGTTTGGCGATATAAATTACTGGCCTCTGGTATTCTCTTTGGTTAGCCGAACGCGGCCGGCAAAATGCTAAGCTAAACAATGTAACGTGACCTCTATAATCATACTACATATGTTATTGCCTGAAATTTCGTATTAAAGACGCACTTGTTTTATTGCTGATTGTGCTTCATGCCCCAAAGAATTGGTAACACATCAAAACGTGCTATTCAATAAGTGCCTATGCATAATATGGAATAAGATATTCCATATAAATAACGCATGGTCACTTAATAAGTTTATGTCATGTGGATATATATATATATATATATGTATATATACATTGAACTTATACTGGTTCTCCGGATCGTTGATTCTGATACTGGTGCTTGTTAAATGTTAAGAATATCGCCTTGCAAGGAATGGTCGGGACAGTTTTTGTTCCTGCATTTAGCAAGCTCTAGGTGAAATTAAAGTAAATAATGTTAAAATGCGAGCTTCTTTTGTACAATTTTAGACATTCCTTTTGTTAAGAATAGGCATTTTTATTCTTAACTATTTGTTTATTCAAAAAAGCAAGATTATTTAATAAATATCATTGCCGGGGAATCTAAAAAACACCTCAACTGAATATAACGGTTAATAGCTACTGTAAATAAAAATAATTCGAAATAAAATTCAACCATTGTAACCAATACCTTGTTTGTTCGTAAATCTTCCTTGAATACAAATGCAATCAACAACCTTTCTTTCGTTAAAAGCAATAATTTACCGCCCAACGTTTCCTCGAAAATAGACTCCGAGAAAAAACCCCGAAAGAAAATAACAGTGGTAACATTTTCAGTCTAAATTAGTGTTTTTGTTAGCGGAAATCGACACGGGGTCTTATTCTCCAATTCCCATTTAAGGCAAATTGTGCCCAGGCTGATTTTTGATAGGTATTTAGATTAGAATTATAGTACCTACATAGGTATATAAAATTAAAATTGCTCGATCTATCAAGCTATTTAATGTTTAAATTCGATTCTAGACGAATTCTAAAATCGAGTAGAAAATACCACAAATCGACCTGGCAGTAGTACCTTGCCTGAAGAGTAAACCTGAGATAGATATTTTCTTCTCGTTCTTCCACACAAAAGAACAAAACGGAGAAATCTTTTAGTTCAAGGTCCCTTCTTACTTTTTTTCCTCCAAAATTAAACACACTTGAAAATGTGCGTATAAAATATACATGGTAAGTACCTATATCTTGATTTGCTTTTTATAATGAAAGATGGGAAGATTTTACCACCAACAAACAACATAATAGATGAAACCGTCAAAAATGAAACGTCAAAGTTGAAGTTTAAGGGACGCCTTCTTCCTAGCAGTGGGTCACTCAAGTATAGGCTTGTAAAAATACGCTTAAATAGGGTCTCTCGATGACGAACGCCCACAACTTCAATATTAGAAATGTTAAACAGTCGAAATGAGATCGGTTTCTCGGAACCTTGATCTGGAAGGTATTAATTAGATGGCTCTGGTTTGCCAACCTATAGGTGTAGCTGTAGGTTCAGTAAAGGCTTTTGGCAAATTCGGCTTATTAAACTTGCTGAATATTCGACGTTCGTTAATTAGAATTAGGAACATTAAATTATTGGTAACTATTATTGGTTTGCCTTTTGGATCATTATAGAATTAAATATGTATAATCTTTGGTATAGCTGTATCACAATTTATACATAAGATGTAAATGTGAAAGCAGTCTATGTAATTTATGTAGAGGTAGGATTTATGGACTAAAATTGCTTTGAACGTAGTTCTTTTCCTTTTTTCCGGATTATTAAAATACTTAAAATTGCAGCAGCAAATACAGTACCTAAATATGAAGTGGATTTAGTACGTTGGTGAATAACGTTGCATGCCACAGACGTATCCAGGCTCGCTCCACTTAAGCTTAGTCTTGGCACCCGTCTCGCATATACATCGGCGACTAACGCAAGGGATTTAAGGGCTGTCATAAAGCATATAGCGAGCACAAATTAGAGGTCGTACAATACCTACTAGTTTATGCTAAAATCAAAGTGCAAAATGTTAAATCAATCAAAGATAATTAAATCACTACGTAAATCAATGTTAAGGGCAAGTTAAAATTCGTTTTAACTAAGTCTGGGGAAGTTTTGTCTAAGTAAGTAAGACAAGGATACAACACAAATTAGGTAGGTACAGATATCTACATCTACAAATCTACGAAACAATAAGTAGTTTTATTATGGTTACTATTTTCTGTGAATATACCTTTACACTAATTTGGTTGGTCGAAATCTCGAGCTAGAAAACATCTCGCTAACTAAGCCCACTCTCAAATCATAAATTATTACTAATATAAGGTCAAGTAACTCAAGTAACAAATGCATGCAGGTTTGCGGCCGTAGCCCGTACCGGGATTTTTACCATTTCCCGTAGACCCAACTCATATGTCTAGTCGTTGTTAATGGTTACAGTTTTCCATATTTAAGTAGATCATCACGAGATGGCCACGGAAACGCCTGAATTTCACATGAGTGGGTGAGCCGCGGCAAAACACACATTTTCATTTAAATTACCTATTAATAAAGTAACAGCGACTAGCCCAAATTAAAGTGGTGGGTTCTTATTATTTTAGGGTTCCGCATTCATTCATATGGTATAGTTAACTTTATTTTGAGATGTTTTCATCGTTATGATACCCAAAGTAATTTAATTATGATGAAACCCAATGTGGAAATATTCATGCATGAGGACATCGCAAACAAAGGAATAATTACATTAAAATATGGGATAGTAATATTATGAAGAAGAGAAACGTGATATGTATGTATAAAGTAACGCGTATTGCATATGAAATGTCATTGTTTAACTTGTATAACGTTACATCTTTTATATCCATTATCCTAAAGGTACCGTTCCAATTCAGACTACACCAGCTTCACAGCTGCAGTGATGCGACGCGACATTACTGCCGAATTTCTTCGGGGTTTTTTCAAAACCCCAAACCGGAGGCGCCATAAGAAAGGGTAGGAAGGATGATCAATGTTTATCAAATATCAACTCGATGGCTTTAGCCAGTAGATTCATAGTGAAAGTATATCTTTTGGCGTTATTCATAAACGGCTGCTAACTTAATCAGTTGATGATCGTCGTTTGTCCCTATCTGTCGTTATACCATAGAGAGGTACAAACGACGATCACCAGCTGATTAACTTAGCTGACGTTTATGAATAACGCCGCCGATAGACGATAAACATAGCCAATTGGCTAAGCTTGAAAACTAAAAACATAATATTTTCTCGCCTTATTTTTTTAAGTTTAGTCAACTTTTATACTTTACATGCTATGAAATATACTGAAATACAAATAGGTAAAGACATGATGTTATCAGATCGAAGATTCAACAGCTCAAATAACCTGTGAACGGCTGTCTGCTGCATAAATCATTTTTGATACTTGCGATAAATATGCCTGCGAGGATCGCTAGTGTGCCTTGTGAATTTTGAAATATAATGGCTGATTTAGACCACGCGAAAACTCGCATGCGATTTTAGTTACATTGCGGACTGTTGGGTCTGTTGGTAACGTCCAATTCAACCGTCCGATCAAACCCCACAATGTAATGAAACTCGCATGCGAGTTCTCGCATCGTCTAAATGAGCCCTAAGTGTAGTACCTAAAAATATTACTGTCACTATGGCGATGCTTAGCATCATTTATAAAAACATTAAATGGCATGGGTTAGAATTAGATCTACTTTTCGCTTTAAATAGTGCAAAGTGTACGGTAACAATACTACACTGTGCATTAGTCATACCTGCGAAAGCCTTATCGCCATTATATTCTTAAAAGTTTAATAATAAAATAGAAGAGATTAATTTTTTAGCAGTGTGAGAACAACAGGCACCCATTAAAAACACTTGACTACAAAACTGTTTCGCATGCATTCTCCATATTAGTATTGCATATTTAATTTCAGTTCACTTCGACACCCGGTGTACAGTCAGCAGCAGAAGTTGCTAAGCGGGCGAGCTGTTCAAAATTACCTTGACACGCTCTTATCATCTTAACAATAAAGTCGCGTCAAGATCATCTTGAACACCTTGCCCGCTTAGCAACTTCTGCTGCTGACTGTATCAAAATATATTCATATTCCTTTGTTACCTACAAGATCGCCCGTTACAAAGGATGTAGTTATCCGAACTAGACACAGACGTATGCTAACATACGATACGGTGCAGGCACGAGACATTTCTCAATTCGATTCGAGCATCTGTCGCTAGGGTTAAGCCGGATACACACGGGCGTGTTAAATATGCAATTTTGATTCGACTAAGTGTAAATGGACGCTCGAAGCGGAGCGTTCGGCGGGGCGTGCAGCGTGGCGTCGTGATCACAAGTGATTTGAGCAGCGTGCACTAAGGCCGCTCCTATACGCTTGCATTTGTTTATCATGCACGCCGCACGCCCCGCCCTGCTGCACGCCCAACTCGAGCGTCCACTCAGGCCTTACACTGAGGTCTTTAGGACCGGGGCCTGATTTGGTCTAGGTAGATTTATTTATTTATTATGGGTGCATCCGGTAATAGGCGGGTCAGCACAGTTCATAATGTATGAGAGCTCTACATGAATTCTCACACTAGAGATTTTTTGAGATGTGATAACCTATGTTGCAAATACTATATTTAAAAAAAAATCTCCACAAAATATGTCACATGGTTTTAATAAATCCAAACTATTATTAAAATAGAAAAAATATATCAAAACATGAATCCGACACTCGAGATTTTTTAATATGCAGTTCTCAAACATATACTCATTATGTATTTATATTTTCTCCCAGCTTGACACCAAAACCAGCTCCCAATAATTTTCTTTATTAAAAATATTTTTTTATATAAAAATAACAACTATGTGTACATAACAATTACATGTTAATTAAGCTCTGTATATTTACTATATCCTACAAAAAAATCTCTCACGTAAATTAATCCATTTAATTACTATTAACCATTTTTGTTTTGAAAATGTTTTCGTTGCTTCGAGAAAATGGACAGTGGGTTTGTTTTTCACTTTCTCAAATCTCTTTCTCATGTTAGTGTAACAACAAAAAATCTCCCACGTATATGTAATATTGTATGGAATAAAACCATTATTAAATCATCCAAGCTATTTAAATTACCCTAAATGGCGGGTACTGATTCACTGTAGAGAACGTTTTATCGACTTCCATATCTCCGTCTCACTTCAATGTTCGCGGCAGACGATTGTTCCGCTTCAACAGCCGAGAGTTCGCGATCCGGTCGACCGTTAATTTTCCCATGACTATCTTACCCAGTTTCATCGGTATGCGTTGCGCGCTTACTTAACACACCTCAGGCCAAGCTCCTATAAAACGCGCAATGCATGCATGCATTACGGTATCTCCTATACGTCACATATGTCAGCTATGAGGCTATGACATGGCTATGACAGACTATGGCAGTTAGTTCCAAAGAAGTATACAGACTTGTCTACCCACCATAAAGTTTAGCGTAAAGAGAATATATCACTCCTTAGTGAAAAACCATACGGTTTGTGCGAAGTTGAGCGTTATGTCAATGCTAATAAAGATGATGGTTTGACTTACGGAAATGAATAATATAATATCATTTTATTTTATATTTCCAATTCCCGTTTCATTTACACCCAATATTAAATCTTTTTCCTTAATAAAATGCGTATATAATTACTGTCATCATCTGTATTTATTTTATTTCTTTAACCCCCGTTATTCATAAACGCGCTACAAACCTCAATTAGCTAATAATAGTAATAATCGTTTGTCCTTATCTGTCACTTTAACTTATGTATTTGTAAGTAAGGGATAAACATAATTGAACTAAATCAGGCCCGTAAAGTTTATGAATAAAGTGGTTAATCTTTATTGCACAAAAGAAAAACCTTATAGTACAAGAGGCGGACTTAATGCCATAAGGCATTCTCTACCAGTTAACGATGGCTTGTCCTCCGGCCCATTTGATCGATGACCTCCTTTGATTATTTATTTTTAATGGACGCCAAAATCCAGATAGGAACTTCGATTTTGACATTTACCACAGTAATGCAGTCGGTAGCAATGTCGCGCTTCAAAATTGCTGCAGTCGACTGCATTGCTGTAGAAAACGTGAAAAAGGTCATTCAAAGGGTAATAGGGTTATATACACCGCGGGATTTAATAACCCGAAAGATTTAAACCAACGATTTTAGAGCCTACTTAGAGTATATAAAGTTATATAACACATAGTCCAAAAACCCTTAATTTAAGAGATATTAATTATTTAAAACAAATCACAAGTAAAAAAATCTCAATTCTAACACACCCTTATGCGTGACGTAGCCACCAACTAATTTGACACGCAGACGCACTAACTACATGGTTATTAGCCAGTTTCACTTAATTAAGTTTGATATCCTACAAAAAGGTTTCACTACCGAAATTTTGTTCTGTTCTCAATCACGAGAGTACAAACTATTTACCTTTATGATAACTGGCTGATAGTTTGACGAAAATGACGAAATTGATGTCAATAAAATGACATATTTCATATGTCACACAAGATATGCGCAAGATAACATCTTTAAATTTGATTGACTGTAATAAATAAAATTCATTTAGCGGATATTCACTTTGTGTACGGATTTGGAAACCCGAAGAACTATGTGCTTCCGGCACGACGGACCCACTTCAGCCTAGAAGTTCGTAAATTGGCTAGACGAACAATACCCTGAGAGGTGGATTGGCCGTGGAAGCAACGTCCTAATCTGGCCCGCCCGGTCACCCGACTTAACGCCATTGGTTTTTTTCTATGGGGAACTCTGAAAGATAAGGAAGGAATACTCAACACCAGTGAACTCTGGAGAAGAATTATTAATAAAAATTCGAACGGCTTCCGAAGAAATAAAGAACACTTTTGTAAACCTAAATAATGAAATCCGTTTAAAATTAAATCTTTGTGCTGAAAACGGTGGTACACACTTCGAAAACCTAATTCATTAAATTAATAAAAAAGCGTAATTGTTTAACATACGAGGGGTGTTCAAAATATTCTCGGTATGAGAATGAAAACAAACAAGTACGAAAAGTTTGATATTTTTATTTTTCAATATACTCCCCCCCTATGTTCATACACTTAAAAGATCGATCAATTATTTTTTTTAATCCTGCATAAAAATATTTTTTATCTTTGGTGTAAAAATGCTCCTCCACTGCCGCCTTCAATGCTTCATCATCGGAAAATTTATTTCCACGCAGATCCTTTTTAAGATTGGGGAACAAAAAGAAGTCGCTGGGGGCTAAGTCCGGACTATACGGTGGGTTAGTAACAGTTTCAAACCCACATTCAACAATAGCTGCCTTGGCAATATGAGCAGTATGGACGGGGGCGTTGTCATGCAGAAGCATAACACCTTTGGTTAACTTTCCTCGCCTCTTTTCTTTGATTGCATCCTTTAATTGACGTAGAATGTTAGCGTAGTACTGTCCTGTGATATTTACACCTTTTTCTTTATAATCTATCAGTAATACTCCTTCACAATCCCAAAATATCGTGGCCATGACCTTGCCAGCTGAAGGGATGACCTTGAACTTCTTGGGATGAGCTGAACCCTTAATGTGCCACTGCATGGACTCTTGTTTACTCTCTGGGTCATAATGATGAACCCAGGTTTCATCTCCAGTAACTATTCTTTGCAGCACCTCATCAGGATTTTCACCGCACAGGTCAATAAAATCGGAACAACAAGCTACACGCATGTCTTTTTGAAGCCGAGTCAGCATTCGCGGAACCCATCTTGCACTTACTTTTGACATATTAAGATGGTCATGTATAATATCATGTACGGTACCAATAGAGAGATTGGTTACTTGTGCTATAGATTTTACCTTCACTCGACCATCTTCCAATATAAGTTTTTCCACTTTATCAATATTTTCTTGTGAAGTAGCTACTACAGGCCGGCCAGGTCTAGGGTCGTCTTCAACACTCTCCCTTCCACGTTTAAACTCGCTTGACCACTTTTGAATGGTAGATAAAGAAGGAGCAGACTCACGGTAAACACAATCCATTTCCTCTTTTATGGTTTTTTGATTTTTACCCTGTTTTGTCAAGAATTTTATCACGCATCGATGTTCTAATTTAGTTAACATTGTCAATTCCCACATGATGTTCATGTTTGTTCAGCAATTGCAGAAAAACAAAAGAACATCTCGGTTCGAATTATACTTTTTTTTAATGTCAATGAATAAACCTTAGCGGCCAGTAACGAAAGAAATTTTAGAAGAGGTTGTAAGATATCAATACCGAGAATATTTTGAACGCCCCTCGTAGTTGTTTATTTTACTTTACTCAGTATAAATCAACACATCGAGAATTTAAAATACGTACTGATAAGCATGATCGATATTTTAACAAAAGGTCATTCAAGTAATCATCCCTTTCCAGCTGTAGTATGAGTTAAAACAATAAGAGGCATGATTTCTTTCGGATATAATCATGGTTAATGGCTTTGGTTACCTCAAAGGAAAAGATTTTATCGCAAAGTTTCAACAATAATAACTGCACTATACCTACTGTTGTAGTAATTAATAAAGTTTTGATACAATTTGTGGTATTTTGAGGTGCCAATCAATTGAAATAATTTCAACGTAAACATGATCCTAGACATAACTTGACACTTCTTGTCATGGAACACATGTCACTGCATTCGCCGTGCATCGTATGATATCGGAGTGATTCATGAAATGTCATGCTCGCTCTCTGTTTCTCTACTTGAGATTAATTAAACTCGCTCACTCTCTGAATAAAGGTTTGTTCACAAAGAAGCGGTAAATTAATATGATTTAATTTGTACTGATATAGTAGTTTAATTAAAATATATAATTGGACCCATGTTGATATAACATTATTTACTCGTACTGTCGTCAAAAATACGTGATTTAAATCTTTCGGGTTATTAAATCCCGCGGTGTATAAAATGAAATGATGCATTAATAAAACTTTAGTTAATTAACAATATTATATTAAATCATTAACAACTTTGACAGCACGATCTCTTCGCAGGTAGGTGCTCTACAAGGAGTTTATATTACAACATTATTTCCAAGAAATAATCTCTCATTGTTACGAAAATGTTGGTAGGGTGGCTTTAGGTTACTTTTCGTTCATATCGTCTTGGATATGGGTGAACATGGTGTTAATACACTCAGTATCAATCAACCTGTAAAGATATTGTAGCCTGGCCTTTTCTCGAAAAGTCTTCTAGAAAAATTTACGCTCATGTCGTCTCGGATATGAGTATATTTGGTATCAGTGCATTCAGTATAATATCCTGAACACAAATATATGAGATGACAAGCGCGAAAGTGGTGAGGGTAGTTGCTATGACGCAAAGTTTTTACCATTTTTCTTTTAAACATACCATGTGGGGTACCAAATGAAAGGGCCTTGTAAGTAGATCACAAATATATAACACACTGTAACACTTTTACTACTTAATCCAACAAATTATTTGAAAACGTTCAAAAATTTCACAATGAGTTGAATTCCAACTGCTCTAAATTGACTAAGATAACTTGATCCCAAGTTTCCTTGCAATTATACGTAATCGAGGGCCAGGCTCATACTAGTTCTCATGTCGCGATGCGCTAACGCTAACAAAAACTAAGCGTTACGAATTGCTGACATTTGCTTCTTTTAGTTTCACTCTACTCAAGCATCGGATGACAGGATCGTTGAAAAGGGACAAACATATCCTTTGACGTTACGTTACTCTTCTCGTGAATTGTCAAATTTTAAAATTCGAAATTAGCTTTGGAATTTGTCCGGGTGGCTATTCGAAGTATAACTTGGTGGACGGTACTTACTAACCAAATAAGCTTGAGATCCAGTATCATAGATAGTTGTAAGACTTCAAGGGTCTATTTATATCTGACTGTGCATCCTGTATTCTAAACGTTTTGTGAATAGATATAAAAATTGACACCTATCATTTTTCACATAAACACAGACACTTTATGCATTGAATTATTAAACCTTAACGCAATGCCATAAGTCATAAGGTATATTTTCCTAATATACCTTGATGCTAATTCGAACTTTGTTATAAAAGATGTCATTTTATATCATTCGCGCGTGCATTTCACTCGTACTAGATGAAATATGTATTGGTGCGAGCGAGACGGTTGGGCGAATGATAACAAAATGATATCTTTTTGACATCTTAAACAAAGTTTGACTTGGCCTCTGTGGAAGCCTGGAAATACAGCATACTTCATTGACTTTTTATGCTGGAAATTGATTTAATAATTGCGAGAAAAATAAGTATGTTATTCTTCAATAACTTGTACACTTACTGTCAAAAAACTAGAAGTGTCCATTAATTGTGTAGAACATTATTTGCTGTTTGTTTCCAATATCATGCTGCTATTCTGCGAATATAGCAGTTCCTCAGGCAGATAAATTAAACATGATCGAAACAAATACTATTAACCACAATAGTAAACTTTTCTCTCAGTGTGGGATATTCTCGGTCATGAAAAACTTACAAAGTTATTGTTTTTTTCATTAAATCTATAATTAATATTATTGTCGGGAGAAATTTTGACCGTGTAGTCGTGTAAGCTTCATAGCCCATTCTTCAAAAAATCTCTAGTGTGAAATTACTGTTTAGGTAGTATAAAATATAAAATAAAAAAAATGTTATTTCTCAAAAATGGGAACAGATATCAAGTTGTTAATTCGCAGCCGGGTATTCAATATGATATATAATTCACCCGTGTAGAAACATTTGACTGTGCAATTAATGTAACTTTAACTTTATATTGACTCCACTATAAAATACCCGCGGAATGCTTGTTAAGATCACGCTTATGACATAATATAACACTTGTCTGTTACTAACGTGCGGTATCACAAACTTAAGAATATACATCATATCATGCGCGATTACTGTAAATATAAGATGCTTGCAGGACCCCGTTTTATAAAGATACAGATAGCAACACGCGACATGCTGCGCATGCGCATCAGATGCCTCGGCCCTTATCCGGAGCGTTCTATCGTGAGTCATCCTTTAGATTTTGAAAATATTTAGTTTTATAAAATGAGCGTAGAAGTCAGCTGAAGCTCGAGAACCTTTGCATGATACTCGTTGAGGAGCACCTTTGCACGATATTGATAATAATTTTTAGCCTCGCGATAAACCCGTTAGGATTTTGTCACATTTTTTAACACAAAACGTACCTCGGTTCGGTCTGTAGTCAGCTTATGACCACGTCGAATAAACTTCTGTATCGAGTTTAAAGTTCACGAGCGCGCTTAACTGAATTAAACAGCGCTGGGATGAGATGCTTTTGTTTTGCCGTTTCGTTCCCTTTATTAAACTAGCTGATCATTTTGTTGCATCACCAGAATCTCTAAACTTGCACACGATGTTTTCATTAATAATGTGTTGCGTATTTGTTTCGTAACTTTGACGGAATATTTAACTACATACTCTTTAGCGCAATTAGTTTGCCGTTTCCTACTGTTAGCGCTGTTGGCAGCATCGCCACCTTCGAGCCAACCAATGATGTGTTAGAACGCAGCCCTGCAGCTCCAGGATGCCAACATGCACGGCGAGGTCAGCGGCCAACCAGAAAGCGCGATGCTGGCGCCAGAGTTTCGCCTATGCAACGCATCTCCAGGCAGCGCGCCGCAAGCATCACTCTCTTGCATTCTAATCACCGTACCCATCGCGCGTATCCTAGACTTATAAAGAACCTTTTTGTACTCAGCTAATACCATTAAAAATAGTAATCTATTTAAACATTTGTTTTATTTAAATAGCGCCAAAAGGGCGCAAACACCTACCAATCACGTTCATGTTCAAATATCTGATTTTAATTACACAATATTTATTAAAATTTCAATAAAAGTAAACCATACACATACAGGACTTAAAAGTATTTATAATAAAGGCACATAACGGCTCTTATCATTGTAAAGAGTGAGAATGTAAAGAATGACAATTTTATCTAGAATACCTAGTATTCTAGATAAAATTGAAAACTATGATGGTCTAACCACCTAGTACTGGTTCAGTGTAGAATGTTTACGTAATAACGATACTTAGCTTATAAGTAAGTACTTGTTGAGTACTCCGGAATTAACAAACTGAAACAGAACCTTACCTAAGGATTAAACTTTATTCTTGCTGAAATTGTCAATATTCTCATCCCAATCTTGAAACTCCCAAGACGGTTATATTATGATATGACCTTACTTAGTTCCCTACTCATGATATTGCAATACGCATTGCAGTCATATCTGTCAGTCATAGATATCGCTCACGTCTCCCTTGCCATCATGGCACCCATGGGATGTGGGGTGAACGTGGATTTGAATTACCACTTTATATTATAATGGCACTTAAGTTTATGTATGTAGATATATAAATACCGTAAAATGGGGTGAGTAGAGTCAAAACTGAAATTCAAACCTCGAAAACATTTTATTTTTACATAAATGAAAACTGGATGGTGTATATAATAAGTGTTCCGGACGTTTGTATTTTAGTTTTTATTTTATTTTGGGTAGTTCCATTTCATAACTTTGACGATAAAGAGGAAAACCCACCTCACCCCGTAGTGCTTCGTATTTGGGGTGAGAGGGGTTTTCATACAAAGGTTATTTTGGAAGATTGTTGGATCGATTATTTTTATTATGCGTATTACTATAGCTCCATTTTAAACTGGAATACATTATTTTTGTAGCAGTAGCCTTAAAATCCCTTCTCACCCCCCTCTCAAACCTTCTCCCCCCATTCCTAACCCACCTCTCCCCGCGAAACCTACTTACCCCGTTTTACGGTATTGCTGTATTATACAACTTAATTTTTATATTGCATTTGTAAAAGAAGTTTTGTAAACATTTTTTTTTATTATTAGTACCTACAAAACAATCCTCTCGCATATTATATTCTGAGATAATTTATTTTCTACCTATTTAAGATAAATAAAAAGGGAAAATCTTGTATTGGATAAATATTTTGTATTGGAATCTATACACAGTTTACGGTAGGTAGCTCACTTTACTACTTACTTTTAAGCCCTTTAAAACAGTTGTTAAATACCTTAATAACAAACCATTATTTTTGATAACGGAGCAGTCGTTTAAAGGTGCGATCGAAGTGAAAAACCAATAATACCTGCTTCAACATCAGCCTCTAACCGCCCAGAGACCTATAAAAAGGTCTCCTGTTCCATTCTAATTTGAACTTTGTGTTGACAAAATAAAATTTCATTTTGCTTGGCAAAGTTTAACGTATGGGGGGCTAGAGCACAGAATAACTAATAGTACTACCGTACAGAAAATTCACTCCTTCACAAAAGTCAGGTTTAGGTATAAAAATACACCTATATCGCCGCCTGCAAGCAAAATTGAAACTTATAACCGCGCACGAACCGTGAATCTCCTTTGCGCGCCGCAGTTTTATGACCGAGCTGTGAGTGTCGGCACGGGGTTATCACTTGACAAGTTTTTATACCTATACCCACTGATTTATTGTTTTTAAGATAAATATGTAGGAATTACAAACGTTGATTATGTAAACATACATTTTTTATCCGGAGATAGCATGTCTGATTCTCGCGGAAGTAAGTTTCGAAGCCATTGTGTATTTTCAATTTTGCGCGAGCGCCACGTGACACGACTATCGTCGCGCCGAGCGGCAGCCCACTGCTATACGCCTGTCGGATGGGCGCGCCGGCCAAATGTACCTAAACTGCGGAGTGACACCCCCCTGGCTAGAGGATATTGCGTCGCGTTCGCACATTGCTGAATACTCACTTGGCTGACACTAATTTAAATCCTAAAATATCCTCAACTGAGCTTACTTTAAACTATTAATACGTACTCAAGAGACAACTCAATATATATTATGCACTAACTTTATTATTTGCTCTAGCTTAATAGTCTCCGGCAAACTGTCTCATTTGAAATCTAATCCCATTAAATAGACACAGCGCACAATTAGCCCCCAGGCAGCCCCCAGGTTTGAATCTGCAATAACCATAATTCAAATCAGTCTGCGGCGCATCGGAATATCCACAGATATTGATATACCTAGTCCCACCAATGACCTTTAGAAACGTCAACAATACGCATGCCGCCAATATCACTTGGAAACGAAAAGGTTGTAAGTCAAAGGATGTCATTCTATCGCTTATGAAGCCATCGCTTCAAACGTAACTACAGGTGGCCCAGAAATAAGTTTACAAAAATATTTAGGAATATTTTTCTTCCTTATTACTTACACGTATTTTACAAAATGTCAATAAACATTAATGGCGTTATATTCATAAACGCCTGTTAAGTCTAACAAAAATAGAATAGAAATAATAGAAATACTTTATTTGGTGGAAAACACAAGTTCTTGATAATTATTTGTCCTTATCCGTCATTACGACATTTGTGCTACCTATATGCATTGTCTTCAAAATATTTTATTTTAGCTTTGATAGGTACACAAACGCAAACATTTGTTACTTATCAACAATATGCTGCGGTAAAACAAGCAACAACGGTTGCACTCCGGGAGTGCCGATAGAAGTGAAAACTCACCTTACTATGTTACCGGCGCCCGGTAACACGATACATACGTTTAGCGGAGGTATTCTATTTATTTATTTATTATATATTATTATCATTCTCAAATAAGATCACATTTTTCATTGACATGTTTATTTACATACTGCCATGACATCGTCAAATTAATTGAACATAGGTAAAGAGTCTTGAAAAGGAGTCCGCAACATAAATGTCAAATAACATTGAGTTTTTCTTTATTGATTTAAATGCCATTTAAATTATGAGTGACCACCTTACTTACCTTATGAGTGGCTTACGGTCACGTGATCGCCTTACGCTCTTACGGTCACGTGATCGCCTTACGCTGTCTCGAGTTTATCATTTTTTCCCCACCTCAAAAAGTGCCCAACGCCGCTAACGAAGTTTTCACTTCAAAAATGCTAACCTATTTATGGCTCACCCTCTATAAGCATGTAGCAAGCAGTATTACTCAATTGTTTATTCATCAAAAAGAAATTAAGATTTCGTCCGTGCGGGAGGTGACAATATGATTCGTAACCTTCTATATTAACCAACTTCCAAAAATAATGAAGTTATAGCCATGAAAATTCCACTTATTTTCAGACATCTTTAGGGACATAGTACGCCAGATCATATTGGTTTGCCAGAAGCTAACACTCGCGATCTGCCAATAAACAAGAAAATACAAAACCAGATATGTCCTTTTAAGTTTGTGTGGGGTACAGGGTACGCCATTGTCGCTGACCCAGGGTTGAATATTAAAAATTCCTCGTCCGAGCCCCGGGCACCATACAACGTATTAAATGAAACAGAACAAAAGGATTCCTATAAATAAAAGTCGATGGGAAAAAGCGGCATGACGACAGTTTTTTTTACAATACGCTTTTCGGTTTTTTCACATTTTGCGGGTATAAACATTTTATAATAAGACCTGAAATTTGAAACCTTACACACGAAACAAATTGAATTATGTGCGTGGTATGGAAAAAAATAATTATCTAGTTACAAAAATTATAATCTGACAGGCATTCATTAGTTAATTATATATTCATTAGGCAATTATAAAGGTAACGTACCTAACTTATTAGCTATGCCATGTCATTATTTTAAATCCATATGAAAGCATAATATATGTATAGATATATAAGTGTAATTGATAAAATCGTTAGATGAACTGTGTGTATACTTCTTTACTCAAAATTCCCTCGACTTCCAAGGCCAATTAGGATAGAAAAATTAAACCTTGCAAAGCAGTAGAAAGTAATCCCAACTTCTGTTAGCAGTTACAAAAGTCGCTTCAAACTGACGCTGAAAATGACAGCTCGTTACATCTTGGACCGTGACGTGATGGCCGTCGCCAAAAGTTATCTCGCAATGCTGTCTACGTCTACAATAAAAATGTCAAGAATGCTGTATTAAGGATTTCCTTGTTTGACGAAGTAATTGTTTAAAAAGAAGCAAAATGACTAAGAGGCCAAATCCATTAACGACTGGTTAATTAGGTATTTATTTCACACAAAACAAATGGTATGTCCAAAGTAGGCCAAATCAAGGGGTGAGCAGTCAAACCCGATAGGTAGAGATATTTTTACTTATTCAAATAAGAACTCCACGCACGTCACATATAGTTCTAATTTGAATGAAAAAATATCTCGAATTATCGGATGTGACCGCCCATCGCTCGAAATTGTATTAGTTACAAAAACAAGTGGTATCGTAAATGGTGCTAGGTTTGAAATTATGGTGTCGAAAGTCGAACCAATTAGTTACTGCTATATGTATTTTGGGCCCCAACTTGCTAGGTTTTAGGCATTTCCATATTACATTTTAGGCATTTCCATTTTACATTTTACACACAATTTTAATCATTTTGAATTTTAGCGCGCCCGGACTAATATCATTCAAACAGCAATAGAAGAGAAATATGTATAGTTGGTAGGTATGAGTTGATATTTTTAAAACGGGTCAACAATCCAGGGCGCCGACCGAAATCATGCCCGCATTCATTATTTATTCATCTAGGTAATCAAATTAGCCGACTATAGAATTGGCCCTCATTCTGTTTCCCATTGCAATTCTAATCAAATCGCAAAAAAAACATTCTTAAATAAACCGACGTCGAAAATATTTTTGGAACTAAGATTTTCTGTACTCAGGGTCTTTAAGCTCTATATAACCGCTCCGTCTATCGGCCTGATTCGAACGTTAACATACGTCAAAATTTTGCTAAAGATACGATATGGATCGGATATATCAGTGACAAAAGGGTGTGTCAGATATGACGATTTTGTTTGAAGAAACTGGACGGAAGGTTCACGTGTACACGACTAGGTCGACTAGTCGACTACGTATCGAATCAGGCCCTACGAGTATGTCTTTACAAGCACGCTTGCTGAAAACGGAACATTAATATAAAGCTATGTATGTTCCTCGCCCGACTAAGGGATAAAATGGCTCTCGATACTTCCCGCGGAAAATATAAATAACATCGGCAACTGACCCGAGCACCTGGGCAACCTCTTACACCGCAGACGTATTTTATCAAAAATAATGGTAGATTAACTTTGTTTAAAAATATCTAGGATTTATATCGAACTCGACGGCGTCGACTGGACAGAAACGGCTTTGGACAGAGTAGCATGGCGGTCTTTGGTGTTGGAGGCCAAGATCCACTTCGGGTCGTTGCGCCACAGCAGTAAGTAAGTAAGTAAGGATTTACATTATTTTGAATAATTTTACGGTTTATGGCTCCTCTACACGATGGGCCAGCGCTGGCCACTCCAAGGGGACGCATTTATGCGTTAGAGGGAGCAAGTGATATTGGTATCTCATTCTACCGCATGGCTGCGTCCCTTGGAGTGCCCGGCGCTGGCCCATCGTGTAGAGGAGCCATTCACATGATTTTAGTCACTCGCGCGACATGTTAAGAGGCAATAATGTAAAAATAATAGGTATATAAAGCGTCGTTCACATTCCAGCTAAATTTGTGAGGTCACTTTTGAAATACCTAATAAGATATGGTGATAATACATTAAATCATTTTAGTGTATAAATAAATACTGACTATTAACTGTGGGATCTACGTATATGAAATGTTGTGTATAAAAATGTCAATAAGGATAAGTGTGGCTACCCTGCAGCCACACTTATCCTTATTGACATTTTTAAGTGGCTAGCCTTCATATTGCCCCAATTGCTTGCACAATGATTAGTGTTTATTAAGAGTTCATACATTTACCACTTATGACTTCGATCAAAATAAACGTTACCTAATAACTATTTAATGAAAATAGGCCCCAATGTGAAGGACAGACAGACACTTATCATATTGACCTTATTTGCCGGATTTAAAAATACATCGAAAATAAAACTAAAATAATACGCAATTATTAACGGTGTGAAGACAATCTATTACACTGTACCATAACATACCTCACACCTGTGTACTGTACATTGTACAAAGTACACCTCCAGACTGAACAGGGTACACGTTTTATTTCAGCTTCGGCGATGCGTTACCATTGAAATACATTGGAATTGAACCTGCTACTTATCTCTCGACTGCAGTGTTTCCAATTTGTGTTGCCACTTGTTTTTATTTATTTTTTCATTTTGGTTAGACATTTATTCGAATGTGTTTTAGCTTTTCTTTTTTTATCTAAATATTCGGGTTCAAGCCGTTTTTAAGTTCTCTGTAAGTTCTTACAGAAATTTAATATAATCCGTTTAATTATGCATACATCCTTATCTCCATTACTTATCCTTATTAGTCTTATTACTTTCAAGTTTAACTAGTTGCGAATGCTTAGGTATCGGAATATTTCGACTATTTCAGGGAAATTAATGTAATTATAATAGAAAATCAGAAGTGTTAGCACAGAATAAGTAATAGTATTATCATACAGAACGGACACGCACCGCCCCGCCCCGACTCGGATTACCTCGCCCCGCAACTGGCCGCGACATGAATGTGTGCGTAAAGGTGACATCCATTTCCAACCGCAGCTGCACTACTGTTCATTTTACTATGGACATTGACAGTAACAGCGACGCGTTCAGTACCAGTAGTGCAGCTGCGGTTGGTCCCCTAAGTCGCTCTACTGAGAGCATGCCAGAAGTCCGTCAGATACACAATGACGCGTGTACAGACGTGCCGCGCACACATATAAACGCAAATCATTTTTGATGTATGGCGTGTCCGCCCTGTGGTGTTAGTATGGTCACTGCCTACTAAGTAAGTCACTAAGAAGTAAACTCTGGGTCGATTCAACAAAATAACCCCTAATATTATAGTTCGTTTTTTTTTAGCATTAGAAAGAACTTGAAAGAAGGTAAGCGATCTTGACATGTCTTTTAATTGAAAAACGCTTTTTAAAAATCAGTAATTATTACTTATGAAAGCAGAAGAACATAAGTGATCGTATTAGATTCATAATTGTTACATATTTGCCGTAACTTATTTTTAAAATGTGTTTTTCAATTAAAAGACACATCAAGATTGTTTACCTTATTTCTAATGCTAAAAAAAACGAAGTACCTATAGGGTTTTCATTTTCAATCTAACAATATAATTCTATTCCTACAATCATGTTTTAGGCCTCAAGAATTTGCTTAAAATGGAAATAGGGAAATAACAAAACTTCTTAACGATGTTCGGCTACGCTCCGGTCCGAAGTTTGGAAAAATACAAAATCTAAATTGTCCTTGTGTTTGGGACCGTGAAACCTGATTTTGAGGATCAGATTAAAGCGACGATAATAACGGGTCATTTACATAATGATTTCAAGCTCTGGAGTTATTAAGATATAAATTATATTTTCACTTCTCATGCTCAAACAGTGCACCTTTATGTCGTGCGTAGACGACATAAAATCCCATTTTATGCTCTAGAGCATAAAAGTAAAATTTTCTTCTAAGACTAAGGTAATCGGTCTCAACAGCCAAAAACCAACAGTTAAAACATTGCACAATTTTACTGAGCAATAAAATTGTGTAGATGACAAAACTTGTTATATTATTTTATTTTTGCTACAATTTATTACAAAAATGCTCCGAAACGTTTGACTTGGCAGAAAACCAAGCGTCTGAAACTCTGATCACATGTTGAAAATTAAAAAAAAAATTAAAAAGTTAGTTGGCGGGAATTGGTTATACGTATTACCTATGTTCTTTCGCTTTACGACAATTTCGTGGTGTAAATTGCCATGAAAATGTGTTTTATTTTCCTCGCAATCGAAGTGAAAAGCAGAGTGTACAACAAGGGCATAAATGTCCATTTTTACCCTCGTCTACTATTTTGGTCTGAGCGAATTGCCTCGGGTAAAAATGGGTCACTTTATGCCCTTGTTGTACAATCTACTATTTTTATTAGAAATACAATGAGGTTTATCAATTGAGACTGAAGACTTTGAAAGTGGTATAGAACGGAAGGGAGAGAAAATACTTATAGAATATTAGTCTATAAAAATAGTCTAACTTGTAATTGTACGGATAGGGGTCCAATTAGAAGTAAGACAACAGTATTATTCTCAGAATAGAGCGAGAGGGTATTTGACAGTCTGCAATAGGCTGTTTGATAGTCTCGTTTATTTCATTGCTGGCCGTGACTGTTCACGGAATGTATTGTGATGACTTTTTGAATGACTTCGTACTTAGTCACAGTGGCAATCAATATACCTATAGCCCCAAGAGTTCTCTTATTTACAATTTACAAACACTATTACACAAAAAAAAATATTTTCTTAATGACTTCTTTTTCAAATATTATTAGATAGTATAGCGACCCGCCCCGGCTTCGCACGGGGAGTTCAATCAATTTACACAAAATCTTTACAAATTATTCACCTAAACCTTCCTTAAGAATCACTCTATTGATAGGTGAAACTCGCATGAAAATCCGTTCAGTAGTTTTTTAGTTTATCGCGAACATACAGACAGACAGACGCGGCAGGGGACTTTGTTTTATAATATGTAAAGATGATAATGATAAATGATGATTGATATTGATTTTTCATGAATTATTTTTATTTTGATGGCAATAACAACACGTGTTTTAAACGTCAAACGTTAGCAACCAAGCAGATTACGGGGGCGCTGTAGAAGTTCCATTAATTTTTTACGTCCTTTGTCGTGTTCCACTAGCTAGAACAACAAATAAGAGGCTTACGGCGGATTTCATATTCTGCACCCGTGGCAAGTGTCGCCATGAGGCCGACAGATATGAGACATTTTTAGGGCCCGATTCGGATTTTGACATCTATAAGATATCTTTTAGACATCACCAAGAGACGATAATGATATGTTTAAGATCTAACCTGTCAAATTTGACATTTGCGCGATTCTGGAGATACTCTTGAACGATTTCTACAAGATATGGCTTAGAGATCCAATTCACATCTATTGGATATCTAATTCTATCTAACGTAAAAGTGACATTGGTTACCCGAATTGCGCTGCAAAAGAGAACTAGTTGAAATCTAAACTATAACGTATCTAGAATAGATCTAGTACGTGTCGTCTCTTGTGAATATCTTGAAGTTCGAATACGGCAGTTAGTATTATTAAAACTATAATGACATGTGATGGTTAAAGATTTAAAGAAAGATATTTTGACTGTGTTTGAAATTACCGGATAGTAAAAACAATACCTACTCACTGCACGGATTCAGTGATGGATCTGCTGTAGGTTATGGTGCTGTAGTTTACTTGCGCACAGTTAGCGGAAGTGGTGAAGTTACTATTAGACTTTTATTAGCAAAATCGCGAGTTTCTCCTCTACGGAAAAGAATGACTATTCCTCAGTCGGAATTAAACGGTACTTTGCTATTGACTAACCTTATCAACCATGTATATAACACTCTGGTTAACGAATTGTCGATAGAGATCAATGACGTTATTGGCTGGTACGATAGCACCATTGTACTTTCTTGGATACGGACACAACCTCACAAATTGCAGGTTTACGAAGGGAATCGTGTATCGAAAATTATAACATCTGAAGTGAAAATTACCTGGAGACATGTTACAACTGAACAAAACTGTGCAGACGTGGCATCACGTGGTACATCTGCTGCTATGTTATTGAACCATTCGTTATGGTGGAACCCGACATGGTTAACCGGTAAACCCAGCACTTGGCCAAGTAAAGGACCTGAATTTCCTGAAATATTACTTCCCGGCTTGAAATCTAAATTCGTCACAAATGTTGCAACTACTATAGACGACAGATTTGATATTATTGAGCGATATAGCTCCTTTAAAAAAATTGTAAGTGTTACGGGATTTATACTGCGTTTTCTCCATAATATATGTAACCCCAATTCGCGAATTTCAAAGACTTACCTTACAGTTAACGAACGTAGAAATGCTATAAGAAAACTTATTATTCTAGTTCAAAGAGATGCGTTTAGCGATGAAATAAATTCACTCAACTTAAAAAATAGGATAAAATCACCCTTAAAAAAGCTAAATCTCTTTTTGGATAGTTTAGGTATTGTCAGGGTCGGTGGTCGCCTCCAACATTCAACTTTGCCATATGATGCCAAGCATCCAATATTGCTCCCGGGTAACAGCTCGTTTGTTAAACGTCTAGTTGAATATTATCACATTACATTTTGTCATATTGGAGCTAATACGCTTGAATCAATATTATCACGTAAATACTGGATTCTGACAGTCAGACGAATAACTCTAAGTGTAACGTTTAAATGCGTTCAGTGTTTCCGAGTTCGTCCACGCTTTACTCAACCACTCATGGCAGATTTACCACCAGATCGTGTTAGGTCTTTGCGTCCATTTCAAGGTGTAGGCACGGACTTTGCAGGACCTTTTAACATTAAGACCAGCACTTTAAGAAATGCTCGAGTAGAAAAATGTTATCTTTGCATATTTGTCTGTTTGGTTACAAAAGCTGTACACTTAGAAGTAGTTTCTGGACTTTCCATAGAAGCTTTTGTAGACTGCTTTACACGCTTTGTCTCGAGACGCGGATTACCATCTCTCGTTAGATCCGATTGTGGCACAAACTACACTGGCACTGATAAATATTTGAAGGACATTTATGTGTACCTGCGGAATCATAATACAGAGATTAGTCGGGAACTTGCTAAATCTGAAATAACATGGTTATTCAACCCTCCGAGTAGTCCTAATATGGGAGGTCTATTTGAGGCAGCAGTAAAAACAGCTAAAACACTTATGCGTAGAGTTCTCGGCGAACAAAATCTGACTTTCGAACAGCTTAGTACTTTTTTCACCCGTGCAGAAGCAGTTATGAATTCTAGACCTTTGACGCCCTTAAGTTCGGATCCGAATGATTTTGAAGTCCTTACCCCCGGACATTTTTTAATAACTGAACCTTTGACGGCCTTACCTGAGTATGACTTTGAGGAGACAAATATCGGTCGACTTAATCGTTTTCAATTGTTACAACGCCTCTCGCAACACTTCTGGTCACGCTGGCGTAACGAATACCTACACACCCTTCAGTTAAGGCATAAATGGACGGATTCGACAGATTCGGTTAAAATCGGAGACCTAGTCCTTATTAAGGAAGATAACTATCCTCCCTTGCAATGGAGACGCGGACGAATAACTAAGTTACTACCGGGCAATGATAACGTAATACGAATTGTAGAACTTCGTACTCAAAAGGGGACTCTAATGAGGCCCGTTGCTAAATTAGCTAGACTTCCTCTTGATGCTTAAGATCAACCAAGCTCTACTTGGTTCGGGGGGGGAGTGTTTGTTCAGGCATAATAAAAACATGTCTATCGGCTACATAATTCAAATAGCGCGGGAAATCGCCGTGCTTGCGACAACCGCGCGACAGCCACGCCACTCGCCGGTCAGTTCCCTCCGTGGCAGAAAAGGGAAACTAGTCACTGCGGAAAACAAACGACGGACGGCACGTTTTTGCTATGGCGGTGCTGTAAAATTGGTTTTATTGTGAAAATACTATCTGTGAAGGTTCTGTGTGAGTGTATCAAGTGTCAGGAACCTCGGAACATTAAATTGATCCGGCTCGAAGGACCAATTTTATGTTTGCAACTTATTATTGTAACTTAAACATTAACCCCATGTTCAGGCAAATACATGTTATCAACTGCATAAACAAATGACACAGTAGTTACCTGTTGCTAACCGCCTCGTGATGGGATGGAAGCCGGCTCCAATTGTGGTCAGGGGCAGAGCCCCCGCTCTTGTTGATGTTTCAATTTAATGTTCCGAGGTTCCTGACACTTGATACACTCACACAGAACCTTCACAGATAGTATTTTCACAATAAAACCAATTTTACAGCACCGCCATAGCAAAAACGTGCCGTCCGGCGTTTGTTTTCCGCAGTGACTAGTTTCCCTTTTCTGCCACGGAGGGAACTGACCGGCGAGTGGCGTGGCTGTCGCGCGGTTGTCGCAAGCACGGGGATTTCCCGCGCTATTTGAATTATGTAGCCGATAGACATGTTTTTATTATGCCTGAACAGACTGAAACCTTCATTTATATCTGCATAAATTTTACATACGCCCAAAAATATTTTGTTTTAAATTGGTAAACCCATATTGGGTTATATCTGGAATCGGGATAACTATTTTATTAGTTCCCTAATATGTAGTTATATTACAAAACAGCAGTAGGAATAACTTGAACAAAATAGCTATTTCGGAATAATTCTCGATATTTCTTTAGGTAGGTACAAAAACAAAAACAAACAAAAATTAAATCTAACTAAATTGCTCTGTTTATAAAGTACCTATATAGAACCTTTTTATCTAAACCGTGATCAATATATTTTATTCCAATCCACTACACTTTCAGCTAGTTAATCCAATAAGCAACCATCAATGTTGGTCTTTTGCCAAATAACCTATATTATTTTTATCTTTCTGCACAACCGTGGTCGCCCCAGCAATGAAACACTCGTTTCTAATTTTTTCCCTCCACAGACGAAAGAGAAAATTAAACATTTACCTAAACAGGGTCTTAAAAATTCTTTTGAAACTTGAAAATTATGGTTGACATGTAAAGCGGTCTGGCACTGCACTTAGGTGTTATTAAATGCTTTGTGATGAAAATGAGGTACCGTCAAATTTTAGAATGCGTGCAAAATTTTTCATTTTCACCGTGAGGCAACGTTGAGTTGTATGCATTGGTGAATTCAATTGCTGCCGAGAAAATATGTCCAATAAATAGATAGTGTCTTGTTTTTGGTTCCATATGCGAGTGAATATGTAAAACTTATTCACCTAACTAGTGTTTATAGCTTGCTTTGCGTTGGAGAAATAACGTTAAAAATAAACAACTAAACAGTAGTTTTGTAAGTATGTGATAAGATTAGCAAGTTATTTAGTCGGATACATTTAGTGGTTAAGTTAAGCGATTAATAGCTAGACTTAGACTATGTAACAGTGTACATAGCTATACGAGTATGCTAAGCTAAATAGCCAATGCTGTCAATGATGGATGATGATAATTTATGGCAAAAGATTAACGTGGGAAACTTATATCTAGGAGCCATATCTCTATTTTTAAATATTATCCTTTCGAAATATATAATATTATATACTCATATAACATACTGTCATAACGTCAAAACCAGAATACTTCGCAAGCCACGAAACATTTCCCTAAATCGGAAAAAATATAAAAGCATCGCTCTAAGGGTTATGTCAAACGCAGAGGGCTAATTGTGCGGCGAGTCTAAACGGGCGAAAAGGTTCTTTTGATACGGGACTCTTTGTAACAGTTGCAGGGATATCATGCAGACTGATACAAGGTATTTATGACAAGTGCATGAAAGCAGGACATTCGTCTGATGTCTGGTAAGTGTGCAGCACAGTGTATTTTTCGCTTTTCACATTCTTATAGCTCGTATATCTCACCTTTTGTATATCATTTTAGTATGTCTACATACGAGGGGCGTTCAAAATATTCTCGGTATTGATATCTTACAACCTCTTCTAAAATTTCTTTCGTTACTGGCCGCTAAGGTTTATTCATTGACATTAAAAAAAAGTATAATTCGAACCGAGATGTTCTTTTGTTTTTCTGCAATTGCTGAAGAAACATGAACATCATGTGGGAATTGACAATGTTAACTAAATTAGAACATCGATGCGTGATAAAATTCTTGACAAAACAGGGTAAAAATCAAAAAACCATAAAAGAGGAAATGGATTGTGTTTACCGTGAGTCTGCTCCTTCTTTATCTACCATTCAAAAGTGGTCAAGCGAGTTTAAACGTGGAAGGGAGAGTGTTGAAGACGACCCTAGACCTGGCCGGCCTGTAGTAGATACTTCACAAGAAAATATTGATAAAGTGGAAAAACTTATATTGGAAGATGGTCGAGTGAAGGTAAAATCTATAGCACAAGTAACCAATCTCTCTATTGGTACCGTACATGATATTATCCATGACCATCTTAATATGTCAAAAGTAAGTGCAAGATGGGTTCCGCGAATGCTGACTCGGCTTCAAAAAGACATGCGTGTAGCTTGTTGTTCCGATTTTATTGACCTGTGCGGTGAAAATCCTGATGAGGTGCTGCAAAGAATAGTTACTGGAGATGAAACCTGGGTTCATCATTATGACCCAGAGAGTAAACAAGAGTACATGCAGTGGCACATTAAGGGTTCAGCTCATCCCAAGAAGTTCAAGGTCATCCCTTCAGCTGGCAAGGTCATGGCCACGATATTTTGGGATTGTGAAGGAGTATTACTGATCGATTATAAAGAAAAAGGTGTAAATATCACAGGACAGTACTACGCTAACAATTCTACGTCAATTAAAGGATGCTATCAAAGAAAAGAGGCGAGGAAAGTTAACCATAGGTGTTATGCTTCTGCATGACAACGCTCCCGTCCATACTGCTCATATTGCCAAGGCAGCTATTGTTGAATGTGGGTTTGGAACTGTTACTCACCCACCGTATAGTCCGGACTTAGCCCCCAGCGACTTCTTTTTGTTCCCCAATCTTAAAAAGGATCTGCGTGGAAATAAATTTTCCGATGATGAAGCATTGAAGGCGGCAGGGGAGGAGCATTTTTACACCAAAGATAAAACATATTTTTATGCAGGATTAAAAAAAATAATTGATCGATCTTTTAAGTGTATGAACATAGGGGGGGGAGTATATTGAAAAATAAAAATATCAAACTTTTCGTACTTGTTTGTTTTCATTCTCATACCGAGAATATTTTGAACACCCCTCGTATAAAAGCAATAAACACAATGGTTTTGGTTACTAAGGTCTACTTATATAGGTCAAGATACTATTTAAAGCTATTCTTTTTAGTAACCCTTAGTCATAAATTTAGTATTTTTTTTATGCCAGTGGTATGCTACAATGAATAAATATTAATCGCATATTTATTACTGTAAGTATTTGCACCTTATAAAAATACCTTAAAGAATTAAAACGTAAAAAAAATATTACCATTTTAACTATTATACATATAACAATTTTTTTTTAGCATCACATCACATCAGCGTGTTTTTAACGTTCTTCTTGGCCAATACTTCATATTTATTATACTTTTCAATAAACAGTATAAACACCCACGAACATTGTAACAAGAAATACGTACCGAATATGTAGGTAAGTAATTTCAAACTTAAAATTTGTACGATAAAATATTTTCCTGAAAAGTATTCCTACATAACTTACATAAGTGTTCCATCGTAGGTTTAACGCTAACAACCTTTACGTCTCAACAATAAAACAAAGAACGCAGCCAAATCCCTAAATGCATATGGATCTAATAGCAAATGAGGGTATAAGGAAAAACGCCAGTCAAGTGCGAGACGGCTTTATAAGAAATGGGTTTTGTAAAAAGAGTGCGAAGCTAAAATTAAGTGAACCCATTGTCCTTTTTGAGGGACAAAAAGTATGTATTGCTACGATGCTATCTACGCGGCGTGGCCCAAACATTTTATGCGAACTAACCGATCTGGCAGCTGTCTTTGATACTTGTCATAATAACGTGCTTAATTATTTAATTCTAGAGATGACATTAAACAAATGTCATATCACTGAATTAGACTTTCACGATTTTTACATATTATTAAATTGTACAAAGGGACTTAATCGTATACAAAACTAAAACTAAAATATGCGATTAAGTCCCATTACTCCCATTGTACAATTTAATAACATGTGATAATCCACGTATTATCGGTGATATATATCGGACTGTCGGTGATTTTTTTAATAAGTCATAAAATAAAATAGGATATAATTAGGTAAATTGACAATAGAACCCTAACACAAAGGAAGATACGGTTCCGAATTTCAAAGGCAAACGGCTCAAAATCTCATGCCTCGGCAAGTAGGCTCACGCCTTATTTACAGATATTGAAAACGCGATGAGTTCAAACCTTCATTTGCTGCCATTACTTATATATAAGTTACCTAATACTAGTTTTTTTAGAGAATATGGATCAATATGATATCTTACATATAAAACATTGGGTTTCGTAAGTGATAGAGTACAGAACACGTTCATATAAAAATAGATACATCTAGTAAGTAGTACCTAGTGTATTCTCTATCAACGGGTTAGCGACCCGACATGTTGAGCGCAACATCTTACTAGTGTGCCGAATATGCCTTAATACAGTTCTTTATCATTTATATTTTAAATTATCTATATATATAAATGCAAGTGTCCTGACTGACTGACTGACTGACTGACTGACTGACTGATTCATCAACGCAGAGCCGAAACTACAAAAGCTAGAAAGTTGAAATTTGCACACTAGGTTGCATTTATAAAGTGTACAAGAGATAAGAAGCGATTTTGAAAAATTCAACCCCTAAGGGGGTTAAAAAGGGGATGAAAGGTTGTATGGGGTACAAGTTTTATTTTAAGCTAGGAATTTATAACTTTGTAAAAATGTATTATATTAAAAAACAAGAAAACTAATTTCAGCGTTTTTGAAAATTCATCCCCCAAGGTGGTGAAAAAGGGGTTGAAAGTTTGTATGGAGATCAAATATTTTTGTGAGTGTGGGACTTGAAACTTTGTATATGGGGATATTATTATAAGACAAGAAAAGTAATTTCAGCGTTTTTGAAAATTCATCCCCTAACAGGGTTAAAAAGGGGTTGAAAGATTGAATCCATTACAAATGCTTTGAAACTTCTTAGAAAGGCATAATAGCCGATTACAAAATAAAGTAATTGCGACGTTTTTGGAAATCCAACCCCTAAGGGGGTTAAAAAGGGGATGAAAGTTCGTCTTGGGGTGCAAATTTCATTTTAAGCTAGGAACTTGAAACTTTGCAAATAGATATTAAATTTAAATACAAGAAAACTAATTTCAGCGTTTTTGAAAATTCATCCCCTAAGGTGGTGAAAAAAGGGTTGAAAGTTTGTATGGATATCAAACATTTTTTCGAGCGCGGGACTTGAATCTTTGTATTTGGGGATATTATTAAAAGACAAGAAAAGTAATTTCAGCCTTTTGTAAAATTCATCCCCTAACAGGGTTAAAAAGAGGTTGAAAGTTTGTATGTGGTTCAAATTTTATTTTAAGCTAGGTACTTAAAAGTTCGTAAAAAGATATATTATTAAAATACAAGAAAACTAATTTCAGCGTTTTTGAAAATTCATCCCTTAAGGTGGTGAAAAAAGGGTTGAAAGTTTGTATGGATATCAAACATTTTTTCGAGCGCGGGACTGGAATCTTTGTATTTGGGGATATTATTAAAAGACAGGAAAAGTAATTTCAGCGTTTTGTAAAATTCATCCCCTAACAGGGTTAAAAAGAGGTTGAAAGTTTGTATGTGGTTCAAATTTTATTTTAAGCTAGGTACTTGAAAGTTCGTAAAAAGATATATTATTAAAATGCAAGAAAACTAATTTCAGCGTTTTTGAAAGTTCATCCCCTAAGGTGGTGAAAAAAGGGTTGAAAGTTTGTATGGATATCAAACATTTTTTCGAGCGCGGGGACTTGAATCTTTGTATTTGGGGATATTATTAAAAGACAAGAAAAGTAATTTCAGCGTTTTGTAAAATTCATCCCCTAACAGGGTTAAAAAGAGTTTGAAAGTTTGTATGTGGTTCAAATTTTATTTTAAGCTAGGTACTTGAAAGTTCGTAAAAAGATATATTATTAAAATATAAGAAAACTAATTTCTGCGTTTTTGAAAATTCATCCCGTAAAGTGGTAAAAAAGGGGGTGAAAGTTTGTATGGATATCAAACATTTTTTCGAACGCGGGACTTGAATCTTTGTATTTGGGGATATTATTAAAAGACAGGAAAAGTAATTTCAGCGTTTTGTAAAATTCATCCCCTAACAGGGTTAAAAAGGGGTTAAAAGTTTGAATCCATAACAAATGCTTTGAAACTTCTTAGAAAGGCATAATAGCCGATTACAAAATAAAGTAATTGCAACGTTTTTGGAAGTTCAAACCCCTAAGGGATTTAAAAAGGGGATGAAAGTTCGTCTTGGGGTGCAAATTTTATTTTAAGGTAGGAACTTGAAAATTTGCAAAAAGATATTAAATTTAAACACAAGAAAACTAATTTCAGTGTTTTTGAAAATTCATCCCCTAAGGTGACGAAAAAGGGGTTGAAAGTTTGTATGGATATCAAAAATTTTTTAGAGCGCGGAACTTGAATCTTTGTATTTGGGGATATTATTAGAAGATAATACAAGTAATTTCAGCGTTTTGTAAAATTCATCCCCTAACAGGTTTAAAAAGGGGTTGAAAATTTGTACAGGGTACAAATTTTATTTTAAGCTAGGAACTTGAAACTTCATAAAAAGGTATTATTTTAAAACGAAAAAAAAAATTCAGCGTTTTTGAAAATTTATATCTCAAGGTGGTGAAAAAGGGGTTGAAAGTTTGTATGGAGTTCAAACATTTTTGTGAGAACGGGCTTGAATCTTTGTACAGAGGCATATTATTAGAATACAAGAAAAGTAATTTCAGCGTTTTTAAAAATTCATCCCCTAAAATGGTTAAAAAGGGGTTGAAAGTTTATTATAGGGTTCAAATTTTATTTACTATCAACTTCGTAAATAGGTAGTTAGGTAGTAGGTCTTATTAAATAGAGGACATGAAAATCTTCTAAGGGGGTTGAGAGGGATTATGTAGAGAACAATTTTATTTAGTTAGGGGCTAGAAACTTCGTAGGTTGTGAAAGACAAATCTCATGCGTTGTATAATATTAATAATTAACAAATGATTAACCGTCCTACTGCAATATTTTGCTGCATAATGTTCTAAGCTAATGTAGAATATATAACCACCAATATACAAATCCACGCGTACGAACTCGCGGGCAACAGCTATCTATCTATCTATTCTATATATATAAATGCACGTGTCCTGACTGATTGACTGACTGACTGACTCATCAACGCAGAGCCGAAACTACAAATGCTAGAAAGTTGAAATTTGGACACGAGGTTGCATTTATAAAATGTATAAGAGCTAAGAAGCGATTTTGAGAAATTCTACCCCTAAGGGGGTTAAAAAGGGCATGAAAGTTTGTATGGGGTTCAAGTTTATTTTGAACTAGGAATTAGAAACTTTATCAAAAGGTATAATATTAAAAAACAAGAAAACTAATTTCAGCGTCTTTGAAAATTCATCCCCTAAGGTGGTGAAAAAGGGGTTGAAAGTTTGTATGGAGAAGAAAAATTTTTTTGATTGCGGGACTTGAAACTTTGTATATGGAGATATTATTAGAATACAAGAAAAGTCATTTCAGCGTTTTTGAAAATTCATCCCCTAAAAGGGATAAAAAGGGGTTGAAAGTTTGAATCCATTACAAATGCTTTGAAACTTCTTAGAAAGGCATAATAGCCGATTACAAAAAAAAGCTATGGGACGTTTTTTGGAAATTCAACCCCTAAGGGGGTTAAAAAGGGGATGAAAGTTTGTCTTGGGGTTCAAATTTTATTGTAAGCTAGGAACTTGACACTTCGTAAAAAGGTATTATAATAAAAGAGAAGAAAACTAATTTCAGCGTTTTCGAAAATTCATCCCTCAAGGTGGTGAAAAAGGGGTTGAAAGTTTGTATGCACATCGAATATTTTTTGAGTGTTGAAAGTTTGTATGGAGATCAAACATTTTTTTTCAGTGCGGGACTTGAATCTTTGTATAAAGGCATATTATTAGAATACAAGAAAAGTAATTTCAGCGTTTTTGAAAATTCATCCCCCAAGGTGGTGAAAAAGGGGTTGAAAGTTTGTATGGATATCAAACATTTTTTCGAGCGCGGGACTTAAATCTTTGTATTTGGGGATATTATTAAAAGACAAGAAAAGTAATTTCAGCCTATTATAAGAATACAAGAAAACTGATTTTAGCGTTTTTAAAAATTCATCCCTTAAAAGGGTTAAATAGGGGTTGAAAGTTTGTATGGAGATCAAACATTTTTGTGTGCGGGACTTGAATCTTTGTATAAAGACATATTATTAGAATACAAGAAAAGTAATTTCGGCATTTTTGAAAATTCTTCCCTCAAGTTGGTAAAAAAGGGGTTGAAAATTTGTATGGAGGTCAAACATTTTTTTGAGTGCGGGGCTTGAATCGTTGTATAAAGGCATATTATTATAATCAGGGGTCGGACAAAAAGTGCCGATGACGTAAAAATGACGTAGTCTTGCACACAGGATGATGTTTGAGTTTGTATTTAAACTTCCGTGTGACATGTAGTAACAAAGTAGTATTAATGAAGTAACAAAATAATCGTAAATAAATCCATGGAATTAATAATACAGGTGGTAGGGTGATGTAGTGAATGCCGGCCACAATATTCGAGTACAGATGACATTTTAGAGCGTTTTCTTATACATTAGTAAATATAAATTTTAGCTAAATATAATCGTGAAGATACAATAGCTAAACAATAACGATGTCAATTTATTGTTCATCTGATTGACAATGTGTCAGTCAAAAACGTACTTACTCATTTCAAGTGGCGATATCGTTTAATAAAGAGTTGATAAATGATAAGTGATAATTGTTTATGAAAATCAAAAATACTATTTGAAATCATCCTATAAGTGGTTTGACGTCATCCGCACTTTTTGTCCGACCCCTGATTATAATACATAATAAGTAATTTCAGCTTTTTTAAAAATTCATCCCCTAAAAGGTTTAAGAAGGGGTTGAAAGTTGGTAGAGAGTTCAAATTTTATTTAAAGCTAGGAACTTCAAACTTCGTAAATAGGTAGTTAGGTAGTAGGTTTTACTAAATAGTGGACTTGAAAATATGCTGGGGGTTGAGAGGGATTATATCGAGAACAATTTTATTCAGTTAGGGGCTTGAAACTTCGTAGCCAGGTTGTGTATAATAATTAACAAATGATTAACTGCAGTCCCTACTGCTGTCGTTTTCTGCATAATGTTCTAAGCTAATATAGAATATATAACCACCAATATACAAATCCACGCGTACGAAGTCGCGGGCAACAGCTAGTATCATAATATGAGTCATATTAGCAGGTAAACAAACGCATAAGCTTAATACCTTTTCAGTGCCACTAATTACGAATATAATAGTACTAGGCGGGAGCAATGCAAATATGTTCGTATTCCGTATCTTTGTTTCACCTCCCCCGCTAAGAAGGTGGTATAACTCGTGAGTCACTCCAATAATGTACGCCGTTTTACTTAAGAATCTCTCTCCCTTTTTCCCGGGATCCCTTTTCCGGGCCCCTCTCCGGGACTGTAAGCTGCCTTAAACAGAGATCTCACTGGAACATAAATGTGAAATGTGAGCCAAGTTTATGATACTATGTTATGTTTGTGAGAGGGTATGAGTGTTACCTTATACCTAATATTATATTGATTTTAATGAAGAAACATAAAAATCATTTCTTCAGAAAACTAAACTGTAATCACATGCTGGATACCATGGTATGTAATCATGACAGTTCATCTCTTAATAAATACTGTAAAATTTAAAAATGTGTAACAATCCTTTTTTTTCTCTTCCAATGAACATAATACTTAGAGTCAGAGTCAGCCAGCTTCCCGTTAAAAACAGCAATGTTAACGCAAACATGATTTAATACATTGACTGCCAGCAGGAGCTGCGCGCTACCAGCGTCACTGATAACACGAGAAAAACCGTATGTAGCGAAAATCATGTATAAATGAATTCACATTTGCATATACATATAGGGTCCACTTTCATTGTATTTACAACAAAAATTACCATGACAAGACCCATCGTTTCCATAATTTCTATTCAAAGGCTTGGCTGCTGCTCTTCCGAGCACAGATATGAGCGGGCAATCCAAAATGGGTTTACGATGATCTCCACTAATGTGAATGCGTACGAAATTGTTTGCACGCGATTGAATGGCTCGGAAAGCGTTTGTATATCTACATGGCTTATGTACTATTGTACCTACCTAAATAGGTATTTTATGGTTTTAGAATTGTGTTTTCACAGAGAAACACGATTTAAATTTTTCAAAAAGGAAAGTAACTAAGGATATCAACTCATAGTGTTGTTCGTATTGAGTTCGATTTTTAGATGATCATATATGTGTACATTTATATTTATGTATGTACTTAGTGCGTTAAAAGTGATTGTAAATGTGTTAAAGTATTAGCACACATTTGCAGCTTATTTTGGGAAAGAAAATCACTTCTAAATGTTCTTAAAATAATAAATAAAGTAAACAAACAAGAAATACTTAGACACAAGCCCAGACGATTCAACGGAGCTACGCCGTTCTGTCGCCTAAATAGTGTTTAGTTTTTAAGTTTATAATATGTGTATAATGTTAGTTTATAAGGTATTTGTAATATGGGCCTTGTTACCTGATTTAAATCTGAAATAAATAAATGTATAAAATATTGTATTCTTTAAATTGTTTCCCAGTCATATAAATATCACAGATAGTGTCAAAACCGAACAAACGCCAAACATTCCCACTTTACACTCAAAGTTTTTATGTTAACACGCAAGAATTTATGTCGGTATGTCGCTCGGAACTTTTCCCATATTTTCAACTACGCTGGCCGACCTTTGCCCCTTTTGAGAGCTACGCGCGGAATTCAGCCATAAGGGTAATGATGCAACCACAAACAAGCATAGGGTCATATTCAGACGAGAAAATAATACGAATATCAGTTCGTCGCACTCATAAACATTATATGGCTTGAGCGAACGCCACAAGTAATGAGGTTTTCAATATTATTTTTATTCAAAGTCAAATGGACATTAGCCATACCTACCCATGCGGTATTTTGCATAATAGTAATGTTCGTCACTTCGTGTGATTGTTTGGAATCATAGCACACGCCTATGGATCGGCGTTTAGTTAACTAACACATGCTAACACTAACAGTAACTGTGGTACGTACGAACCGTTCGTGAACTTTATTGCGGAGACGTTAGATCCATCCGATAGTTAGTTAAGAGTATTGCTGTTAATTGTGTTGTTAAATACCTATTAGGTCTATTATGGTCACGTTTGTTACGCAGGACATGAAACGATAATTTAAGACATATTTACTTACGTCACTTTCTAGAACCATGGTAAGAGACGACGCAACCATATCATTGCAGTGCAGCTGGTCGCTGAAACTACAAGTAAATCTCATCTTGGTTCAAAATAATGACTTTTTTATACGAACTTCATAATATTCATAATACAATATTTATTTCCTTAACTTCTCGAATAATAATGGGACCCTAATTGCAGGGCGGCCGTATGCTGGGGCCTTATTATTTGATATTTAAGCGGATCAAAGAGATGTCAAGTAGGCTTAAGGTTCGGGGCCTTTTACGGCCTCGGAGAAAGCACTTGACATTTTTAAAGCAAATAGCAATCGATCAAAAGTACTGTCGGAGTTTAGTAGATTACAGGGATTTTAAATATGACGATATAAACGGGCCCCTATTACAATTGAAATTCCTGTGATCCTGTCTGAAGGCAGATTTTCGCAGCGCCCGACTGGTTGTTTTGACGGACTTTCAATTTATCACCAAAGAGAATAGAGTGAATAGAGAGTTACTGTCAGGCGCCAGCGCTGGTAAAGATTGCACTATACTTTTGGCCTACTCTCGGGTAGATGGCGTTGATTTCAATATTTAACAAATTAACACAACATATCAGTGAAAGAATAAGGGTCAAAGTCACATGGCGGTCAAACAGTTTTAATCTTTTGTCAAAAGATGGCAGTGAATTTACTGTGGCTACATAATTTATTTTGACAATTCGCCTCTATTTCAAATACTCTTTGCTATCACTAAGTGGGTTTGAATGCTGGGTCGTACCAATGAGTTTTTCATAATTTATGTATTACGTAGATACCTCATAACTTTTCCCACTAACATTTATCAGCGTGAGGAAATTTGCGGATAGGTAGGTAAATAGAATCTAAAGTAATGTACATAATATAAATCTAGATAAACGATATGAGAGACTGCTTTTACGCATATTAAATTCTATAGATAATACCGTTCATAGAACAGTTACGTGGAATCAATTTGCATATTACATCGTACGCCTGCATATTGTCCTAACTTCCTTGGCTTTAACTTAAATTACTTTTCGGTGGAGATCAAATGCAAATTGTGAGCGAGTTTCATGGAATGCATAATGCCTGCATGTGCATCAAAGGAGAGTATAAATGTCTTGAGAAGTGTTTGCTGGATGTAAGCCCCGGAGCGGATATCGTTAAAGACATCGCTTTTCAGTTAACGGTACACGTTTGGTGAAGTACATATATGAAGGATAGGTATTCCAAATACATAGTATCAAATTAAACAGAAAGTGCAGCGAAATCGGGCAAAGCTGGAGATATGAGATTAAATGGCTGTGACGTACAGACAGACGGACCAGGGATCGGAACCGGTTTTTTGCAAAAACATCGAAATAACCATATTTTTTGAATTATTTTATACTCGAAATGTAGGACTCAGTTGTGTGTTTATATAACGACTTCGTATTATTAGATTGCCCAATTAGAAATGAAGTAATTAGCAAAGAACGAAAAAATACCGTTTCCGTTCCCATACAACAAATACCGGTATCCGATCCCTGAGACGGACACTATAAGGAATCCGTTTTTACCATTTTGGCCACGGAACCCTAAATTTAGTATGTAACGGTCACCCATCATAATATTTTCCGTTTCAATTATTTTATGACGCGCTCTTTAGCTAAATATTAATTGCGCACGAGATATTATTGAAGGCAATTTACTGAACCTAGGCACGATACTATTACGAATAGAGCTCACACCACTGTATCATATAACACTAAAGCTCACTAAATTGCTCATCAAAAATACACTTCTTTGATTAGGTGATGGGTAGTAAAAGGTCAAAGCTTAATAAGCCGCCCACTGCCTCGAGTCTAATACAAGTCTAATGCCTAAACTCAGACTATCGCCAATAGATCCAGAATTTCTGATTAGCCCTCGGTCAACTTAGGCAAACTTGCCGACACAACTTCTAACATAAATTAGCACTAGAAGCTTCTAAATGCAAGCAACTTAGGGAGATGGCGATGGAATTGCGTGTGATCTAACTTATTCGTGGGCTAACTTCTCATTTAGGTAAAAGAAAAGTGTATGTTAAAGAAAATACTTACGCTCAAGAAAGGTAAATGAAAGTCATTTAATAAGTAAATCTCCTTTACATGTGTACATGTTGCTAGTTCACTTTAGCAAGTGAACTAGCAACATGCATTGCATTAAATGTTTAACTACATCGAGCACTAGTATGTGCCGACAAATAAATAAAACAATACTATTTCTGTTAGGTACTGTTTTCTGCTATATCTCAGCTACAGTAGTCGAAACAATCTCTAGACGATTTCTAGTGAGTTTCTGACTAGCCGAGCTCTGTCAAGCCGAGGCTGAGCTCTTCTAAAACAACGTATCAAATTGAACGTAAAAGGCCAGCAAAAGCTCGCAACCGCAGCCGCTTTAGCACGTAAGCTCTTAGACAGATTCCTACCAAAGAAACCGTATTTCGAAAATTGCGCTGAAATAGTTTTAAACAACAATGAAAACAACTTTCAACGGCCGACGTACGAAATCCGACGCTACCTGACACCAGTGGAAATGGCTTTTGTTTTCTGAATAAATTCCACTTTACGCGTTTAGTTTGCAACTGGCAAATATCTGACGCTCAAGGGAAAATCGGCTGAAGCGCCGTAAAAAAAGCAAATGAGGCTTTTGTTTATTTTTTAATACTGACTATTTTTATAGCTGCCAGTTTGCATGTGCGCTCCTAGTTTTTTTTAATACTTTATGCCGTTTAGTGCGTTTTTCTCTGTGCTAAAATTGCAGCGCCACAGATGAAATTATTATGGTACAAAGGCACTTCTGTTCTGCAATTTCCCGAACGCTTTCTTAGAATCCTGGTGCATTCCGACTTGAAAAGCGCAAAATGAAGCAAGCACAGCGAAATGTAAGGAATGCCGAGTGGGACTGCTTTTACATAATGGCGCTTTTAGAATTTATACTTGGATAAATGTTGCGTTTGTTTCTGCTTCTCTTATTTACTATGGCGGAGAAGTGGCGGAGAATTCCTTTATTAAGTATTTAAAATAGAAGCAAAAATAATAAATATTTTGGAAAACGTACATGTAGGCACAAAGTTTTATAAAACACATTATTTATGTTTACCTAGGTGCTAAGTGCCGTCATTAGGTCATCTGTACGTGTTTTTGTTGAATAAATAATTTTGAATTTTTGAAGTGCTTTTCCATAATTAACTATTATTTATACACTTTTACCAAATTTCACAGAAAATTTCAATAGCCCAGTTTATTAAAATCTATCTTCAAAATATCAAAGAATTGCTGGAAAATTATGTATTTACTTTTACTCACGAAATATCATTTGATATTTACCAGTTGCTTTTCAGTAAAGGTAAACAACGTGAATAAATAAGAATAACATTTAATTTTATTGTCTTCAGACACCTCTGAATAACAGCTTTTGGTGGTATTGTTTACGCTGCCCGTTACTCTTTATTAGGTCTTAACTTCTTACCTACAAAGTATTAACAACCTACTCTTGAGAATGCTGACCTTATCTCCTCCACATGTCCTACAGCTATCAAATAACGATTTAGCCTTGTAACAAAATTGCTCTATCGAACTAACAAGAACCTAAGCACTAATAAAAATTGTCTCCTCCAACGCAATCACACAAATCCGGGTATTGTTTCTCCAAACTCGTACAAAGCCTCTAAAGTTTGCACGCAATTCCAACCTAAACAGCTTGATTTAAGTCTGAGTTTCCAATGACAACGATTAGAAAATTATAACCTTGTCAAAGTTAACGCTGGAGTTGCCTGCTGTAACAGAGCGTGCTGAGTCCACCAAATGGTCTATAAAAGCCTCTTTGTTGGAATGGAATCGAGCAAATAAGGTTAATTACTAAATAGGTGAAACGGCTTACAGTGTTTGCTACGTTATGGGCGTTCCAATTGCTTTTATAGGGCAGAAATGTAAATCTTAATAACTATCATTTAGGGTAATAAAGAGTATCGATAGTGCTTTGAAGGGCAGGATAGGTTTTAAAAGGATAACGTGTGGGAGTGTCATTATTCATGTCATATTCTTATAAAAATTTGATATTAATTTGACATTTTCACACTTTAATCACTTTATCGTTGCAAATACCATGCAGACTTTATGATCATTAGGTTGTTGAAAATCAGGGTGCAAACGACACTGAAAAGAAATGTTCTCAGTTGGCGAACATAAATTAAAAACAAACATCAATGTGAAAAGCAACATGCGTAGGGGTGGATTTCCTATGTATTTTAAGCCCATTTTTATTTTATCTAGTTAAACTTTCTCGATATTCACAACTTTTCCAATTTACTCATGAACTATAACATATTATGTAGGTAATACTATTAAAAGCGTAGTGCCGCCAACTCACTTGCAAACCCTCTGATGCTGCAGTACAGGTGTTTATGGGCGACGGTAATTGCTTGCCGTCAGGCGATTCGCCTATATCATAAAAAAACCGGCCAAGTGCGAGTCGGACTCGCGTTCCAAGGGTTCCGTGCATTAAATCCGACTCACGCTAGACTGCACATTTCTAATACGTTTTCCTGACATGGTAAAGAACTATTGTGTGTATTTTTTTCAAAATTTTAGGCCCAGTAGTTTCGGAGATAAAGGGGGGGGGGGATGGTCGGGCAGACAGACAGATGCACGGTGAGTGATCCTATAAGGGTTCCGTTTTTTCCTTTTGAGGTACGGATCCCTAAAAATGGTAAAATAGACGTAGAAATAAAAAAACTGCCAAACGGGTGTCGGGCCATGCACAATATCATAATTATAATTAATGATATAAAGAAGGAGGTACAATGTACATAGCAATCGCAGAGAGTGCAATTTCTAACAGCTCCTAATTTATAGGCAGATAGATCCTGGCAAGAGCTTTTGTAGACGAAAGCAAATGATTTACTAACCGAAATCCTGCCAAATCTCATTATACCAATAATTTCCGTATCAGAACTCGATGTGAATTCACGAGAAGTCCCGATAGTCGAAACTAAATTGCTCTCATTGACTAAACAAAAGACGTTCTCGGTCCTAGAGGCAATACTGCGGAGGGATGTGTGTTTCGTACTCAAGCTTAATCCAGGTTAGAGTACTTTCGCTGTTAAAATTGTCTTAACACTCTCATAATCTCTTTTTACACTTTCCTCCCACGACTTACTTTACGCTCTTATGTTAAAAGTGTTAAAACAACTTGCTGAAATAATATGAAAATTGGCTTAAATATTCAAGTAACATACTAGTTTTTTGTTTCTAGGAATAAGTAGAAATTAATACAAAGAAAATAAATCGAGGAAACGTTTTACATCCAAAACTTCTACATTCACTATTTTTTATTTTATTGTATTTTTTGAGACTCTTAAAGAAATAGGTAGGTACGCTTTTTAAATTCAGTGTAGTAAAACTACACTAATACTATACTATACATAGCTGCAAATTAAAATATATTTACTACTACTTGGATCTACTGTACAGTTCACTATTGCAATGGCTCTGAACTTCTGGCAGTTGTCGTTGTCACTTTTCTTCCTTTCTACTACCATCTTCTGTTTCTTTTACAAAGACAAACAGTCTCTTATGTTGTAGTCAGAAGCTTTATTACTTTCATCATCTTCACTTAACATAATTCCTTAATAATTAAATCCGTGCAGCAAACGATTTACTGCAGCTTTAACCAATCTGTTCATCTTATAACATCAACAGATCCCTGATACCTCTTACAGAAATAACATAACAAAGTAATAAGTATTTCAATACCAAGTATGTTAGTAACGAGTATTTTTCCGCCTCGGAACTAAAGAACCTGCAATCCGGGAAGTCCGGAAGATAAACGTCTCCCCTAATGAGATCCTGCCAGGGTCTCTCCATTATTTTTCCTAGAAAAGGAAATCTGCATTGACTAAACAAACTAAAGTATCTTGTATCTTATTTTTAAATAGCTACTACGAGTGAAACTAAAGATTTTCTACATTTTAATGCAAAGTGTTTTGTTTAAGTCAAGGTAGGTAGGTAAGTTACCATTAACTTGTTATAATTTTTTTATATTATTTATAGCCGTACCGATCCTTAAAGCAAGTTGAAAGACTGGAAAAATCAATTTAGCCTAGTAGTGGTAATGGCCAAAATATTAGTAACACGATAGGTATGCATAAAAGTCTAATGATTTAAGTAAATAAAGGGTTTAATTTGCCACTCTACCAATATCTAAAACACAAATAATTATTATCAGCAATAATAATTAATAACGGAGATTAAACAAATTATCAAACAATGTCAGGCTAATTTAGGCTTAAACTTATGATAATAATTAATTAATTAAATATCAGCTAATTTCAAAAATGTACTTTGTGACTATCCGTTTTTAGGTCTAATCGCGACGCATTGTCATTCCGCATAAACTAAACATTTTCGATACATACCGAGAAACCCTTGTTAATTATCGGGTTAATCCCTACTATAATATTATAAAATGCGAAAATAACTTTGTTTATCTGTTACCTCTTCACACTTAAACCACTGAACCGGTATAAATAATAGAGATAATTTGAAGCCCGACTCAAGCCCGGTTAAGGATCATCATTCCACGCAGACAAAGTCGCGGGCAGAAGCTAGTGAGCCTATTCGCATCCCAGCCAGCCTATCCGCATTTTTATTTATATTCATCAATATGCCATTGTAGTCCCCTAAGTCATCAGTATCACTATGTTAATGTATTCATAGCGTTCGGAAGTCGCAATCCGACGCAATCCAGTCGGATCCGGTTCGAGGCAGACCTCAAAATTAAGGCGCCTTATCGGCCGGGGACCCGGGATTTATTGCGACCCTAAGTAATATCTTAATTACTTGCCTAAGCCTAGGATGGAATGCTTTAAAAAATATTAGTGAATTGATAAACATAACTTTAAGATGGATAGAAATAACAAGTGATATTCGGTTAGGTTGTAGGAAATGAAGTTACTTTTGCACAAATACCTACTCGTAGAAGAAAACATAAGCGATAAGTACAATTTTTAATAAATTTGTTAAATTTATTTAAAAAAAAATTATAAGTTACATTTAGTAAGTTAAATAGGCAAAGTAAGTACTATACGCATTGATAAATAGCTACCTATTTATGCAAAATTAGTAACTATGTCATCAGAGTTACTTGTTTATTTTCATTTGATGTTGTTGATAGCATACACTACAAATGAAGAACTACGGAGGAGATAAAACATTTCCAAGGAAAAACAATATTATAATCAGTCTCCATATAAGGGGTCAACTAATGAACGCCTCACAATACCTATTTGTATCGGCTTACAAATACCAAAGTTTAATATCGCAGCACAATAGAATAGAATACAATGGGAATTCGCACCGTTAGGTACGTTACTTGCACAAGATTTATCCGAACTCATTTAGGGGTAAGTTACTGCTCATCCTGCTGTCGCTACCACGTGGCCAGTGGGCCGGTAAAATGGCACTTCAGTGTGGAATGTGATGGATTTTTGGGGTGATAAAAGTACAGGCGGCCGCGAAAGTTGTTGGAAATTTTATAGCTTTAGCGTTACGACGACAAAATATTAAAGTTTAAATATTAATAAAGTGTGTACAAAAGCTTCCAATTTTTACAACAAACATAATAGCCGAAAATTGACCCGTAAACGTATCCTCAACCAGTCGTGCACTGTCGAGTTGCGAGAAAAGTTCATTGCGATCTAGAATACTGTAGGTACCCGGCGATAAATATTGCAAGTCGGCTTTTGGAAAGACAAAATTGGCGACCGTCCATCAATTATCATATTAAGAAGTGTCGTTTCATATCAAATAAATATTGCAATTTATGGAAGAGAACAATCTCACACCTGAGGATGCCGAAGACCGGGCACAGTGGAGAAGACTGAGCAGGAAAGCGGACCCTGGCACTAGGCCGGGAAAACGCTGGGTTGAAGAAGAGAAGAAGATGGATTAGTTCAAATCGATGACAAACTTCACTTACTACTTTAGTAGGTAGGTAGCGTGCGACAACGCTCCACGAAGCCGAAAATTGCAGTATTTTTCCGTATTTCTTTATTACGCCGGATACTGTAATACGTAAGATCGTTGATCTATCTTTTTCGGCCTGTTGACAGGTCCTTCGATTTCATCAAAACTACCAGAACAGAGGACATTAAATAACCTTGTAAATATTTCAACACCGTCTCCTCAAAATTATTTGTTATTTTATATTTAGCAGGTAAACTCGTTTTTGATTAACTTTGTTTAAAATATATATTTTAGGATATTATAACGTAAATTGACTATTCCCCAAGCTAAATAATTTTCTTAAGTTAATTATAAAAGAAGCACACACTCATACCACAAAAGAACTAAAGAATCGGAAAGTTTAGCGCCCATCGCCAGCGGCATTTTATCCCTCCCGTCCTAACCACGTGTGCCGTGCAGTCTTTATTAGAACTCTCAACAAATAGCTCGGTTTCGTCTGCCAACGTTTATGACGTGCATATGACACCCTTTGTTCTTCTAGTCCTTGCTCGGCTTAATTTAAATTAAGTCAGGAAATGTTGGGTTTTGTCGCTGTATACTTGGCGCGCGATTGTTTTCTGTTTTGGGGGTAAATCTTTATTCAGCGGGTAGCGTGGTTGTTAAAATGAGAAGAATAGAAACAGGGGTTGCCTTACGTTTATTTATATATTGTATTCTTTTGAATTCGTTGTTATGTTGTTCACATACTTTAGGTAAGCCATTAAGCAGGTAAGGGATATAATTCATATAGTATATTTCTTGAGAAGTCCTATCTAGAAAAGATTAGTTTACCAGTTGTTTATTCCTTGGCATGAGAGTGAATTGCAAAAATTATATACATAGTTAAGTAGTTTAATTGATTCCGTTATGTTACGAAAATTACAGTTTGCGTGTAAGTGTGTTGGCGTAAGCTGTAAAGTTTTATAATATAATTCATTACAAAGCAATACATTTTATATTGTAGCATGACAGAACCAATTAAACTCGATTATAGCCTTATCTATGTATAATTTTATTGCAATCTATCCATTAGATCCATTATATCCATTATGTTTAGTTTTCAGAACAATATCCAGAGAAAAGATGTATTACATATTTTTACTTACACAGATAAAACTAGGTGCGTTTGCACTGGCACTTACCAAAACATCAAGTGCGCACGCAAGGAAGTCGTTACCGCGAGCGCTTGTCGTCCGGCGGCCATTTTGTTAACATCCCGCAATTTACAAAATGGCGTCTTTGTCCGCGAAACGAGCGCCATTCGCGGCATCCGCGTTATGATGCCTGACTATTCCTTTCTGCTCAAATTGAACGAAAACTTGATATGAGACGAAAGTGAATTCCTTGCTCGAGATGTTTTGTGGAGAGATGACGACATTAGGAGTTTCTGCGATTTATATATGGTAAAGTAGCTTATCTACTTACAGTAAAGTGTTTTCGTAAAATAAAATAAACTGTGATTCAGACGTAAAAGTGTAAGCATAAGAGTCAACTGCTTGTCTTACCTTGTGGACCGAAATATTTTAGCGTTTAGTAGGTACTCAATTTGATTTGCTTCTATGTATTATCGCATTAAGAATCGAGAACGTGAAAGTCTTACGTCATAATTTACTTTACCTTCGTGTTCGTAGCTCGAGTCTCGTAGCGCTCGTAGCCGCGTCTACGACGTAGCGAATTCATTGTATTCTTGCTTTATACCAGGCTACACCGTTTTGTAAATTAATACACTTTCTTGGAATACGGTGTACTACTTCTGCAACTTGTATTAGAGAGTCTGTAGGTATCTTTTATGAAGTCGGTATTATAAAAAAAATTCTTTGCTTCGCTTAGTTCTCCAGAATACTCTTTTGTAACGCATAATATAGGTAAGTATGTCAAATTTGATCTAAGGTAAAAATACGTCAGGAAATCTTTCATATTACTCAGTAAGATTTCCTGACGTATTTTTACTGTATAAATGAAGGTAAGTATACAGGGTGGCCCATTTAGATCGGTCAGTATGGGAAAGTCTGAAACTATAAGACATACGAAGATCTGTTCTTAAGAACCATGTCATCGATTTTAATAACAAGAAGAACTGCATTCATACATTACAAAAAACCTCTTATTCAAAATAATAAAAAGGCGGTGGTCATTTCGGTCACTTACTAAAATAAATTAAAAAATATGAAAACAATGAATTTTCTTAATTTTAGACATCATGTTTCATAGTAAAATTTACTGCTTAAGACCTACACAATCGATATCTATATAGAAATAGTGTAAGTTTATTTTTTTCAAAACAACCGGGTTCGATTCCCGAGCTGAGTACAGGTTTTTCTTAAATGTATGAATGCAGTTTTTCTTCTTATTAAAATCGATGACATGGTTCCTAAGAACAGATCTTCGTATGTCTTATGGTTTCAGACTTTCCCACACTGACCGATTTAAATGAGACACCCTGTATAATTAATAATAAGTAAAGAACCTACAACTAAAGATGTTTGTGACAGTTTACTGATTGTGCCATTCACCGCACAATCCTCAGTTAAATTTGATACCCCTTACAAAATCAAAACTTTACCACAACAACTTAAGAATACCTTATCACTGCGAATTAGCCTGCACGTGGAACAAACACCCCTCTGCGGACTATAGATAATAGGTAACTGTATCTGATACGGCTCCTGGCTCCTAGGGAGGCTTATACGACCCCATTTGCGTTCCGCTGGAGCGCCAGAGAGGAGACGAGAGCGTTTTTTTTTTAAAGTAATTGTATAAAATATAGATTAAAAATGCGAATAGTAATCGAGGTTTCGTGAATAAACTTAAGGCTAAACTTATGTCTGAAGCGTACTACTCTGTTGACGAATTTTTCAACGGCGTGCACTCTTGAACTGGTTCACAATCCCATACTATTAAAATATGAATTTAACACGTCATAAATACCCAAATTATATAATAAATTATAACCACCTGACTTCTTAACCAATTTAATATTATATACCTACCTGTAGACTGTTGTGTTGTGTTATATGTAACTAACCGCCTTCATTTAGATATAAATAGTTGTAAATATGAAATGTACCTAACTGACGTGTAAAACTATGTTTTATAAAGGAATAAATGAAATGAAATGAAATGAAAAAATGATAATACATAGGCAAAGGGGTAGATAATACATAGGTAGGGTAGAAAAGGGGTTTCAATCGATGTGTGGAAGGGCGGCACCGTCGTCGAACCCAAGCCACCTGGCAGTGGACTCAAACCGGTGGTGTGTGCCTCGGATGCACATGCTGGTGGCGCGTATAACGGCGATACTGATCCTGCATCTCAGCCAGCCCAGTATGGTGCTTAGAGAGGTTTCAAAAATGTGAAAAACGATTAATGTTATTTGAGTACACGAAACACTAAACTTCATTGCTAAAAAATATTAAACAAAGAAAATAGAGTGGGTAGAAGTGTAATTGTATGTTAAATCAAAATGTCGTTTTTAAATATAAGCGTAACTTCGAATGTATGGCGGCGCTTAGGGTCGTATGACTTTGAATACTTATAAGTGTTATCGTCACGGGTAACTTAAGTATGTGCTGCGAGTTTTTACGTATAGTTTGGCGTTTGTCATCATTTCTAGGTCGACTGTTTATCAAAGTGTATGTTTAAATAGTTCTGTGTATAGAAAATGCTGGTCTAAATCAGATGATGGTCTGAATCAGAGAAAGTGATACTTTTGCCGCATAGTCTGATACACTACTTTTGATGTTGGCTGTACTCTCTCGTTTGATCTCTCGCCGCGCCGCGGTAACTACTTGCGGCGCGTAGGCGCAAGATAATGCCAGGATTTCAGGGTTTAGCGTGTGCGCCGATCACTCACTCACGTCTGCCGGCGTTACTGTCACTTGCAAACATCACTCATACCTAGTTGTGTTGTGTGTATAACAGCAGCAGCACTGTAACTTTGTGCGATTTAGAATATTTTACGGTGGTATTACCAGCCGTGGCTCACTCCGCGATTTCGTCGCGTCGTGTACCAACAAGTACATCCGGCCCACACCAATTTTGGTGTCTATCCATAGTAGTTGCCGCGCACCGCTACGGAACGGACGCTTGCGCCACCTAGTGGTCACATCTGTCGTACGTATAGACGCGTTTTGTTAGAGAGTGAATCTTCTGTCTAGGTACAGAAGATTCACGCTACTATTATTTTTTCTGTGGTAGTACAAATAAGTGCCCTAAGATTTGCTACCTAATTACATTTACTCTGAAAGTTCAAAGCTACCCAATGCACAATGATAGATATCATTCGTTTGGTTAATTTAATTCACGCTATAGTTCGTTTTTTTAGCATTAGAAATAAGGTAAACAATCTTGATGTGTCTTTTAATTGAAAAACACATTTTAAAAATAAGTTACGGTAAATATGTAACAATTATGAATCTAATACGATCTTTTATAGTCTTCTGCTTTCATAAGTAATAGTTATTGATTTATAAAAAGTGTTTTTCAATTAAAAGACATGTCAAAATCACTTACCTTCTTTCAAGTTCTTTCCAATGCTAAAACAAACGAACTATAGCATTGGTGAAAGTTTTGTTTGGTTATACGTAACAGTGTGAACATGCCGTGAGGATGGGCCCGATTCGGATTTTGAAATAGACATCTGTTAGATATCTTTTAGACATCGCCAAGATACGATAACGATATGTTTAAGATCTAACCTGTCAAATTTGACATTTGCGCGATTCTGAATGATACTCTTGAACGATTTCCACAGGATATGACTTAGAGATCCAATTCACATCTAATAGATATCTAACTCTATCTAACGTAAAAGTGACATTGGTTGCCCGAATTGCGCTGCAAAAGAGAACTAGTTGATATCTAAACTATAACGTTTCTAGAATGGATCTAGTACGTGTCGTCTCTTGTGAATATCTTGAAGTTCGAATACGGCAGAATGTCCGGTGCGGACTGCGCGCTAAACCGCGCTAACAGCTGGTCGCCATAAAGAGGATCCCTCCTTCATTGTTCTTTATGCGTCTGCCGACACGCAATATTGTTAATGTCTCTTTACACCGTCTGTGTCTCCGGTCCGGAAAATCAGGAGGCGCTATTTTAGGTAGGTACGTTGTAGCGACTAATTGTGAATGAATGCTATGGATTTTGATTTAATGATTCTCTCACCAAATGAACTAAATACCAATGTAGGTATTTTATTGTACACAACACAGGTTAAAATACAATAAAACAAAATATATAAAATGTACAATGGCGAGCTTGTCCCTATATCTTCGTCTTATAAGGGATCTTTTCCAGTCAACCTTTGAATTATCGGGAGATTGTGAGTGTTGATTCTAATTTAATAGTTTAATGGCGAAAATTTTTCAACTTGACTTGGCTTGGGAACGCAATACAATACACCAAATACTTACCAATATTGTGACAAGAAAGAAACGTAAACTATGCAGTAATGCTCGTGCTCCTTCAACTAGTTTTAGTTAATGTAGTAGACGTAGTTTAGCAAAAAGAACCTGAGGACATAGTACACGTCAACATCCGCCAAACCATATTTGTGTATTATTGCGGCGTGCAAATGAAATAGAAGTTTTATTTATTATTTATTCTAGAAGTTCACAATATAAACGTACCTACATTTTCACATACGAGCTAATCATTAAAAATATATTGCATATACTTAGGTAACCAAATGTTACAGCAGATAACAGTTGAAAAAGAACACGCATTGCAAAATAAAAGATGCAATTTTTTTTATTTGAAGATATTCGAAGACATAGACCTAAGTCAGCCTTCCGCACAATCTCGCCGGCCATTGTCTACCGTCGCATGCTTCTCGCAAAACTAGATCCACAGATAGCCGAGCAGTAGATGCAGAACAGAATTTTATAATACCTACCTTCAGGGAAAGGAGACGACCGCTTTCCATACAAACGTAGGTAGTACCCATTTTCCTCTCTAGATAATAGATAATTATTTATATTATATGTATAACTATAGGTATTATATGTATAAAACGTCGTCTAGTACCCACTTGAATTCTAATGCTTAGATACTTTGAGGTATGTAGTTTCATCCGAGTCGTAGAATGGGCTCCACTACATTTCACGACTCTTCTCTTTCCGCACAGACTCTACTATAGGTACTATTGATGTTGACTGTTCAGTGCCTGCTGACAATTCCACTGAAACAATTGATTAACTCAGTCGTAATTACCCCTTTGACTGTCACGATGCCGTCAAAGTGTACGTGGCACGCGCACGGGTTAAATGGATAAGGGTGCTATTGGGTACGTTAAATCTCTATTTTAAACTCCAGCCAATCCGTTACTCTATTTATGCAGAGTTTAGTACTTAGTAGGGTTAACACATATAGGTACCTACTATACACATAGAGGCAGTGGTGTAGGGTTAGAGCCGGTGTAGCTTTATTTGACGTTCATACTTAAGTTCATTGTAATATGCCTACTTGAATAATAAACTAAGATCTTTATCATACCTAATATAACACAGATATGAACTCACTTCATTGTTTCATTTGTTTTTCTAAGGTACCTACTAATATACAGAACTCCGCTGTGTGAACATTTGTCTGACAGCAACTAGTAACCAGCAAGGACCATAAAAGACTGGACCCGCATTTTTCATACTACGCATCGTACCCCGTTAGTTAGTATCACTCTACGTCGCTAGATGTCGCTGAGAGTGTCATTTAATTCAAAAGTCGTAACTTTACAACTTCTACGTTCGCGCAAGCGTGATGTAACACCCACCGAGCGTTTAGCTACATTATAAGTGATACAGTAGAAAGTCAATAGATGGCGTTTGGTGCGATGTTTCATTACTACGTTCCATTTCATCTGACTTCGCAATTTTTTTCAAACTGTTTTATTTGTACTTACATAATTACTAACAAATTAAAATATATTTCCAAGTTTGTTTACCTTATTATTAAGAAATTATCTTCATAACCAAAATAATGACCGCAATTACAGTTTTAGTTTCAAAAGTTTGGTCAAAAGATATTTTAAAATGATTCTGCGCAAGTTGAAATGAAAATGTATACAAGGCTGGCCACAGACGATCGGTTTCCTGATTAGGGCTATAACCGCGAAAATCGAAGTTTGAAAGTTACGGGGATGTTTCTCTTTTACTCCAGTGAAGGCGTAACTATAGAGTGAAAGAGAAAGATCCCTGCAATTTGCGAACTTCGATTTTCGCGGTTATAGCCCAGATTCGTAATTCCGCAAGCATAGCGCACACATACGGAATTTTCGTTCGGTTTCCGAATTTAAATGACATGTGCAAGCGAGATAGCGCTATGCATTTGTAGAGCGACGTCCCGTTCCCACCAGGGGGGCGATTTCGATCGCTCGATTTCGTCACTCGAAAAAACGGCGGTGGAAAGCGGCGAAATGCTAAGTTTCGAAATACGAGCGATATCAATTGGGAATCGAGTGGTATTGACCACTCGTTTTCAATTGTATTCATAGAATTTAAATACCCAGTAGTGGAGATATTACTGAACAAAATACACGAAATCGAGCGGTCCAAATTCAAAAATCGGCCCTCTGTCATTCCGTACGGACACCGAATGAAAATTTCGAACGTCTGAGGCCAGCCAACAGAGAAGCAATGATGCCATTTTAGGGGATTTTTTTCGAGATTCAGGGTAAAAAAGAAATCGATGTAGATTTTTTTTTTCGTTGAGTCGTGGTTCGTTTAATCGTCATAACATTTATTTATTTAACATAACACTTACCTCCGAAAATATACTCCTCCTTAATAACAATTATGCATGTGGATGTCACCATAATAATAAAATTCAAGGCAGATAAAATTATGATTTAATTAATAACAGCTTAGACTTGTTTAGACCCTAGACCTAGACGTACCCATGAAGGTACTTAAGATATTCCCCTATATCAAATTCTCCATCCATTTAAATTAAATTGCCTTAAAACTAGTCAAGGTGTTTCGAAAAATACTAGACTTTTATTTAGTGTTCCGTAACTAAAGTAGGAAAACAGGGACATTGTGTAAACGTTTATTTTAAACCATAATTGATATTTGCGTTTATTTTTCAATAACACTACAAATAACACTAAAATTTAACAAAGGCTAGGGAAAAGTAAAAAATATACCTGGCAACACTGCTTTGTTTTTAAGTCACAAACGATTGTTTTGTGCTCGCGGTGAATGAGAGGATAAGTAAGTATAGGTAAGTATACTATATGAACATTATTCAGTGTTTGTTTTCCATCCTTCGTTTTTTGAATCCTAGGGTAACTACCTACTTATGTATATTATAAATTGCAATATCCAAGACTTTAATTTACATATTACAATATACAGACATATTTTTCCAAAAACCAATAATTCGTACTACAAAACTTATCTAACAGGAACCAAATTACGTTACTGTTTTGTTCGTGGAAAATATCGGCCGTGTCAATATGTAGGTATCAAGTAGGTACCGATACTTGCCTATATACCACCTATACACGTAATTTTATCAACGTTTCTTCAGTTCACCAACGCCATCTAGTTATTTTGTGTAACAAAAAGTGGCGAACGCGCGAGCAACCTTCAGCAATCAAAGGTTCCGTTACTACGTTATTGACGACAAAAAAATATAATCTTAAAAAATTGTGTATTGAACTGATATTATGGTCTTAAAATAAAGCAGTATGACGTTTGTTCTTAAATAAATAAAAAAACACGTAAACATATAGCTGAAAATAACATTTTTGCCACTTCCAGGCTACGAAGCAACGCCATCTAGTTTTAATACCGAATTTTGAACTTTTTCGGAGCTACACTTTGTTGTGTGAGAATGTCAGTCCAGTCATTTATGGTCCTTGGTAACCAGTAAAAGATAGACAATTGAAATATTCTCAAAGTTAGCATTTTTATTTAGTTCGTACAGAATGATTGAATTGTATACCTAAGATGCAATGAACAATGTAAGTTTGTACCTACCTAATTATTGTATAGTTAATACAAGTTAACCCTTCAGTAATTACAACATAAAACAGCAGACATGTTTTTGATGCGTAGCGATTAAAAGGTTAATTAACAATGTCAAAAACGAATATTCAGAAAATAATAACAGCCGGCAGATTTCGCAGTAATTATCCATTACCCGATGGGCCCGACTCGGATTTTAAAATAGACATCTATTAGATATCTTTTAGACATCACCAAGATACGATAACGATATGTTTAAGATCTAACCTGTCAAATTTGACATTTCCGCGATTCTGGAGATACTCTTGAACGATTTCCACAAGACATGACTTAGAGATCCAATTCACATCTAATAGATATCTAACTCTATCTAACGTAAAAGTGACATTGGTTGGCCGAATTGCGCTGCAAAAGAGAACTAGTTGATATCTAAACTATAACGTATCTAGAATGGATCTAGTACGTGTCGTCTCTTGTCATGTGAGCTTCTCATTCCGATTGAAATAAATTCAATATCTAATTTTAGTTTATAGGTAACTCAGAAGTACCTACCTAGACCTACCCACCGGAACATTTATATAATTATACCTACATTTATACATACTTTTTGTATCGTAATAAATAATCGTCAGGGTACAAATTGGGCAAAGTCGTAAACCCGACTACTGTGTGTAAAAATATTTTCAGCCACTAGAAACAAATCACCGCAATCACAAACCGATCGTCACGAATTAAACACCTTTTATCTTTTATTTTTATCTAAATCATGGTCAACATATTATTTTTTCAAGAATATTGCCAAAGGTGGTCGATGTGACGAAGTTGTTGTAGATATATTAAGTGTATTTCAAAGGTATATTGTTTCAGAAAAATAAGTACCTAACTACCTACCTAAAATGTAATAATAATGGAAAACTGGAATTAAAACTTAGATACTAAATGATAAATACTTTATACCTATTTCAGTGGCAATATATATAATGTAACCTTTCAATTACAAAGAACTTTCACGATGCCTATTCAAATACTCACATTGAAATCATTTTCCTGATCAATTCATTAGCTGTAGCATTTCGTAACATTAATGACGTATCTCTAACCCGTGAGTAGTCTGAAACACGGTATTTTAATACTTTCGACTTCAAATATATATAAACATTTATCAACTTTAACACATTGTAATAAGGTCGGGAAATGTGTAGGTACCTACATATTATATTATTATGACGTAGCGCTGTACATGCGCTGTATTGGTTCGGAGCTGGAACATACATTAGTGAGTCCCGTGGGACATCAAAGTCTCATCATTTCTCTATTAGAGAAGCACTCGAATGTTGTAATTGATATCTCCAATTATGCTTTGAACACTTTCAATGCTGACTGTATTCAATTTTCTTTGGGAAGTAATGAGATTGTTGGCCGTATCTTACCTATCTCGTTGGACAACTTTTTAGGTAGGTAGGATTACCTATTGCAAATGAGATGAGATGGATTTGAGAGCATTATTGTTTGGCTTGTTATGACTGTGAACATAATGCTTATTTTTGTTTACGCGAAGAATACAAATGCTTTAAAAAATAAATTAAGCTGCATGTACCTAAGTTTTTATTCTCATTACGTGTGTTTTACCGTCCGCGTCCGTAGCATCAAAATTACTACGTACCTACCGGCGTTCTGATAAATAACGCCAATCAATAATATTTTATGATTAAAATGACATCGTCTACCATATTAAACCAACAGGAGAAATTTAAGACCTGTCTCTTGACCAAAGTAATTACCTATATCGTAATAAATATATTGCATTGCATTACGACAAACAATTGAACTGTCACGAAATTTTTACGAAAGTGATTTATCAGGGGTCAACATAAATTACTTAACAAACCATTAAAACTAGCACATAGGTACTCGTAAATCACGTGAGGCAACTGAACCTGAAGCCTTTGCTCACTGACTCAGCAAAAATGTGCGCACTACGAGTATATTTTGACCTATCCGTTCAGCACCCATATTTCGTCCCAGCTTTTCTTTCTAAATTGATCCTAATGAATTGACTAATAAGGTTGACTTTCGAAAAGTTACTGTAATTGTTACGCACTTTTGTAATGTTAGTAAAACTATATTTACCCGTTAACCCATCTGTTCGGTGAGCCGGGAACGCGGTCGCTACGGCCCTGCGAATGGATAATTCTAAAGCTAACTACAAGGGCCCTTCGATAATGTTTACAGGACCTAGAGCACATTAATTAAGGGTGCTTATAGAACGTAAACTGTTACCTTAAGCCTGGGCCTGTTTCGCTAAATAAAATATAGGAGCTAACTAATTGTTGAAACAATGTTTATTGTACAACTTAGTGGATTGTGAGTGAACATATAGAAAGGGTTGATGACAAAATATGTTTATACTTTCGGGAAGGCAAGGCAAGGTCTTATTTACTACACTTGACTGCGAAAATATTGATATGCAGGTACAGTCGACTCGTACTACTACACGCACTTAAGTACCTATACAGACCCTAGCTTCATCGTCAATTGTTATCCAAATCCAACCGAGGGAGGCTTAGGTACTTACAGCAACGGGGATAAAACGCCGTAATAGATACAGATAAAGGTAGATAGACAGATAGGGGAGAGTCGGGTAATGTCGATCGCGCCAAATTTGCTAGGTTTGAAAAATATTGGGGAAATCATTAGATACATATAGGACGTTAAGTACTTAGGTTTATTTTTCTCGCCTCCTAAAGGCTGTGTGCCTCTACACCTAATCGGTGTTTATGAGTATTGTTTTTTTTATCGAGGTGTGCAATAAATGAATATTTTTATTGTATCCGAGTTAGATGTAGGTACTTACTAATTTAGTTTCTAATTATTCGAAACGACTGGTCTTGTCTAGTGCAGCGATCGGCAACCTGCGGCCCGTGAACCTGTCACTTGCGGCCCGCGAGCCTCCCTGGCTATTTTGTACGACAATGTCTGATAAAGTCATAAATATTAACAAAGTACGGCCCGCGTCAACTTCGTTAACTACTATGTGGCCCTTGGCTGCTAAAAGGTTGCCGACCGCTGGTCTAGTGGATAGTGAAGCCGCGGTCCTGGGTTCAAATCCCAGTAAGGGCATTTATTTGTGTGATGAGCACAGATATTTAATTATTCCGAAGTCTTGGGTGTTTTTATGTATTTATGTATTATATATATGTATCGTTGTCAGAGTACCCACAAGACAACCCTTCTTGAGCTTACTGTGGGACTTAGTCAAACTGTGTACGAATGTCCTATAATGTTTATTATTTATTTATTTATTCGCAATTGCCCCACTCTCCCCTAGACATGTCTCTGAGACGCTAGTAGGCGCTAGCCTGGACCCTTCGCGGGATTACGCGGACAAATCCTGCCCACTGATGATTTAATTTGAATTTGCATAGCGTCGGCGTTTAGCAGATGGACGTGTTTACGCAAAAACGGAATGTTTTTGGAGGCGGGTTTGGGCTTAGAGCACTAATGGATGTTACAGTAGCTTAGGAATATTTGTGTTTGGTTAATACAGTTTGGTACTGAATTTGAATTAAACATTATTCAATTACTTAATTATACTTAAGTAGCGCAGGACCGAGAAAAGTGGCGCTGTCTGGTGTGGAGGCCAAGTCTCTTTTTGGGTCACTGAGCCAACGGAGTAGGTACTTACTTAAGTAGGTAGGTATTAATGTAGGTACCTACAGTCAAGTGTAAAAATATGGGTGCACAAATCAAATCATCTCAAAAATACTTCATAGCTCTAAAAAAACTTTACATAGGTACCTGGCCCACAAAAATAGGTTTACATTACCACTCTCTCTCTCTCTAAAACACTAAACCTGCATAAATATTATTTAAACGTTCTGATAAGTTAATTAACTTAACATTTAACACAAAATATCTAAGTACCTATTAAATAGCAATTTATAATTCACCGTTTATTTCAATTAATATTAGGTATCCTAAAATTCCTATTTAAATCTAGAAAATGTTATCGCATTTTAAATCTGAGCTGAGAATAGAATGCCTTGGTCCAACAGATTAAAAACGTAGCCCTTCATTATCATGAAAAGAGCGGGAACCCTACGGCTATATCAGCTTATGCAAATTTATATCAAATTGTTAGTGGGCAGAGATTTGTCCGACTAATCCTAGGGAGCTGAGATCCGAATGCGTAATTACGGTTACGACGCGTAGCTTTTTGCTAAGTTTTGTTTTAATAATAGGCGGTTTTCTGTGTTTAGTAGTTTTCACATAGCTTTGGTAGTATGGTACCCATGGATTAATGAAAGTTACAATATTGCTTGCAATTGCCAGCGTGCTGAAACAGGGACTTGAAAAATGTTTGACGTTGACTTTGAACCACAAGTAGGCGTATTTAAAAAAAATACAAGAAATCATATAACTTATTATATGATATAATAAGAACAATACTTACATACATTTATCGTGTTTACCTACCCCAGTCTCTTCATAGTTCCAATTAAAGCCCGACCAGGATTAGAACGAAAAAAAAAAACACTGTGCCGTGATAACATTGTATTTATTTTTTCTGTATATTCTTGCTGCAACAGTATTATATAACTTTTTTGTAGACACCTTGCTACTATTCATACATAATATCTGGGAGATATATAAAAACTCAAAAATGCGCGTTTTCCTAGAGATAAGATCTAGTTAGAAACCCCCATATAGCTAATTTCATCAAAATTGTTAGAGCCGTTTCCGAGATCCCCGAAAAATATATCGACTACCGTAGGCTCAAAGGGCGTAAGGGACAAAATGACGAAAATGAGTTATGAATGCAGTTATACTCAGTATTTTTTTCTCTATCGATTGGTATATTTAACGTCTCCATAACTTGAAAAAAATGTCCGTTAAGCCCTATAAAAAATCAATGCGTGAACACAATTTTCCAACGCATTTTGCCGTATCTGCCAATTCAAATAAATGTTGTGAGACATTTTGGCGTAACTCCCAACTTGTACGATACGCCCTTTTGCATCGGAAATTTTATTAAATTTGTGCTAATTTATTGACAGTTACGCCTATTTGCAGTAGATTTTTGAGTGCTAAATGTACGTTACGCCCACAACTAGTGGATAATTATACGAGTGTTAGAGAATTCAATGTAAGAGATACGCCAACATACTATGTACAATTTCGAGTTTATTAAGTGGGATGACCTAGTACTTTCCTTGTCATTTTTTTTATTAAGTAGGTACTTGCAGTACCTGCTCATGTGCTCATTAATGCTTTATTTATAGGGTTACTAAAATTTGACAATTTAAACTGAACTAGTGGGCACTTTTTTCAACAGTTTTATGAAAATAATAAAACACGACTATATTCAAATGATAATTATGGCGATTGATTAAGATTAGACTGATAACTTTTAGTTTTGTATGTGACTGGGCCATTTGCAATTTTGATTAGACGTAATATTAATATTTTTTTGATTAAACCGTAATTTATAGGATTAACCTTATGAAAGTTACTGTCTATAAACGTTTACATAGAAGTACGTAGGCCTGGCCATTTGTCTTTTTTGCTACCTACTCTGATGTTATATCATAAATAATCACATATTTATTAAGTTTTACTGAACAGACATACGAGATGTCAAAACTACTATTGTACCTAATAGTATTATGGTATGTAAAAGTAAAATTTATGATCAAAATAAGATTACAAACAGAAATAACGCATAACTACATACTTTCTACAGTAAAAGAAGTAATTGTTATAAATTGTTTTGATAAACATAAATAGATACAGATGGTAGGACAGAAGTGATTCTGTTTAATATAAACAAATAAAAAAGAAAACATTGGTTTTGTGGCAAAAAAACTACCTTTTCCACGTTTAAGTATACAAAATAACAAAAATGGAAAAAAAAACTTAACAGTGAATACATCTCTAAGTTTTTGAAAAAGAATTGTAAATTATAGTACTTACTTAGAAGTATAGTATTCCTTAAATGCAAGTTGCCATATTGCAACGAAATTTTTCGATTTACGTAGCGTAACGTAGAGTTGGAGTTGTTGTACAATTTATGATCAAATTAAGATTACAAACAGAAATAACGCATATACATACTTTCTGTAGTAAAAGTAATTGTTATAAATTGTTTTGATATATGTATATAAATATATACTTACAGATGGTAGGACAGCAGTGATTCTGTTGAAGTAATATAAGCAAATAAAAAATAAAACATTGGTTTTGTGGCTAAAAAACGACCTTTTCCACGTTTAAGTATCCAAAATAACAAAAATGGGGAAAAACCTTAACAATGAATACATCTCTATGTCTTTGAAAAAAAAAATTGTAAATTATAGTACTTAGAAGTATAGTGTTCCTTAAATGCAAGTTGCCATATTGCAACGAAATTGTTGGATTTACGCCAAATGGTACTGAAATTGTATTTTTTTGTACATTACGCCCTTTTTCGAATAAGATAATCCATAAAAAAAGAGGCGTAAGAGACGCCCTTCTTAAAAACAGTCGTGTTTTTTGGCGTAACGGACATGCTATTTTCGTAACTAAGGATTGTATTATAAGTTCAAGCAATCAGTTTAAAAGAGCTCAAAAAGTTAAGAATAAGCCACATACAGGCATCAGTTTATTGAAACAAACAAAAAAGTTATGATTTTTTTTCTCAAAAATAAACTGTTTTTGGCTCTCCTGAAAAATCGCGTTTTGTCCGTTAAGCCCTTTGAGCCTACGGTAGTCGATATATAAATAAATATACAAGAATTGCTCGTTTAAAGATAAATAATGAAAAGTCCAGGATATAAACGATACAATCTATAATTTGCCATACTAGGTACATCATCATCATTCATTACATGTCCGAGATTCAAAAAAAAATTTTTTTTTAATTATCTGATCGTTTCTAGTCTGGTCTCTTCACATCATTTCTATTATATTATTAATTCAATTCGTCTTATCCTCCCCCGGCGCGCCAATAAGGAACCATCTAGTCCGAGCTTTAACGGCCATATTGCGGACGAGTCGCTTCTTGTCGTCGAGAGATGGCGCCAGGTCCAACAACACGTCCTGTTTGAACGGAAGCAGGAGCATGGTCGGGTAGGTGTGCGCTATGTCGAATAGACATTGGAGACTTTTTATTCTGACGTCCTGGAAATAATGAAAATATTATTATGTTAATTTAGTCTTACAGAAAGAGATATCCGTTTCTCGCTCTCACTTATGGGTGCGACCATAGAGAAAAAAATACATAGATTGCTCACTCACTAACTTGATGTTCAACAACATAAGACTTTCCGGTCGGTGCTACATCTATTGTCAAGTAGCAGTACTGATAATTCCGCTACTCGATGCTAGATGTCGACACTGAAATTAATAGTCTTTTTTGTACTAAAACTGATGTATGGAGTGAGCACTCTTGTCTTACTATATTTCTCTATGGTGCGACGCACCAAGGTCGCGGTGCGGTGCGATAGTGTGTAACGGGCCTTAGGGTTTGTAAATAAATCTGGTATGAATATTTTTCTCTTGCGCACTAGTTTTTTATACAAAATTAGAATACTAAAACGCGGTAACTAGAGAGCAAAATATTTTACCCACTAGTGTCAAGAGTTTACGTTTGACCAAAATGTTACAGCAAAATGCAATTTTGACAGCTATAATAGAAGGCGCTGTGCCTTCTATTGTGCCTTCTATTTTAGCTGTCAAAATTGCTAACACATCTTAGTATATACTTTAGATGCTGAATGGTCCTACGCACAGCACACCCTATTTTTTTTTCTCTGACAAACAATTTATCCAAATAAAATATCTTACCATAGACTTAACATATTTGGACAAGTTCACTAGCCGTGGCAAAATGGTCTGTATGCTATCAGCCACAGTAACATGTTTCGCTTGCACCAGATATGACAATATATCAGTCATGACCAATAACAGATCCTTGTTGTCGTATTGTAGGCAATCGATCACTAGGGGCACGACCTGCAAACAATATAGATAAGTGGTAGTAAACAACATGAAAATGAGAATGGATTATTTGATATTGGAAATATGCTAGATGACAAATTTTAATTTTTGGTATCAATCAATGAGGTTTGTTTTTGGGATCAAATGTCTAAATGGGACACATTGCATTAAATACAAGTCAGAAATGATAGTCAGAGTCCGACAGTCGTACTTCACTCGCGAAACGCCCCTAACAAATCGCTATGTGAACGTGATGTCAAGGTCACTGAGAGGCTGAGAGCGCATCTTGAAGTATGAACAAAACAAGAAAATTGCATTTTAATCGGTGAAATATTGCGTTTATGTATATACATAGTTGCTATACAATCTTTTTTTGGATAAATTGTGAGGAATCGAATGGTATCCTTACTTATTTCGTTTTTGAAAGTTAAAAAAAAACTTTAATTTTGAAACTTTCAGGTGCTGTATTTTTGTATTATTTCCATATATTTTTTTAATATCTATAATATTGTGATAAATTGCTCATTTGCTATCTATTTTACTAGATTTTGTTATAAAATTCAACATGTGTCATCATCCCTATTCGCAGCAGTTTAGTACCTAGTTAGTAGTTTATGTGACTGATACATAATGAAAGGCATTAAAATACGAGTGTGGGTTTATGAAATGAACGAAGTGAGTTTTATAAAAGGATCATACAAGTGTTTTAATTATTATTATATGTGTGTAGATAAAAGTATAAATTAGCCTTACCTTATTAACTTCACTATTAAGTACGCTCTTAGGCGCCTTTGCCAACACATAGGCCCAGCTAAGTAATACATTTTCCTTTGTACCCTCAGTCACTTCCAGCTTACTCGCCAAAGCAGAGAAGCTCTGGTACATCCTCTGTTTGTATAGTAAACTTATTCGGCAATGGTGTTTGGGGGTCAAATGGTCCGGGTCATCGGTCATTATGAGATGGATCGCTTGAGCGCTGTTTAGGCTGTAGTCTGGTATTGCCAGGACTTTTGTTATCTATAATGTATATACAATTTTTGATTAAAAGTTATGGTATAGTTCGTTTTTTTAGCATTAGAAAGAAGATAAGCGATCTTGACATGTCTTTTAATTGAAAAACGCTATTTAAAAATCAGTAACTTATATGTACTTATGAAGAATATAAATGATCGTATTAGATTCATAATTGTTACATATTTGCCGTGATTTATTTTTAAAACATGTTTTTCGATTAAAAGACACATCAAGATTGTTTACCTTTTTTCTAATGCTAAAAAAAACGTAGGTACTATAGTGACAATAAACATGAAAAAATTAGGATAAGTACTTATACTCTGTGCATCTTGATATTTTACATATCAATTTCTTATAACGAATTGTGTACCATCAGCTGCAAATGCATGGCGACTTTATCAATGACTTAATTCATAATTTCTCCATGTAATTTTGCAACTCACTGTACCTACATGTAACATAAGTATCCACTTTTTTATACAGCTAGTATGGCCACATGGGTACTTAATTGGGTCACTTACTGTACCTTATAATTTGGAAAATTATAAAGTGTGCATTCTACACTCTATAGCTCTATACTAACAGTTAGTTACTTCGTACTTGAATCAGCAATCAGGGCCAGATGGCCCAAACCAGACAGAGTGACAATCAAAATCGCAAGAAATCGTTATAAGATCCTCTGGGAAGCTTTTTGGCCTGAAGAAATGCTCAAGACTTACCTTTTCTAACCAAAACTGGAACAGATTACTTCCTCTCAGTACCAATGCTTTGGTAATCCATCCATACAGCATTATAAGTCTGGGACCCAATTTCTCACTATCCCTATTACAAGTAGCCAAGTAATTCTTCAATTGATCATATAAAATATCAAACTTTTGACCATATTCTGCTTTATTCATAAAATGAGCTACCAAACTGCATGCTTTTCTTCTAGTAAGTTCATCATCAGAAGATAAGGACAATTTCAAACTTAACAACATAATCTCAGTAAAATTAGTCTCAAAAACTGTCTGATGCAAAGATTTATACAAAGATTCTAATGCGAGGAAGTAACATTTTTCGTTTTTACATTTCTCTAAAACCGTTTGTGCGTGTTTTGCCAATATATTACATTGTTTCTCAGCTGGCAAGCTGGCTATTGTCGTAGAAATCAAGTTATATCCATGGTTTAAGGAGTCTAGTCTATTTAAAGGCTCACTCATAAGCCAGGAAAGTATAGAGTCTATGAGACCATGGTCACTCTCGATTTGCGTCAACTTTTGGTCACTATACAAACTTGAATTAGACATCGACTCACTTAGCGCCTCTACAACTTTCAAGGCTTCCTGGTCTTTTGAAGTGATCAATTTCAACATTTCCTCTATGATTACTTTCGTAAAGTCATCTATGCTTGCCAAGTTTGAGAGTAAATTCAGTCGTTTTTTCAAAGCGGTTTTGTCTTGAGTCAAATTTTCTAAGTCACACTTCCCTTTAACAACTAGTGCCATGATAGTTTCTGGGTATTTTCTAGCTAAAGCATGAACCGCCTCCACACTTACGCTTAGAACATCATTATCTTGACTATATTGGATGTTATGAATCAATACTTCAACAAACGGCACAATTAGTTCTGTTTCTATGACTTTCTTTACTCTTATCATTGTTTTGAAACCCGCTATTTGGTATTCCTTATCAGGTTGACTGACTGCAGTTAAGCATAACTGAGGTATTTCAATTACCAGTTTTTTAATATCATCTAATACCTCCCAATGTACCGCCATTTCATATAGATCACCTAGAAACTCTAATGTTGCTATTTGTAGTTTCCGAGTTTGGTTTAGTTCGTAAAATGCCAGAGCAGCGGGTATCATCGATTTGGTTATGAGAACACAAGATTCTTTTGAAGCATTTGCAGTTGTCAGTAGTACTTTAGTAGCTTGAACAAACTGTGCGACTGTGGAAGCCTCGGCTATAGCAGTTTGCATGGAAATAAGTATTCCTTTAACAAAATTCTCGAATGATTGACTTGTGTTAGAAGAAGTTGCCAATTTAGCAACTAAGGCTGATAATGCTTGGTGGGCGGCCATTTTTAGCTCCTCGTCGGTTTTGTGAGATATTTCCCTGTTTAGTGAAGACCATAAGGCTTTCAGGAAGGGGTCATAAGCTTCTGGGTGGAATGTTTTACAGCTTTTCTCCTGAAAAAATAGGAAAATAATGTTAACCTTGACATAAAATTTGTATTTGAACAAGAAAAACAGTAAAAAAGTGGCCAAGTGCGAGTCGGACTCGCCCATGAAGGGTTCCGTATTTAGGCGATTTATGACGTATTAAAAAAAAACTACTTGCTAGATCTCGTTCAAACCAATTTTCGGTGGAAGTTTACATGGTAATGTACATCATATATTTTTTTTAGTTTTATCATTCTCTTATTTTAGAAGTTAGGGGGGGGGGGACACACATTTTACCACTTTGGAAGTCTCTCTCGCGCAAACTATTCAGTTTAGAAAAAAATGATATTAGAAACCTCAATATCATTTTTGAAGACCTATCCATAGATAGCCCACACGTATGGGTTTGATGAAAAAAAAATTTTTGAGTTTCAGTTCGAAGTATGGGGAACCCCAAAAATTTATTGTTTTTTTTCTATTTTTGTGTGAAAATCTTAATGCGGTTCACAGAATACATCTACTTACCAAGTTTCAACAGTATAGTTCTTATAGTTTCGGAGAAAAGTGGCTGTGATATACGGACGGACAGACAGACGGACAGACAGACGGACAGACAGACAGACATGACGAATCTATAAGGGTTCCGTTTTTTGCCATTTGGCTACGGAACCCTAAAAATGAATGATGTGCAGAATGAACATTAGTTGTGTTGAGAACATGTTTACTTCTTCACATGTGGTGTAAAATTTAGTACCTACACATATATCACTGAGTACATATATCACTTCTCTATAGGGTCACGGCTCGGCTTATGCAACAAATGCGTCCAGAATCTAGTTTGACTCTTGTATGTGCAATTTTTTTCTTGTTTAACAGTTGCAATTAATATCAAATTAAACAAAATAAACTAACCAATAGCTTCAATGAATCAAGTTTGGCCAACCTTAAGCTGGAATCCAATTTTTCTATCAACAAAACCAAACAATGCTCCCCAAACTGTGGTATAGCACACAGACATGGACACAGTTCATCCGCCAAGTCCTGTCTGGACACAGCCGCCGGATCATCCGGTGACGGATGAAAATCCATTGGATAGTAGCATGAGATCACTTCGAACATTTCATCAACTAAATGTCCAAGTGGTATATGTCTCAGGTACGTTGGAAGGAATCCAAATAGGAACAGTAGGTTACGTGGGTCCCTCTCTCCGTCCATTGCTGATATGAATCCATAGACAAAGTCTGGCCCCAAGGTTTTCATGTCTGAAAAATAATATGACAAAATTGATAACTCATTTTCCCATCCTACTTGTATGTAAATTATGCTGATGTGCGTAATCAGATAGAGGATAAAAGTATACACAGTTATCATTACAGTTTCTGAAGAACACATGGCATATTGCCATATAGGTGTATCAAATTTTTTGCTGACTATTGACATTAAATTGTAAACTACAAAAGCCACAAAATAAAAATTTATCCTCATCACCAATTAACCTCTATCAGCCCACCCACCATACAAGGAAAATTGGCAATCTAATTTGAATCAATGGTATGAGAAAATAGAGTTGAATTTGTGTTGTTTTAAAATTGGACGAAACAATACAAAAGCAACTCTGTTCCATTTGATTAAGATTAAAATTTAATTGGAGGTAATTTGTACTAGTATTAGGACATTGAACCCCAAGAGGATACTATAAGTTGATTGGATGTTTTAAATTAAAAAAGGTAAAGGAAATTGTAACTCGACTTGGCGGGGGCACTGCCGTGCCCCCAGATACTTACATTCAATGTCTTTCTCTAGTAACCTCCTTATAATCAAATAGATATTCTGCCTGTCTTGTTTCACTTGCGACTGGCATGGCACTTCTCTAAACAGTACAGTAAAGAATTCACCACTGCACTGCACATCATAGTTCTTCATATCAATGATAGCCAAAAATCCTTCCAAAACTGATGGTATAACTCTATGGTTATCTTTTAAACGGTCTATATAAAATTTCGTTATATATTTCACTTGCTTTTCTGATAAGAAATCTCTAGGTAATTCTTTTAAGATTTTGGTATAGAATCTCATTCCTTTTTCACGGTTTTCTGGTTGTTTGTTCGTGAGGACTCCGGCCATGTTTTCAACGAGGCGTGTTATGTCTATGTGGGACGATATTATGTCTACAAAAAAAGTTGTTATTAGATACATAAAGTTCAAAAGTTTATAAGAGACTAGCGACCTGCCCCGGCTTTGCACGGGTTACCCTTTACAAATTATACACCTTCCTCACGAATCACTCGATTGATAGGTGAAAACTGCATGAAAACCTGTTCAGTAGTTATTGAGTTTATTGTGAACACACAAACAGACAGACGCGGTGGGGTACTTTATTTTATAAAATGCTTCGATTTAAGTAACTAGAGATCAGAAAGGATTCTTTAAAACATATATATCATGAACAAAAATTGGCATGATTTGATTATTAAATCATAATACATAATATGGACCAATATAAAAAGTGGTTAGGAAAATATTTAACCAATAGTCAAATATAAATGATAAGGAACTGTTTATATCTGCCAGGTCATGAGGCCAAAGATTATGTAAACATAAATATAATAATCGTTAGAAAACGACAATGACGAAATATATAAACCAAAACAAATAATAATTACAACTGGAGGATTCTTTTCTTCATAGTAGAAAATTACTACTTTACTTATAAAAAACGGAAGCATATCGTACTATTTAAACTTACCAGTAATAATGCTCGATGTTTTAGCAAATATGTCCTCATTCTTTATTATTTCATCAGACAACTCGGCTCTAAACCACACAGAATCCATATTGCTGAAAGGAAAGCTACTAAAACTTAAGTGTTTGCAATGGAGATACTCCCTCAGGTCCCTATTCTGTTTTTATCACACCGCTTTTCACATTTTCTTGTTGGAATTTCATTACAGTTGAAAAACTAAAAGAATTTATAAACTTAATTAATTTTTCATCTTACGAGTCTTGAATTTTTAGGTTACGTTACGTTACGACGTTAGTTTTTTTTTTAATTAACTTTACGGATTTCACCGATATTGCTAGAGCATTTCTAGCAAATTATATGAAATACAGAAGAAAATGTTGTAAACTTAAGATTTATAGATGGTCAAGCAAATCTTGTCAGTAGAAAAAGGCGCGTAATTCAAATTTTATATGGGACGATATCCCTTCGCGCCTACATTTTTCAAATTTGCCGCCTTTTTCTACAGACAAGATTTGCTTGACCATCTATAATTAAATGTTTAAAAAGTACTTAAGTAAAGTATGTATTTATTTAATCGTTTCTTGTTCATCCTTTAGCAGTTAGAGTAAAGCAGAAATTAGAAAAAGATATAAAACCTTTATTATTGTCATCATTTAAACTTGATAAGTATTGACATCTTTTTGAGTAATTTAATTAGTATAGTTGGTCAAACCAATTTGTCAGTCAGTAAGAACCAGTAAAACCATACTCATCTTTTTCTTTTGGGTACTTACTAGTACTAGCGTAAGACAAAGAAAGTATGATTCTCTCTGTCTATGTTTGAAATGAGACAGTTCTTTGACAAACTATATAATAAAAAGTGGTCGAACTGCTTTTTTATACTATCTAATGATAAGTAAATATTGGTTTGTGACAGTAGTACTAACATACCGAATGTTTGTCGAAATTTATCAATAACTTTCGTAAACTATCTGAATAGAATAAAATAAATCCAAAAAACCTGGAAATGTAATCATCTGGCAACACATTTACGTTGATATTATTTAAGCTCGTGAAATAAACGCCGAATATAAATATGCATAGTGTCAGTTAGCTTCCGAGCGGGTCATAGTGTAACTAAAACAGGTTAGATGATAAGTTTGACAGTGACAGCTGTCAAATGTGTCACACGAGACACGAGACGAGAACGAACAGCGTGTATGTCGCACGCAGGCAGCATATTGAAATCTTATTGGTAGTGATGCAATTTGCAATTCTAATATTCCTATCAAAGCGTGAAAATTAATTTTATTAAACATGTCGCACAAAACTTTAATAGATTTCGTAGTGAAATACCACACGCCGCGGTTATTAAACAACATAGTATTCTTTCCGAGCAATGGAAATTCATATTTTGGAAGACGTCTGGTTGTCCCTGCGAAAACGGTAGCTTCACCTGCGGTATCTCCAAGGAACTTCAGCACAACTAGCACCAAGTTCACAGACGTACAAGCCGCCGAACAGATACAGATACAAGGCAAATTCCAATTAATGTATACCTGCAAAAAATGTAACACCAGAAGCACAAAGTTCATCACAAAACTTGCCTACTACAAGGGAGTCGTGATCGTGAATTGTGATGGTTGTGAGCATAGGCACCTGATTGCTGATAACTTAAATTGGTTCAGTGATATGAATGGAAAGAAAAATATAGAAGATATCATGGCGGAGAAGGGAGAAACGGTGCAGAAGATTTTGTCAGAAGATCTTGAGTTTATTGCAACCGAAATGGTCAAGAATACAGATAAATCTGACGCTGAAGAGTTAGCCACATTACCAAAACCGTGAAGAGAAGTGCAATCTCTAGTTTATTTATTAATTCCAAAATTTTCTTCCAATATTTAAATGACAATTTTTAGTTGCTTTTTGGAACTAAACAAATATTAGAGGACACTAAGTTATGAAATCTATTTTTGTGTAATATATTAGTCTACATGTATTCCTTACAATCTTCACTACTGCGGTTTAGCTATTATTTAGAACAATGGACTCAGTGCTTAAGAGCTGATAAATATAAATATCAATACATTCGTTTGTTGTTACTAAATTAAAGTTGTGTATTATTTATGTTCTAAATAATTAAGGGCAACAAATGACTTGTAAATAATGCAAATAAATAATACAACAACAAACTGGATTATGATTTTATTTATCAATATTTTCAGTATAGTAATAAGTCACAATAATATGGCTTTAATAAAATTATACATAGACTATATGTGTGGTAATCTACTTGTAAAGATAATCCTATTAAAATATTGGTAACACTGCATTTTAAGGAAACTTTATGAGAAAATATAAAGAATTGAAATGATGATTGAGCAATGATTTTTATCACATTGATTTTGGCATAATAATAATGTCATAATAAGACTCATAAGGTGTAATGAAAATACTGATTATCAACGGTTTTTTTTAAAAGAAGCCTGTGCCTACCAGTTAGCATGCCTTTTAACCGCCGCCGCCGTAGACTGGCCTAAGATGGTAAATTGAAAGGAAGCTTCTAATAGGTACTTGCGATAGAAGGTCAATATAAAACAGCATCATCCATCTCTCTTATTTCAAAATGAGACAACTGATCTGACTCAGTGTTACCAATAATCTGATCTGACATTCATCCTTAATTGCTCAATATAGATATTTTATGACACATTAACATAATTAATGATTTCAGTGCCACTACCAGGTTTTGAAACCTAAATACTGAAATGGGTAATCAAAACTCTTTATATGCATATTTATAAAAAAAAATGTTCACTAATACTACATTTAAACATAAAAGTATATTGGCACCAACTGGTAGAATTGTCACTGTAGAATTCTAGAAATAGTCCTTATACTACGAGCAATAAGGCACTGTCTAAACACATGGTCTGTAAATCAATATCTTATAAGGAAAATAAACATTGTGTGTCATAACACTTACAGTTATATAAAATGTATAAGCACTTAACTAAATTGTGGAAAGTAAAAATTGGAATGCAAATAGTAATTTCTTGTCATTATAATTATAATTCGTAACACATATATTTTTGAATATTTTCATCTAAAAGTTTACCCACAATAATCTCTTTCTATTCGAATTTCTGGTATCAAAAAATTTCAGTCTTAGTGTATAATATTCGCTGTAATATTAACATTTTAAAAGTAACCTTACACCCTTTTTGGACGGCTGATAACTGCATAGTCAGTCCCATTACATGTGTTATGGTTGATCTCTTCCAAACTGACCTGATTTTGCAGTGCCTGCGCTTGTGCAGCAGTGGGCACTTGAGGCCCTGGTGCATTTGGTTTCCGTATCATACCATATCCTAGATGAGAATCATCAGCCAGTCTTGCAGTCTGCATCACATTTTCCACTTCGTCATAATCATTCCAAGTATCTTTAACCTTTTGATCCCCAGGAATCAATGTTGTTGGCCGCGCTTCAACTTTCTTATACTTAGCAGACTTATTCAACTTACTTGTAGAACCAAAATACTGTAGTCTGTCATAATTCTCATCCTCTGGATCAACCATTGGACTTGGTAACAGTATAATTCTAGAACCTTCTGGGCCAGAAGTGTTCAAATTATCTTGTGATCTTGATATAAGTTTCATGCAGTTAGGGTTATCACCCAAATTCGGTGTGAACTCAGTGTGGTCAGGGTCTTCGATACCAAGAGTTTTCCAAGCCTCACTACGAACTTCCACCTTGTCATATGGCACAGAAGGAGGACTTGGGTCTCTTTTCACTTGTTCGATCGGCTCATAATTGTCAAGTTTTTTATACCTTCCAAAATCTATGCTTTCATCTGTTGAACTGCATAACTCTTTCACAAGAGCCTTGGGCATGTTGATGATTTTTCGTGGAGGTTTTTGTGGCTTGGGCTTCAATGCTGGCTTAGGCATTAAGAGAGGTGCACTATCTCTTTCAGAGAATGAGCTTTGCTGGCTTGAAGGCGCAGTTTTAAATGAAAGAGAACTCAAGCTTAAATCATCAGGCCTGGCAGCCACTAGAGGACTCCTAGATCCAGGGAATAAATTTGCACCAGCCTGTAAGTTAAATTCACTGTGTTCTGGACTATTCAAATCACTGCCAATCATCTGCTTCATGGTCTTCATTTTCAATGAGACACACTTATATATCTCAGATTGGTTAGGATGTTCCAAATGGAAGATACCTTCACCTGTATCACATTTTCTTCCCGCCTCAAATGTGAATTTACCCTGTCTATAACCATAACGTCTTATATATCTATATGGCCAAGTAGCATACAACTTATTGTCATTTACATCTCTTAAATCAATGGCAGTTGTAGTGAGGAGTAACAGGTACCGCATCGGCTCCAGACCACACCTTATTGATGCATCGGAAGGGCACAATTTGACTGAGAATACTCCTTCTCCTGACGAACAGTAGAGGTCATTGTCCTCATCACATCGAACAGGGCTTGTGTCTCTGCCTTTAAATGCAACAGACTGCAGCGCTTTTACCCATTCTAATGTTTCCAGTTCTGATTGAGCACAGAATTGTTGGGTATGTGACTTAGTAAGTACAGTGATAATGTTTGGACTAGAATGTGTTATCTTAATACAATTCTCAAGGGTAATAATCTTGGGGATGGCACCTGTATTTATGTCATCCTTATTATCATATATCTCTAATCTCTCAATGCCCTGCTTGCTGGAGTTTAGAAGCAGACAATACTTTTGTTGTTGTTTCTGAAAACAGTTGAAATCATATTACAATTTACTATCTACAGTTAGTTATTAAGGAAAATATAACACCAAATAATTGTTGTTTTCTATATAAAATATCTACTATTTCCTTTTGATAATAAGGGAAAACCCGGTAACGAATTAATTCAAATACTTAGAAATATATTAAAATCGGTGTACTTCAGAACAGCATTTGAGATTCGAGTCGAAAAATATTTAGAACAGGTAATCGGAAGTCTGAAACTACAATGCACATTGCGAGCCACCTGTGACTCACGACCCAGTGTCGTAACGTAGCATACTATAGGTTCCGCGTGATTCACTCACGCAACTTACTTCGTAACTTCTGCAATATTAAACATGCCGTAACCGCAAAAAAAAAACTAAAGTTTATTACCTTCTTAGGAAATTTACTAAACACATTCCCTCCGGCGGGAGGGAACAACAAACAACCTGATTTAATTTCGTCGTGCTGCTCCATTTTATACGTCGCTCAAGCTGTTTTGCAAATTCGTCGCAAATCGGCGGGTATAGTAAAACATATCAATACTATTCAAGGCTTGTCTTTATTGGTATCACGACGAAAAAAATAAAACCCGTGCGCGCAAATTCCGTTCTGTTGTATGACAGCCAGTCTTAGGAAACTCCTATATAAAGAAATAATGTATGGGGATCTCGTTTCAGTTCAGCCAACCTAACAAGATAAATAATAAACTGGCAACACGAAGGCAGAATTGTCAAATACATGTCAAATATGTACGTCAACTTTCAAAACTAAACCGTGATGAAAAGAAAATATTGTGATTCCGTGGTGTTTTACTTGTTTTCTATTATTCATTCGGTTTTCTCCATCTGAACAGTGCAGTGCGTTGAGTTGAGCAATTAAGTTCCTCCGTAGTGTTTCAGTTGTGTGATATTTTCCTATTCACAAACAAAAGACGTCGAGTTGAAGCAGTGCTCCTCCGTCCGCTGTTTTTGAGTAAGATTACTGAGATAGAGACTCATTATGGGTGGAAAGAGCAGAATTTGTGAAATTTGTGGCGTTAGAGAACGACACAGGCCGGGATTCTTTGCCAATTTCCCGATTGATGAACAAAGGTACGTTTGTCATTATAAGATTTACAGATCTTATTAAATATATTGAGTTCTCGGGTTTCACTTTCAGTCTTAGTTTGTCTGTAATATTCTTATCTAAAATTTGTTTTCCTAATCTTCGTTCATGGCATTTATGACGATGCGTCATCTATCATGCATGCGTAAATCACTAGAAGCACATATACTCCACAGCATATAAAAGAATATAAGTAAAATTTAATTTGACTCTGAGTATCATACATTTATCACTTATTGGAATTGCCTGCCTGCTTTACAAGTACCTAATAATAAATAAAATATGAGCTGTAGACGGCCGATGACAATAATAAAAAAAAAACTTTATAATTTTTTAATCACAAGTATCAGTTGCTTGCTTGCACTTAATTGGTGCACTGTTGGAAAGTATCTATCTCATATAACTGAGCTATCTCAGGAGTATACTGATAGAGTTAGCCCAGGCTAAATTGGTAGTGATTGTGATAGCCCAGGCGGTGAAAATGTTATTTTAAACATAAAACTTTTATGAGATTGACATTTAAATAACATGTGCACCGTCATGGCTTTAAAAATCACAGTGAAGTTAGCTTTGGTCTAACTCTAGTTGAGTGGGCTAGGGCCCTCTGCGCCTGGCTTGCTCTAGTCTGCCATCTGTAATAACCACAAGAAAATATTATTTTTATTGAAAACACAAAAACGGCTCAACTGATTGTGAATATTTTTTGTTAAATTATGTATCTACTTTTATCATATTGATTTTACATATTTATATTCCTCAATTCATTTCCCCCTGTTCAAAAGTTCTTCACTTTTAGATTGATTATTTCCACAAGTATGTATTCACAAATTGATTGATCTATTCAAATCGTTTAGGGGCATATATGTTCAAGTGTCAGAAAGGCTAGGTGTTGTAATGTCCATCGTCAATTAGTGCGAATGTAATAATGGCCTGATGACGGAAAGTCCAGATGTAAAATACCCATTTATCTATAAGTCCGGATGTTATGATACCCTAATGTCAGAATGTCTAGGTGTCACAATATCCAAAATGTAAAAAAGTCCACGTCATATTTCCCTTATGTTAAATAGTCATGGTGTCAAAATGTCCAGATGTCATATTTCCCGTATTTCAGGAATTCCCATAGTTTTAAAAGCTTTTAGGGTTAAGGCAACGTTAGCAAATTGGCAATAAAATAGTATCATATTTTTCATTTTGTTAATTACAGATAGATTTCCAAGCCAAGTACATTGTTCAGTTATTTGTTCCCGAGCTCAATAATAAATGTAGTAAAAAAATTAATATTTGTTTCATAGTTTAATTGGTAGCAGTGCCATCTTTCTCATAAATATAAATATTTGGACCATTTGATAGGAAAGCTAACGTTTTAACATCTGGACATTTTGTGGGTATAGAGTACCGGGGCGTCGCACGGAACGCTTTTCAGGGCGGTCGATTTACGCTAAACTTGTAAAAATTCTAGTATTCTACTCGATCGTCGACTACTCTATTTGATGTAACTTCTAAACCTGTTGTGATCACGTATTTTTTTTGTGCATTATTAATAAACTTAAGGCTTTAATTTGAAGTTAATATATTAAAAAAAAAATATGTCAATCTGACTCAAAATCTCACGTAAAAACTTTACTTCCGGTTTTCTACGACAAAAAATAAAAAACATTTTTTTTTTCAAATCATTAAAAAAACATCCTTTTTTCTATTTGAAACAATGTCATTTGTATTTTATAAAAATACCACAGATTCTCAGTAAAACGTTAAAAAAGGTCTTTCCTCAAACATGATGAATTCTTCAATAGCCCATAACTAGGCAATAAAGAGTGACAGGAGAAAAAAAATGTGTGTACATATTTATGCAAAGCAGCTGACATACAGACTATATTTGTCTTACAAAAGAGAGCCATTCGTTCTATATATAACTTAAGAGCGCGTGAATCATTAAGAGAACTTTTCAAAGAAATTAATATTTTAACTGTAGCTTCCCAATACATATATGATAGTATTATTTATGTTATTAAGAATCTAGACTCCTTCACTAAGAATTCTGATGTCCATAACATTAACACTAGAAATAAAAATAAGCTTGCTATCAGAAAGATTCGTGTCCGTAAAGTACAAAAGTCATTCGTTGGGCAATGTATTCATTTTTATAACAAGTTACCTGAGGATGCTTTAAGATTACCCTTTCCAGCTCTTAAGAATTTTTTTTTTTTAAAAGATGTGTCCCGCCGAGTTTTTTGCCGGTCCCATATTAGGATATCCTCCTCCAATTGAGGGGGGATTGAAATCTTCTCGGGGCAGAGGTGTAGGGTTGGAGCGTCTACCTAGCTTTATTTGACGTTCATAAGCGCATTGTAATTATGCCTACTTGAATAAACTATCTTTTATCTTATCTTATGCTTACTAGAACTATAATTACCGAAATATAAACAAAATCCACGACCTCACTTTTTTTTCCTTGTCCGCTTGACGTGAAATGCCCCTATTATCTATCTAATTCAGTTTGAAATCATAGTCTTTAGAGACCATTAACTTTGTAACAATTTAGGGCTTGACTTGATATAATAATTAGAATTGTGACTTTTGCAGGTGTAGAACTTGGGTTCAAATTGTTGGTAAAGAAGATCTAGTGCATATACCAATTGAAAAGCTTCACCAAGTACGTTTTGTTTGTGGAGATCACTTCAAAGCAAAAGACTTCAACAAAAAAGGCAATCGCCTGAAAAAAAGGGCTTACCCTAAGTTGCACCTCTCTGCACAACCATTGAGTGACCATCAACTAAAAGATTTTCCTCAACATGTTGCAAGCAAAGGTATGTGTAATCACTAATCAGTCAGTTAAAAAAACTTTTTTTATAATGAATAAATAATATCTGGGAGACATACAAAAACTACAAAAATGCGCGTTTTCCCAGAGATAAGACCTAGCTAGATCGATTATTCGCCCCCGAAATCCCCCATATAGCAAATTTCATCAAAATCGTTAGAGCCATTTCCGAGATCCCCGAAATAAATAAATAAATATACAAGAATTGCTCATTTAAAGGTGTAAGAATTTAACTAATCATCCTTTTAAATCTAACCTTGATTAGAGAGCAAAAGCTTGTTTTAACTTTTACTTTTTGTGCCTGTTTTTTCTTAAATGAATTTATTGAAAAGTATTCATTGTAATCTTTTTATAAATATTTCAGCTTTGGCTCCTACACCCATGGATGACAGAATTGCAACAGCTGCAATTGCATCATCATCCAAAATGCAGAATATGGCGGCCACAACCCAAAATATAATGAGTAAGTTGATCATTTTGAAATAAATATATTGAGGTAGACATTAGCACCTACTTACGGTCTTGTGCCTCTGGTGGCCTCACATTTTTAGGGTTCCGTACCTCAAATGGAAAAAACGGAACCCTTAGGATCACCCATATATAGGAGGCAACAGGTCGTCCGTCTGTCCATCTGTCTGTCTGTCAAGACCCTTTAGTTGAAGTAAAAACCATATACTCAGGTCTACAGTCCCTTAAAGCTATGAAAAAAATCAAACTTCTAAGTTAACGTACAAAAAAGGTATGGCTGTTTATGCCACACAAACAAACAATTAATATTTCGTCACGCTTAAGGGAATCAAAATTTAAAGGGTACTCTCCGTTGGTCTAGAACAGCGGTCGGCAACCTTTTAGCAGCCAAGGGCCACATAGTAGTTAAGGAAGATGACGCGGGCCGCACTTTTGTTAATATGAGTGACTTTATCAGACATTGTTGTTTGACATTATTACATACAAAATAGCCAGGGGGCTCCCGGGCCGCAAGTGAGAGATTCGCGGGCCGCTTGTTGCCGACCGCTGATCTAGAACTATTAGAACATCGTCTTTTACTACAAGTACAGGGAAAAATCTAAAAGCTATAGATCTGTAAAAATTAGTTTGTCCGGTTTTTTTAAATGCTGCCAGATGGAGACGAAAGAAGGACATATTTTGCCTAGCGCTGGCACTATTTATTATCAATATTTCAGAAGTAGTGGAAGTTTGTAATGGTTTTCATTGTTTACTTATGACATGATAATCTTCATTTCAAGGTAGGACTCCATACAACTCATAGAAGTCTTAAGTACATACATCTAGTTTGTAAAGCTTGTAAGCAATATAAAATATGAAAAAAAGTACATAGATTTTATCAAATTGTAATGCAAGAATAATAAATAGGCCAGTATTTTTCTGCAATGACGTTCAATATCCAAAATAAAAATTGTCTTTGCTTGAACTATTAAGTGTACCGTATTTCATGTTTTTATAATCATTCAGCTTCAGACCCAATTCCCATGGAAGAAGAGGTCCCTGCTGCACCTGTGCTACCTGCGTGTAGCACAACGCCGCTGGCAATAGTCGATGTCGAAGGTAATTACTTGATAGAATATTGCTCAAAATGAGCTACTACTTGTATATATTTTACCCATACTAGCTAAAGCGAAACTTGCGAAAGTACCTCTATCCTTCTGTGTATTACGTTTTCACGGTAACCGTTACACCCATTTTTTTGAAAAATTCGCCCAATAGTGTGACGGAAGGGAAAGGATACATATGTGCATGCACATTTTAATTATCTACCAAATTCGGCACTCATATAGGTATCAGTATGTTGGAACGTATTTAACGAGACAGATAAGTAGATAACTGAGAAAACGGCACGGATCATATCCCACGCGAGATCAGCTAGTACAAATAAACAAAAAATAAACAAGAGAAAAGTATCTAACTAACAACACAAACATTAAAATCAGAATTAAAATTTTATACATATTGATAATGGGTATATGCAAAAATTACAAAATAAATAAATAGTGTACTTTTACAAATACTACGTCGGTGGCAAACAAGCATACGATCCGCCTGTTGGTAATCAGTCACCGTAGCCAATATTTTTTAATATCACGTCGGTGATAACGTCGGTGACAAGCATATGGCCTGCCTGTTAATAAGAAGTCACCGTAGCCCAAAATGCTGTGTCTCACAGCTAAGTGTTATCACTATTTTAATATTAATATAGGCCGGTAGCTTGAACATGTCATGCTCGCTTAAAAGTCTTTGCTTACGGTGGCGTCGTTGATCGGGTCGCCACTTTCCCGAATGAAGGTTGAGGGAGGCGATGGCTGAGATACGCGTCGTACTCGTGAACGGGTGCTGTTTGTGGAGACGGGTCTGTTTAAGCTAACACGAATATATTTAGTAACTTTATTTTTTAATTTAATTGCAGTGAGACTGCAATTAGAGACATTTACACCTCTAAATAAGTTTATATTTTTTTCCATGTATCTGTTTTGTTTTTATTTTAATATTATTATTATAGTTTTTTTATGTAATTCGACATTAAGAGACCTTATACATCTCTAAGTAATTGTATTACGTTAGTTTGATCTGGTAGTTGTAGTTGTATTTAATAATTGTTGATGTATAATTATTATTATTTTGCTTATGTAAATTCAATGTTGACGTGTAAAAGTGCCCTTGTGGCCTATTTGCTGAATAAATGTTGAAGTTGAAGTTGAAGTTGAAGCCTATGTTTTTTTATACCAAGTCGGTGGCAAACAAGCATATGCCCGCCAGATGATAAGCAGTCACCGTAGCCTGTTTTTTAGGGTTCCGTACCAAAAGGGTAAAAACCGGACCCTATTACTAAGACTCCGCTGTCCGTCCGTCCGTCTGTCACCAGGCTGTATCTCACGAACCGTGATAGCTAGACAGTTGAAATTTTCACAGATGATCTAGAAAAATATCCATAACTCGAGAACAAATATCTGAGTATGTACTTCGAGTAATAATATATTTTTTAAATGCTTGTTTTGATGTATTTCAGCTTCAGCGCCAAGCCGCATAGAGGAAGTGGCGCCAGTACTACCTTCAGGTAGCAAAACGCCTCTTGCGACATCCACAAAGCAAAATGTAATTGGTAAGTATTTGCATTTTTTTTTCAAGAAGAAGATGTGTCTTGTCTACCTATACTAGACTACTAATCTTCATCATCTTAGTGTGTTACATTACAAATGCATTTTAATTCCAAAAATTGGCGCAGGCACGAATTTTAACGAAAGCTTCTGCTATCGACCTTTCACAATGAAAATAGGGCTTATTTGGATGATTTGTTAGCTGTACGTCCAATACGCAGTCCGTCCAAATGATATTTCAATTCGCATTTCGTCCAACACGTATTTGGTCCAACATGCATTTCGTCCAACAGCATTTCGTCCAACGCGTATTACGTCAACACGTATTTCGGCCAACAGCATGTCGTCCAACATGGATTTAGTCCAACACGCATTTTATCCGAGTGGCAGCCCACTGCCATGCGCCTACCCGGGAGGCACACCGGCCAAATGTACCTAAACTGCGTAGTGACACCCCTCTGTCTGTACTTTTCTTTCCACGAGCAACTAATACTCACCAAGACAATTTTAACAACCTCAAAGCCAATTAGTTAGCGTTGTTTTATCACAGAATTCCCATGGCCACCTCCTGTCTCCTCTCCATTATCAAATCAGCTCCATGTCATTCCATTAATTTTACATAATATATCTATGCAAAATTTCAGCTCAATCAGTAATGGGAAAGTTGGTCAAACTTAGCTTCCTAGATTTGACCCACAATAACTAACATACATACATACTAACAGGACAAGTTAAATCAATAAAAGCTCGTAAAAAGATGAGAAAATTGAGATTGTCATAAGTAAGTATACCACATCATACTAAACTCAACCTGCAAAAGTGTATCAATTCATGTGCATGAAATACGACCTACAGATACCTACGTATCTGTAAATTATAATATGTAAGTAATTTTGCCTTGTATATGATCTCCGGTTCGATATCCTAAGAAGCCTGTGAGTCCTAAGACTTGATTCTGAAACAATACATGTTGGCCGAAATACGTGTTGACGTAATACGCGTTGGACGAAATGCATGTTGGACCAAATACGTGTTGGACGAAATGCGAATTGAAATATCATTTGGACGAACTGCGTATTGGACGTACAGCTAACAAATCTTATTAGAGTATTGGTTGCCCAGAAACAATATTAGGAACTGACCGACATACGGCGTGATTCGGGAAATGAATTAGAGATTCACTAGACATGATGATAGATATTTCATATCTAGTGAATTTCTAATTCATTTCCCGAATCGCGCCGTTATTTTCAAAGGAATACGGCTGTGGCATATCTACTTCCGTGAGAATCAGACATACTATCTCCGGAAAAAAAAATTATGTTTACAGAATCAACGTTTGTGTTTCCTACATATTTATCTTAAAAATAATAAATCAGTAGATACAAAAACTTGTCAAGTGACAACCCCGTGCCGACACTCACAGCTCGGTCATAAAACTGCGGCGCGCAAAGAAGATTCACGATTCGTGCGCGGTTACGTAGGTATATATAAGTTTCAATTTTGCTTGCAGGCGGCGGCTTTTATACCTAAATCTGACTTTTGTGAAGGAGTGAATTTTCTGTATTACTGTAGTACTATTACTTATTCTGTGGTACAAACAGCGATAAAAGCTTGTACCAATATAGAGATTTTTTTGCCAAACTAAACTAAACTAAAGGTTCATGCTTACATTATTTGTAGTATTCTCCTCATTCTCTTTCCTTTCAAACTAAACCAAATTATAATTAAATATTATACTGTAATTTCTCAATTTCAGCTCCGTCGCCCAATCCGATGAAGAAAAAACAGACCAATGTGTCTGCGTCAGATTCTGCGTCAACCACCACGCAAACAATAATGGGTAAGAACTATACCTACTCTACTAAAGCCAAGTAGAAAAACCGGCCAAGTGCGAGTCGGACTCGCGTTCAGATTCTAAGGGTTCTGTACATTACCCAATTTTAACAATGTATTTTTTTATATGTGAATCGCGAGTGAATTACCTTTAAAAAACCCGTAGAGGTTGGATTAAAAACTAAGTAATTAGTCCGACTCACGCTTGATTGCATTTTCTAATAGGTTTTCCTGTCATCTATAGGGAATTAAATATTTTGTATATTTTTTTCCAAATTTTAGACCCAGTAGTTTCGGAGATAAAGGGGGCCCATGGTCATTATTTAGCTATTTTCTTAAATAACTTCTAAACTATTTATTTTAAAATTCCAAAAAGAAATTGAGATTCTCAAAATGAGCTCTTTCATTTGATATGTAACACGATATAGTTTAAAAAACATTATTTTAATTATCTCATTTACCCCCAAAAGTGGCCTCCATGTTTAAAATTCATTCGTTTACGTAAGACGTCCGTCTGTGAGTCACGAATTTACATATATGTACCAAATTTCAACTTAATAGGGAATATTAGGCAAAGCTCTTGGGTAGGTGGCACCATTAGCACATACAGTAAACTTGACATTATCAATGACACGTCATGCGTCACTAGGTCAATTACATGGCGTACCGTGAAACATGACAGTCGAAAGTTCGATTTCTGCCTCTCTATCACTCTTGCTTATTCGATCGATAGAGAGGCAGATAAAGAAATTTCGATTTTCGCGTTTCGCGGTAGACCACCTGTAAACAAACCGCCTTGGTGCATCAATGTCATAGTGAAAACCAAAGTGAAAACTTTTCAAAAAACTGTTTATAGTCTGACAAAAAAGAGTAGAAATTAAAAAGTGGCAATACTGTAGTGTCGTCCCGTTTCCTTAGATTGATTTGAAAGGGACTACACTAGAGTAATATTGCCACTTTTTAATTTCTACTCTTTTTTGTCAGACTATAAGTCCTAGTGTGTATAAGTTACCTACTCTATCTATGGTTTACTAAACAAATTAGTGCTGCACTCTGGCGGCAGAACATTGCAGTAATACTCGCTATTGGATCCCTAAAAAGGTGGCAAATACTAAAAATACGTTTGTACGTCCCGACGTTTGTTAGGGTTCCGTAACTCAAAAGGAAAAAACGGAACCCTTATAGGATCACTGGTCCGTCTGTCACAGCAAATGCTCCAAAACTACTGGAGCAATTAAGTTGAAATTTGCTACACATATGTAAGTCTGTGACCCAAAGACGTAACGTAAGGTAATGTAACGTCAACAAATAAACTTGAAACAGTGGGGCTATTCTTGGGGGGTAAATGAGAATTTTTTTTTTTTTTAATTTTAGGATAAACAATTTTGAAGTATTCGAGAAAATTGTCAAAAAATGACCATTCCCCCCCCCCCCCCTCTATCTCCAAAACTACTGGGATTAAAATTTTGAAAAAATACACAAAATAGTTCTTTACCGAAAGATGACAGGAAAACCTATTAGAAATCTACAGTCAAGCGTGAGTCGCATTTAAGAACAAAAATGCTGTAAGGCTTTTTTCGGGACATAGAACATTGAATTAATTAATTGAATAGCCGCAATGGCAGGCCTATGGAACTCTCCGCACGAGCTGGGATACCTACGAATCTGTTACCTTTCACGGTAGAAAAGCAAACCAGTTGGTTGCCACACGAGCTTACGCACGCACGTCACCGCGCGCCGCACTGTCTATTTTTACGATAGTTACAAGCTACGTAGGTACTATTGAATTTCTTTAATTAAACATGTAGTGTTTATTACGACAAATGTATAGTTAGATATCTATTTGAAATAGGTAGCAATTTTTTAATTTATTTTGGTAAATGTTTATTTAAACGACCGTAAGTTAACTTTGTTCTGGTTAACTTATAATTCACCTTTTACCTGTATTCATGGGTTCTCTATTATTTTTCTTAATTGTATAACATTAATGTGGTTTTAAACTACACGAAGTTTTAAAACTAATTATTGCTGGGATTGTTGTGCGGTTTATAAAACGGCGTAAACACTGCGTTTACTTCAGAGACATATGACCTTTTAAAATGAGTATTTCGCAAACACTGACGCATAAACGGATTATTAGGTATAATTCAATATTTAGATTTCCTTTTATTTCACTCCGCTGTTTAAGAAGGTATTTATTTATCATTCATTTCTAAGCGTCAGTAACCCTAGCGTAGTGCCGGTGCGCGCGGTGCGGGGAGCGGCACTATTATATAATCTGTGGTTTAAGTCAGCGGTCGGCAACATGCGGCGCGAACCTCTCACTCGCGGCCCGTGAGCCTCCCTGGCTATTTTGTTTGTATGTAATATTGACAAACGTCAATGTCTGATAAAGTCATAAATATTAACAAAGTGCGTCCCGCGACTACTTCGTTAACTACTATGTGGCCCTTGGCTGCTAAAAGGTTGCCGACCGCTGGTTTAAGTGAAACGTTGTGTAAACAGCTATTGCGAAGGCCCTAGGCCGATATCCGCATAAAGCCGAAGGCCCGAAGCGTCCCGAAGGGCGTGCCTTTAGGTTCAAGCGTGAGTCGGTCTGAAGACAAAAACTTGTACTATTGATTGATTAGGTACTTGTACTATTGTTAAGTGTTTAAGCACTATAGGTATTATCTCTTTTCGACCTTCGCTTTTAAAACACTTGCGGAAGTTATGGGAAGCGCGAATCCGTCGGACGCTCCGAGCTTTCAGCTCTACGCGTAGCTCGGCCTTCAGTCTTTGCGCGTCTTAAAAAATTGTATGAAATCTCTTTGTCGCACCTCATTTATACAATAATCAAAAAATCTAAAAAGTCAAACGTAAGGGCATAGCTATGGTTCAAATGATATAAGTATTTTCCATAATATGAATATCCAGACAGGAAAATGAGGACTACGTTTGTATGAAGAAGCGGCCGTCCCATTTCCTCTTAATATGGGAAGGGTCAGGATACCTAATTAACATTAACGTGGAATTTTCAGTTTAATGAATCATCAGCATCACGATAAGGTTTTTAGATGAAACGGTTTTGCAACCTTAATACTGCAAATACTGCAATATGCAAAACTGCAATTATGAAAAGTTTTCCGTCCCAGTAGGGCTATCACCTTATTATCATCTGCCAGTGCCACCATGCCTGTAACGTTCTAACAAGTATGAAAGTGCGAAAGTGACGCATGACATGACAGGTGATAAAAATGCGACCATGATATCCGTACTGGACTAGTTCAGCTATATCTTATTATAACTTCGTTCCGTTTTATAAATATGATATTTTTCTTTGTTGCAGATTGGGATAAGTCTAAAGAAAAATTGATTCGACAACTGCAAAAAGTTAAATCTACCGTTAGGTCTCTGAAACGCAGTGCAAACCTTATAGACCGCCTCGAATCGCCAATGGTCAAGGAAATTGTGGAATTGGCGTTAAAAAATCAAAAACGTAAACCCAAAGGTCGTCGCTGGACGAAGAAATACAAGATAGCGTGTCTATCGATATTAAAGAGATCACCCAAGGCCTACGGTTATTTGCGGCACTTGGTGCCGCTACCGAGTGTTAAAACTCTGCAAAATATTTTGAGAAAGGTTCCCATGGACACCGGAATCAATCAAAAAGTGTTACATCATTTGAAGAAAATAGCACCATCATACGGCGGCGACAGATATTGCTGTCTACTGTTCGACGAGATGGCAATAAAGCCCAGATTAAATTACAGTGTCGGCAGTGATCAAGTAGAGGGATATGTTGACATGGGCACTAATCAAAGAACACCCGAGTTGGCAAATCATGCCCTAGTTTTTATGCTGCAAGGCATAAGAAAAAAATTTAAACAGCCGTTGGCTTTTTATTTTGTAAAGGGTACCGTTTCTTCTGCCAAATTGGCAACAATCATAAAAGAAATTATCACAGCTGTAAATAAAACAGGGTTCAAAGTGATTGCTACGGTTTGTGATCAAGGTCCAACAAATGTGGGCGCTCTGAAAATATTAAAAGACGCATCGCCTACCGAACACGGCCCCCAAATAAAAAACGATTTTGTCGTAGACGGACGAAAAATATTTATATTATTTGATGTCCCACATTTATTTAAGTCCATCAGGAATAATTTCCTTAATAATGGGATCATTTGTTTCGGCGGAAAAAGGGCTAAATGGGAACACTTAATGCAGGTACACCAACACAACAAGAGCTTGGTGTACCTGAGCAGAGTGACTGAGAATCATGTCCAACTGTAACGCTAGGTCACGCTATGGTAGGGTCGCGGGTCAATGAAACCTCAGGTTACTTAAAAATAACTATATTGTTTTTAAAAATAACTATATTGTCCGTTCCTAACAGCACTGGGTAGATGAGCGCACTGAAAATAACACTGGCCTGACTAGGGTCCGGTAGCGGAGACTCCAAGGTGGATGTTGTAGGGACTAGGCAGCTCCACGTCAGCTAGGCGTGGCTCCAGTGAGTTCCGTGACCGCTTGTAGTACGGCAACTCCAGCCCTTACGCCGGTACTTAGGCGTCGAGTAAATGATCCTGGAAGTCCCAGAGATAAGCGTTAGGGTGCAGGCCATGTCATCTGTTTGTGCCGGTCAAGGTCCAGTGTTAAGGATTGAAGGGAAGCGCAATTACCTAGCTCAACCGGCAACTTTAAAAGCTTATAACAGTATTTAGCACAGCCCTAATATACAATTAAGCACAGAAGCTACATAATGTGAACTCACCCCAGCGGGAAACACTCGACACTAAAACTAATGATATTAATATTATGCACGACACGACAAGCGACGTGTCGAATAACGGAATTTTGATAAAAAGTAACACGCGCTCCCCGTTCGATGGCTCGGAGCGGTGTGAAGGCAGAGAAAACCGAATGCCGCTAGCCGGCGGCGCTCGCGCATCTTCGGAGATGCTCGTTAGTGTTAGGGATCCGCTCTTGTCCGCGTACCGCGGCGCGCGGCGATTAAAACCTTAAGCGCTTTAAGTAAATACCGTGGTTCCGTATTAAAGATTATGTTAACGCGTACACTGAGAGTGCGACGTTACAGTACCCCGCGGCAAACGGAAGGATTTGCGACTATCAACGGAAATCCGTCTTCCTAATCTGCATAGTTAGTTAACTTTAGATCTTTTATATGCCAGCAACCGATCGACTGACCAGACTCGTCACTCAGCTCGTATACTAAAGGTGATTTTTTAGCAATGATCCTGCAGGGCACGAATTTAGGTGCTAGTTTTTTGCTAAACCTTTTGTCCTTGTCACTTTGATAAAATGTTCTCTTCCAGACTAAGTCTCCTACATTAAACTCCGCAGGTTTCCTTCGTAAGTTATACGTTTGGCAGTTCCTTGAATGAGCTTGTATCAACGCCGCTTGTACTTTATCAAAAATGCTGGAAAGGACACCTAGATTTTCAGCATAAGCATCCCGGGGCTGATAGATAACACTGTCACATTTTGCATCTATATAGTGCGAACCACACGTAACCAACTCTCGACCATGCACAAGGAATGAAGAAGAATAACGCGTAACTTCATTAAAAGAGTTGTTGATAGCAAATTGAATCTGGGGTATTTGTTGGTCCCAAGTACGGTGATCCTTATCTATGAATGTCGAAATTGCAGTCATAATTGTTTTATTATATCTTTCGACTGTATTTACATGGGGGGAATATTTAGGAGTGAAATGCACGTTAGGTACTTTATATTTATCAAGCATATTTTTCAATGTTGCACTTATAAATTGTTTTCCATTATCGAGAATAACAGTTGCAGGAATGCCATGCACTAGGAACACGTTTTCCTCCAAAATTTTAGTGATTATGGCAGCAGTAGCGCGTCGAATAGGGAACAGAAGGCAATATTTACTAAAACAGCAAGTAACTACGAATAGAAATGAATTTTGTCTTTTGGACACCGGTAGCGGTCCTACTAGGTCTATGCTTATAGATTGGAAGGGCCTAGCGCATACCTTCGGCCGACCCATCTCTCCCAGCGGAGGGTGGTTTTGATGTTTATGAGCAATACAAGCGTCGCATGAGTTTACGAATTTCACTGTATCGCCATGCATACCCGGCCAATAGTATCTCAGTGCGAGCCGCTTATAGGTTTTAAAAATACCTAAGTGGCCAGCAATTGGCTGTGAATGATTCTCCTCCAGTACAGAGCGTCGTAGTTCGCTCGGTACAACTTCCTTCCAATCAAATTCCACGCGCAAGGGACAGTTGCTTTTCATTAGCCTAAAAAGCTTCTGATCCCTCACTATATAGTTTGGAAAAGAAGTAGGAGAATTTTGACAACCGTTGTAGATATTTAAGTACCACTGATCAGTCGACTGAGCAGCGTTGGTATTGTCCTCAATTGCAGAGATAGGGCAGGCTCGCGACAGGGCATCAGGAATTACATTTTCGGATCCCCGACGATGCTTGATTTCGAAGTTAAAAGCTGAAAGTCGCACACCCCAACGTGCAAGGCGGCCAGTAGGATTATTCAGATTCAAAAACCATTTCAGTGCAGAGTGGTCCGTATAAACCACGAATTTTTTACCATTGTCTAGATAACAACGCCAGTGCTCAATGGCAATCAAGACAGCCAGGGCTTCTCTCTCTGTAATGCTATAATTTCGTTCAGCTGGAGAGAGCGCTTTGCTCATGTATGCCACAGGTCGTTTCACACCGTCAACCGTTTGAGTGAGCAGGCCTCCGACGCCGTAGTCACTCGCATCTGTGTGGACCTCAAAGGCCATATCATAGTTAGGGCAGGTCAGAATAGGGGCAGATATGAGGCACTCCTTCAATTTATTAAAAGCTTCGTCCGCTTCCTTTGACCAAACAAAGGGGGGAGCCTTCTTACTCGCAGAAGTTAATTGATTTAACGGACCTGCAATAGAGCTAAAACTTGGTACGAATCTACGGTACCAGGAGGCCGTACCCAAGAACCTTTGCACTTCTTTTTTATTCGTTGGGGTAGGAAAGTTGAGGATAGCCTCGACCTTCCCTGGATCTACATGAAGTCCTTTAGAGTTGACAATGTATCCCAAGTACTTTAATTCGTTACGAAAAAAGACAGACTTCGCAAAATTTATAGTTAAATTTGCCGACCGAAGTTTATTATGAACCTTTTGAAGAAGGTTTATATGACCTTGGAAGTCAGATGAGACCAGAATAATATCATCCAAAAATACAAACACTGAATTCTCGAATTCTGGGCCATAAAATAGGTGATCTACACTGCATAGTTGCAGGCGCATTAGTCAACCCGAAAGGCATAGTAACAAAGCGGAAGGTTCCACGAGACGCGACATAGAAAGAAGTTTTATCACGATCTTCATCCGCTATGGGAATTTGCCAGAAGGCTTTAGATAAATCGATACTACTTAAATATTTAGCGTTTTTCAAATTGTCTAGAATTTCTGCTACGTAGGGTAGTTTATAAGCATCTTTACGTGTAACTGAGTTGAGTTTCCGACTGTCCAAACAAAATCGTAACTTCCCGTCTTTCTTTGGTGTGAGCAAGACTGGCGATGACCACGGGCTCTCACATGGTTCTACGACACCAAGTTTAATCATGTCATCTAGTTCCTCACAGATTATACGCATCTTTTCAGGTGGTAGCCTGTAATATCGTTGTCGTATAGGCGGCGAGTCCCCAGTATCAATCCGATGATTAACCAAGTGCGTACGGCCTAACCCCGCTACCAGATCTTGAGGACCACGATACTTCTTCATCTTCGTCTCTGGACAATCTGTCCGAGAGTCAAGCAAACATAAATCAAAGCTGCCCCGACATGCTTGGAAGTGATTGTGAGAAGCTAAAAAATATGAAGTTAAAAATGACAGAACTAGAAGATAAACTAAAGAGCGCTGAACAGGAAATTGAAAATCTTTTGTTGGAAAATTCATCTTTAAAATCCACTATTGATGAATATTCTAATAAGATTAACAAATTGACCCACATTTGTCAATCTAATGGAAAAACATCGTCTAGCAAAAAGCGTAAAAAGAGCTTAGTAAAGTCAAAACTAAATCTTACTCTAAATGATAGCGATGTTGATCAAGATCACACAAAAATCAACTTAAACTCAAATAAAAAGAACGACTATGTAAAAAACACTGATCGACTGCCACCACCAATACCAACTGTGAAGACTGCCCCTATCCCCACCCTCACTACTGTATCGCCGAATCCGCAACCAGGGACTGTTGGATCCTCTACGTCTACGCAACCGCTGAACGAAGTAAACTCTCCACGTTCTTCGCTAGATGGCGTTACTGGTCACAATCGCGGTGAAACAGCTCCAGAAAAAAATAAAATTTGTTTATTAAGTACTAATACATATAATCGAATTACTAAACTCGGTGATTATAATTTAGGTGCAGAATATGATCTGTGCCATTACCTGTACCCAGCCGCCGGGATATGTTACTTGCTACATAATTTGGGAACTAAACTTATGAACTACACAAAGCAAGATTACTGTATAATTTTCATAGGCGAGGAAGATTTTAAAGAAACAAAGAATTATGTTGATTTGATTCTTAACATAAGGAAAAGTTTGGAGAACCTGCAGCATACAAATATAATTGTTTGTTATCCAACATTTAAACTTAATAATTACTGCAGTGTGTATAACATGAGACTCGAAACATTTAACCATTTATTGTATACTGATAATTATGAACATGAATATGCATACCTGCTTGACAGCAACCGTAATCTTAATTATGACCACAGTATGTTTAAGTACAGTTCGGGTAGGGTAAATAGCCGTGGCATGAGGGAGGTTTTTAATGATATTTCTAATCTTATAATGACTATTCAGACGGATAATAACAAATCGCTTCATTCTTCTAGCCCATATGCGTGTAAAAACTCTCCTCATAGGTCATCAGAGTTTTTTCGTGCATAAGGAAATAAAATATCACCCGGAAACACACAAATTTAAAATTATGCATCAAAATATTGGAGGGTTGTTAAGTAAGCTCGATATAGTACAAATAACGTTAGAAGAGTTCTCAAAAAACGAAGGAGATATTGATGTACTGTGCTTCAGTGAAACTTTTGTAAAAGTTGACTGTGAGAATAATATTAAACTCGATAACTTAAAACTAGCGTCATCCTATTGTAGAGAGAAAGGTAGAGGTGGTACTGCTATTCTTGTTAGGAAATCGCTGGAAGTTAAACCGATCACATTTTTGACTGAATTAGCCTCTGCACACTTTTTTGAATGCTGCGGGACAGAAATCCTGGGATTAGACCTTATAGTTATAGTTATTTATAGAATACCAGAGAACACCAAAGCCCACATAGGATTATTCTTTCACAAACTTGATAAACTGCTTTTTCAGTTAACTACTAAATTTAAGAAGAAAAAAATAATATTATGTGGTGACTGGAATATTGATATTTTAAAGGAAACATCGTTTGCAAAAGATCTTAAGGATACCCTATTAAGTTACGGCTTTGAACTTCATATAGACACACCGACTAGACTTAATGCATGCCTCGATCAGATAGCTTCAAACATTAAACAAGTAGAAGCATTTACACGCAGTCTCTATTTATCTGACCATGACACTGCCCAATTTCTGACTTTCAATGTAAAGAAAACTAAGTCTTTTATTACCTGGTTTGAGTACAAAAGAGATTATAGCAGTGATAATATACGTAAGTTTAGGGAGAGCCTTGCGGCTCTATCATTTTCAGATGTATTAAATGTAGATGACGCACAGGACTCTTTTACAATGTTTTACGATTTGGTGTGCCTCTTCTTTAATCTTTGCTTCCCGTTAATAAAAGTACGAGTGAGCAGCCGACGTAAAAAATTAAAATGGCTTACTAAAGGGATAAAGAAATCGTGTAATGTAAAACGTAAGTTATATATTATGTGTAGGCACAAGAATAATAACAATAAATATAACAAAACTCATTTTAAGCGGTACAGCCGCACTTTAAAAAAATGTATACATAAATCTCAGCAGCTGCGCAGTAATCAGTACATACAATCAAACAAAAATAAGTGCAAAGCGACTTGGCATTTGATTAATAGTAGTAGCTCTTGCAGTGACCATGACAATGATATTAATTCTTTGACTTATAACAATATGACATACAATAATCCCCAGGATATCTGTAATCTTTTTAATGACTTTTTCATAGATATAGTTAAAAAACATGTTTCATTTAATAGACCACATTATACAATTAATTGCAGTAACAATCATGCTAACTCTATGTTTCTACGGCCTGTTGATGACCAAGAAGTGTTTAAACTGATTATGTCGTTGAAAAACAGTAAGTCTTGTGGCTATGACGATATATCAACCATCTTAATTAAAAGCAATGCTATATATTTATGCCGTCCCATGGCGCACTTAATTAACCTTTCATTTATTCAAGGCCTTTTTCCTAAACAATTAAAGTTGTCAATTGTTAAGCCGCTATTTAAGAAAGGTGATCGAATGGACCCAAATAATTATAGGCCTATTACCTTGGTCCCCGTTATTTCAAAAGTTATAGAGAAGGCTATGTTTGTGAGACTAAGTGATTACTTAACTATGTATAACATTTTATCACCAGACCAATTTGGCTTTCGTAAAGAGCGGTCAACTGAACTGGCTTGCTTCGAATTTATCAAGGAAATTTCACAGGCTACTAATGACAAATTACCGGTGACATGTATATATCTTGACATGAGCAAAGCTTTTGACTGTGTAAATCATTCAAAACTCCTTTCCAAGCTTGAATGCCTTGGTATCAGAGGTAATGTTCTAGATTGGATGAAAAGTTACCTGAGTAACCGAACACAGTGCACGGAAATTGCGAGAATGGTCACAGAAGGGAACAATCTTTTAAAGAGAAAGTTTAGATCTCAGTGCCGTATCAATGGGACAGGGGTGCCACAAGGGAGTAATTTGGGCCCTTTGTTGTTCTTATTATATATAAATGACCTTCCACAATCAACATCGCAAAGGTGTATAATTTTTGCAGATGATACTACCTTAATAGTAAAGGGAACTGACGTGAGTACTTATGAATCGGACATAAATAAAGCATTGGCAGATGTTAATACATGGACAGAATGTAATGACCTTAATATTAATGTTAATAAAACTTTGTTTACACAATTTCATCATCACAATTCAAATTTAACTGCGAATCTTACTATTAATATTAATAATACTCCAATTGTAGAATCCCATAGTGCCAAATTCTTAGGTTTGATTATTGATGAACACTTAAACTGGAAATATCATATCGACGCAGTATGTTCTAAACTAGCGCGATTTGTTTTTGCTCTAAGAAATCTTAAAAATTCGATTTCCACTCAGGCCGCGTTAGCAGCTTACCACGGATATGTATCATCTACCCTTAATTACGGCCTGCTACTGTGGGGTAATTCTGTTGACGTCCAGAGGGCATTTGTGATCCAGAAATATTGTATACGAGCAATGGGTGGCGTTAAATTTGATGACACGTGCAGACCTCTTTTCCAAAAGTTTCATATTCTCCCCCTAGCCTGTATGTATATTTTGAAAGTATGTCTTTTCACAATAAAGCACCCGGAGTACTTTATAAAGCGCGAGGAAATGTTCGCAAGAGAACTCCGGGCTCAGTACCAACATCTACTATACCAGCCAGCCTGTACGTCTGATATTTGTAGGAGAAATGCATTTAATATGTGTGTTGTAATATTCAACAACCTCCCTAAAGAGCTCAGAAAGTTAAATGGGACGGTATTTAAAGTAAAATTGACTGAATGGCTACATGAACATTGTTTTTATAGTGTTAAGGATTATTTAAATTTTAAATTATAATGTTTAAAATGACAATTGCCGATTTGTATTTGATATATGTAATTAACTTTTACTTTTGACTAATTCTACCATAATACTTTTATACTTTAATTTTATTTTCAATGACATTGTTTTATTATTATTTTGTTTTAATGATTGCATGTCATAAATTAGTGATTTATTTTTAGTACCTTAATGTACAATTTTGTAAATATTTTGCATGTTGATGTAGTGTCGACTGAATACTGTGTCTAACTATTTTAGTATAAGATCTGATTGTTACGTATTCAAGCAAATAAATATATTCTATTCTATTCTATTCTATTCTACTTCGGTTGATATAGATTCGAACTGTTTGATAATATCTGTCGCGGTAGCTAGCTCAGAGTCATTTAATTCATTTAACGAGTGTAACATGACAGGATTCTCCGCAATTGCCGAAATTTGCTGGTCATTTGGTGACAAAGAAATCGATTTACAGTATTTTGGAAGGAGGTTGAACTTAGTCCAAAAATCCGCCCCTAGTAACAGAGGACTAGTGACCGTAGGTATAGCATACGCTTTAATAATGTGAAATTGGCCTTCAAATGTCACTGGAAGGTTTATGTAACCTACAGTATCCAACTTGTGATTGCCGGCAGATACAAACGACTTAGAATCGTTGGTATCACAGAAAGCCAGGCCAGTAGAAGCGGCCAAGTCTAAGTGTGAGTTATTTCCAAGTACCGTGATCCACGAACCCGAATCTAATAATCCACATAAGGACTGATCCCCCACTTTCACAGTTGCATAAGGGCGCACATCACCTGATGGCTTTTTATCGAAGATTGTTGCAATGGAATAGCTCGAGAAATAAATTTTGATAGTTTTTAACCACTCTTGCCAGTCCTCGTAATCGAATTTGGCAATATTATTGCAACAACCTTCCGCCTCTAGTTTTTTGGAGCTTTAGTAGATTGGCAGTTAGGACAGTTAGGGAACGTATAATCTTTTAGACCACATTTGAAACATATCGGATAACGCTCCTGTTTACAGTCCTTCAGCGAGTGCTCAGCACTGCGACAGCGGGGACAAAATCGAGCCTTTGCAGTTGAAGTGCCTGGTCTTGACTCGATAGCCGCCACCGGTGTAAAGTTGCTGTTAGATTTATACTCGCGGTCATAAGAATTGTGGAAATTTTTACGCTCAGAAGGGCCGTAGTTATTTTTAAAATATGGTGCTTTTGACTCAAACCTAGTGTAGGCCAGGTCTGGAGCCAAAGTAGTGTTGGTAGATCTAGGTGGCTCGCGAAATTGAGATGAAAGGCATTGGATTTTTTCAAAATTAAGACACATTTTGCGAAGTGTTGCAATAGAATCGATACCGTTTATATAAGCTGCCAACACCGGGGAATAGCACGGTCTTATGTTGTGTAGCAAAATATGTAATTTTTCTTGTTCCGTAATCGGCGTTGTCAACCGCGAGAATAATTCAGACATAATCGCTAAGTAAATAGTGATATTCTCGTGTTCCCCTTGCGTTCTGCTACGAATTTCCGTCATAAGTCTATAGTCGTAATCGAAAGGGCTAAAGTCCGAAACGAGTTGTACAATTAAGTCATCCCAACTCGTGACGGAATCACGCATGCCGCGGTACCAGTGCAGGGCATTACCTGTAAATATTTCTGAAGCGTACATCAACAATTTCTCAGAGGATAGATTCCTTGCGGTTTTGTACTCGTTTATTCTTTGTACAAATGCATGGACGCAACTTCTACCATCGTATTTAATTTTAAAATCGCTAAACTTCGTGTGGTCGCATTGTACTGTGACCACAGACGGTCCTTCTAGTGAAGTCGATTGTTGAGCACAGTTGGTGTGCTCAGATGTAGCACTTTGAGCAGTTTGACTAATTTTAAATTGGTTAATTTTCTTAGATAATGTGTTAAATTCCTTTTGTATCGCTTTAATCACCAAAGCTTGAGAAGTGTCAGTGTCATCTATTCGTCTCAAACGATGATAAATATGGTTATGTAATGCAGTTGTACGTTGAAATAAATTATTATCAAATTTATCCTCAAGCGAGGTAATTTTTGAAGCAAGCTCATTCAAGGATATACGCACGCCATCACAGTCCTCCTTAGCCTCAATACCAGAATCGAGAACGTCATCGTTTGGAACTAACAAAACCAGTTTAGTTATCTGTTTTCGCAATCCTAACACGTTTAATGCTGGCTCACCGCCCCTAATGAGCACTTCATAAGTTAATTCGTTCTTATTTAGCATGAAATATTTGATGGGGTGAGTTTCCATTTTGTTTCACAATTAAGAGCAGATTATTAAATAGAGAAGCAGAACTAATCCCAATACACACTACTTTTACACTAATAGAAGAGGGTAAATTACAACGATGGTTTATACCAACTAAAAATGAATGGAGTTACAATAATATTATACTGTGCTATATAAGATTTACACGAGAAACAATTGAGTTAAATTACGATTCGGTTTTATGAACTACGCTAAGGAATGAATAATTAGCATGCAAAATCAAAAGATATTCAAATGCAAACTGTTACGTAAGCTTACCCTTACAATAATTACTCAGTTAAATTAAATAGGTATTCGTTAAACTGTCCGATTACTCTCAATTTCACAATACACTGGTTTGCCAATTATCTATACACCACCTAATTTCTTAAATTTGGCATTTATACGCAACAGTTCACAATAATTGATTAAAATTAGTTGATTAAGTACTTACATAAGCATGAATAAAAAACAAAGTGGGTAGAACGTACCAGTTTGCTGCCGTAGAACCTCCTCGTTCACAATGTTGCGTCAGCCAGGTTGAGAACTAGATAGATAGACCTGATGCCACCCAGTACCATTGGAACAAGACAACCACGAATAGGCGCCACTGTAACGCTAGGTCACGCTATGGTAGGGTCGCGGGTCAATGAAACCTCAGGTTACTTAAAAATAACTATATTGTTTTTAAAAATAACTATATTGTCCGTTCCTAACAGCACTGGGTAGATGAGCGCACTGAAAATAACACTGGCCTGACTAGGGTCCGGTAGCGGAGACTCCAAGGTGGATGTTGTAGGGACTAGGCAGCTCCACGTCAGCTAGGCGTGGCTCCAGTGAGTTCCGTGACCGCTTGTAGTACGGCAACTCCAGCCCTTACGCCGGTACTTAGGCGTCGAGTAAATGATCCTGGAAGTCCCAGAGATAAGCGTTAGGGTGCAGGCCATGTCATCTGTTTGTGCCGGTCAAGGTCCAGTGTTAAGGATTGAAGGGAAGCGCAATTACCTAGCTCAACCGGCAACTTTAAAAGCTTATAACAGTATTTAGCACAGCCCTAATATACAATTAAGCACAGAAGCTACATAATGTGAACTCACCCCAGCGGGAAACACTCGACACTAAAACTAATGATATTAATATTATGCACGACACGACAAGCGACGTGTCGAATAACGGAATTTTGATAAAAAGTAACACGCGCTCCCCGTTCGATGGCTCGGAGCGGTGTGAAGGCAGAGAAAACCGAATGCCGCTAGCCGGCGGCGCTCGCGCATCTTCGGAGATGCTCGTTAGTGTTAGGGATCCGCTCTTGTCCGCGTACCGCGGCGCGCGGCGATTAAAACCTTAAGCGCTTTAAGTAAATACCGTGGTTCCGTATTAAAGATTATGTTAACGCGTACACTGAGAGTGCGACGTTACACAACCGAAATATAGAGCAAAAATGAAAGTAAAATATGCTGCTCAGGCCTTAAGCAACACAGTTTCGTCTGTACTCAAGCTCATGGGGCGGTGTTCGGAATACACGAAAGAACAACAACAACAGCTGACTGAGAGTGGAGAGGTCATCCACGATCTGGATCGCCTCTTTGATTTCACGAATGGCCCTTCTGGACCTAAGGACATAATAAAAGGTCAGAGGGAAAATGTATCCCTGAAAACAGAGCACTTAAAAGTGTGGACCGAGTACAGAAAAAAAATTGAAACACTTACATTTTTCAAACCAAACGGCACGCGCGCGAAAAATGTAAGGTGTGTTCAGGGATTCCTCACTACCCTTTGCTCCCTTAGGGATTTATGGGAGGAGATGAAACGCCTCGGGTTTAACTATTTAAACCTGAGGCAACTTAACCAAGACGCCTTGGAAAACTTCTTCGGGGTCATACGGCAGCATAGCCCAACCAACAGAAATCCCACCGTTTCATCTTTTATGGCTGCCGTGAAGTCGACGATAATAACGGGAATGAGCGCTCCACACAGCAGAGGGTTCAACTGTGAACAGGATACCGGCGTGCTACTCACGGACCTCCAAAAATTTGTTTTTGGTCAAGAGGAGGAAACGGAAGCAAGCGAAAACGAAAAAGAATCCGTTGAAAATAAAAACAATGAAAATTTGGATGCTGAGGTCGGTGTGATGCTGAGTATACCCGAAGATGAGGCAGACGAAGTGGAAACGAACCTTGTAAACATTGAAGGTCAACCCATTGTTTACATTAGTGGGTGGTTGGCTATGCGGGTATTGAAGTCAAAATTACAAGCATGTAATGAGTGTAAGAAGAATTTAATAGAAGAAAATCCAGAAAATAACGATGTATTTTGTTACATAAAATTACGAGAATGGTGGGCAGACAAGACCTCACTGACCTATCCCAGTATTTCACTGTGCAACTTCGTCCAAAAGTGTGTAAATATTTTTGAAAAAGACATCATGCCTGTGCTTCACCGCGATAATATTACACAGTCAATAATAACCATATATATGGCAACTACGGACTCGACATTCATAAAATGCGAATTGCATCGCAACAAAATGATTCAAGATATGTCCTCCCGCCTGGCTGTTCTTTTAGTACGTAGGCAATGTCAAAGAATAAACCAAAAAATATCAGCACAAGAAGAAGAAATTGCAGACAAAGTTAAAATGGCACAGCAACAAGGCATTGCTAAGTAGATGCAATTTTATGTATATAAACATATTATGTAGATTTATTGGTCTGCCGTTTAACTGAGGTGGTTGGTAGGATGTTACAGAATAATTTGTATAAGTAATTAAAGATGTTATACAGAGTGCTTCTTTAAAGTTTATTCTAAGACGCAATGTATTGCAAATTTTGTAATGTTTAAAGCGTGACAAGCAACGTCAAACACACTGATGTCAGCGTACATTGAAGGCAATATTTATTTTGTATGAAAAAGAGGAAGTCTAAAGGATTCATACATTTTAAAAGTTGCTGAACAAATGTTTCTTTAGTTTAATTTATTGCTCCTGTTACAGGAAGCACCCGGTATATAAAGTTCTAGCTTCGTTCCGCGACTTCGTTTGCGTAGAATTAGTATTTCAATATACCATTCCATAGTAAATTCCACTACAGCGGAAATTCATTGAAGAGCTTCAATGATGATTTCCCTTGACTTAAACTATTCATAAACATTTCTTTTAAATCGGGTCAGCTATTAACAGACAGACAGGCAGTGATTAAGGATTTATAATATTTTTTTATGGATTTTTTATTCCCAAACTCAACTACCTACATAACGTAACTTTATTACTAACAGCCAATATTACCAATCACCTAGCAGCCCACTAAGCTAAAAAATCGAGCAAGTCGTGCTAGCTAGGGTCAGAACTGCTAGGAAGCGTGAATTAGAAAAATAACGTGTTAAATATGATAAAAATACTCGGCTGTCTTTAATTGAGACTCCACGTGTATGTGCAATCAACTGTTTGGGTGCAATTTGCATTTTGTAATGGTTCGGTTCATTTCTTTTATAAATTTCAAAACATGAAACTGGGTATGCATGTAGCTTATGTAGAGAAAAAAAGTGGAAACATCTTGTTAAGTGGGTGTTACCCTCCCTATTCCAGTTTTGTTCACCATTTTGTAGTTTTTCGATGTTTTTAGAAAAACGATAGAAAAAACAACAAAACTACCTACCTACCAGTAAACAAAACATTTTTACAAAGTATGTTGTTAGGACTTAAAGTTTTTAAGTTATGTGTATTGGTATTTTTGTTGTAACATCAACTGTTTTACTAATAACAATGAAAATCTAATAGCGAAATTGAACACAAGCTGAAAGAATGGAAATGCCCATTGACAAATTGTTTCCACTTCGATTTTTTTCTTGTCTACATAAGCAACATGCATGGTTTTTCACTTCAGGGCTTTGACAAAAGCATTTTGTCACATTAAAACAAACCGCTCCATATTTAATGCAAGTTGGAATGTAGCAATTTTAAATATGTAATGTACCTAGCAATTTTATAATAGAATATAATGTTTTATAAACTCAAAAACAAATTCCGCTGAAGTATAGTCATAAAAAGGTGTATTTAAAAGTGGAAGACATACAGTTGTTGAATATTTTTCATTTATAAACGTCCTTTTGAGCATGAGGAAACTGAGCAGAGTTTTGCATTAGTTTAAATTATTATATTCACCCCTTTTTATTTGTATCTGGCTAATTTTCGAATTGAATGTTTTTTTACCCCTATAACTATTATTTTTGGAAAAAATAATCAATGTAAACGATTAAAGATGAAAGTATTAAAGAAAAAGTGTTCTATTATTTCATAAATGTGGATAAATAAGCGAGAGGTCAAGGTACATGTAATCGTGTCTGTTTTAATGACTTGTATAATTTTTTATTTATTGGGTACAATATAATGTAATGACATGTCACTCATATACGAAATCAACAGGTAAGGTATTAGGTACAGGTCAGCTCTCACTTAGTTATCGAACTCCTAAAACCTGAAATCCTGAATTAACGAAGGCTACGCGGCCGTGCAATAATTTCATCGATATCGATTACAAGCATTTTAAGTTATGGACATCACTATTATCGAATTTTCACATCACTGTCGTTGACATCTGTCATGTGTCAGTGACGTTTAGTGATGGTAACACTCAATTTCCTTATGTTGGTAGCATTACGAAATAAATCTCGTACTATTCATTTTTTCGCACAAATGTATGAAGTTCCGTCTCTTAAAACGTAGTGATTATATTCTCTTTGATGACAGCCAGAGCCAGCTGCAGTCCTGTCAAAATTGTGTCGCCATTGTTCCTGTTTGAGATACAGTTTTTTTGTTGAAAGTTCGTTAGTAATGTAATAGTTTCGTTGAATGTTTCTATTTATTGTAAAATTAGCCAGAATAATTAATTCTTGTTTTTATATCCTTTGTTTGATAAGTCAGAAAACTTTCAAACAAAAACCGCAGCAGTTATATCAAAGCCTTAAACATATTTAAAAAAAATCTAAAGGCGTTTTTTCATTTTTTAAACACATTTATAATAAAGTGGAATCCAGACGAGACAATTTTTCGCCAACCTGATGAAATTGTCCGATCGAATCAGGCCGTGCGGATGCAAACGTCAATTTGATTCCCCGATTAAATCAGCAGGTGCGAACACATAAATGCCAATTTTCGATGTTTTTATCTATGGATTACAAATGGGTGATTAAATTGTGTACGTGTAGACGCTGGATGAGATTGGCTCCAATTATTTTCCTGATCAAATCGGTAGATTTGTCCAGCTCGTCTGGAGACGGCTTTAAATATTTTAAAAAGTTTTCAATACGTCTCTTAAATGTCAAAGTGACACTGACATCGCACCGCATCGCGATCCGGTTTTTATTAGGAGAGGAGTAGAAAAAATATCAGAGGGCTGCAAAAGTTTAATAATAAGTATTTAGCATTATTAGACTAACAATCATTTTCAACCGACTATGTCGAGTAACGTTAACCCCTTGGCGGGAACGGCGCATTTATTAGATGAACTGGACAGTACGTTATTTGACTACTATTGTGTACTTATTGTTTTTAATTGAACATTGTTTGTAATCTTTTTCTTGTTCCATGAAGAGAAACTTATGGTCCTTCTTCGGGATGGTCGCACACTGATTGGATATCTGCGCTGCGTGGACCAGTTTGCGAATCTAGTTCTACATAAAACGATAGAACGAATTCATGTGGGCAAAGAGTATGGTGACATACCCCGAGGAATATTCATCGTAAGGGGGGAAAATGTGGTTCTTCTTGGCGAAATCGTAAGTTGCATTTGGAATTGACTCAATATTCTGAATAGTTTTACATTCTAGAATCTTATTTTCTAATTACTAGTCACTTCTAACTTAAGACTTATCTTATCGGTGATATTTCAGTGAAAGCCACATCAAGTTTTTCCCTTATTTTAAAATCAGACCATTATTACAGTTTTGGTTGCTGCAAATGTAGAGCTATTTAAACTAAGTATCATCAGGTATAAAACTAATCGTAAGTTACTTCCTAGGTACATACCTTACTTTACTCTTTGGTACCTACCTAAAACTGCACCTGGTGTCAACTGCAGTGAAATTTGTTTGCAAGGGTGTTCAACTATCTCTGCAGCTGACTGTACATAGATAGATAAATCAATAATTTTCCTTTTATCCTAATTGAACTTTTTCTAAAATGAAAAGTATACTTTTTATATGACAATCATGTATTAACTCACATTTATAGACGGGTCTAACGCGAAATTTATTCAATTACCTTTATACAGGCTGGATTTTCTTTTTGGGTCAGTGAGGGCAGCTACCAGATCCCGTGCTGCTACGAGAAAATGGTCTTAGAAGACCTTCCCTCGATTTCAAATCAATGAAGATTGGCTGTTACAGATTTTGGAAAAAACATACAGGGTGCGAGAAAAAGGTCATTTTTGACAAACTTTTTTTTTGATGCCAATCGATCCCATTTCTATTGAGGATCAAAAGCTTGTATGGAAGCAAAAAAAAATTTCCGGCTAGAAAAGCCACAAATCGAGGAAAACTTTTCCCGTACAATTTGTATGAAAATGAAAACTTTTATTTTTCACATGATATTTTTGTATGCCAATCGATCCCATTCCTATCCAGTATCAATAGTTTCCTAGGGGTCAACTTACGGTAATGTACTAAAAAGCCACAAATTAATAAAAACTTTCTGCATACATTTACTATGGAGAAAATGTGAAATTTTATTCACAATTTTCTACCTCGCCTATCAGTCCTACAGCAATGTCTTCATACAGTATTATGGTTCATAAAGGTAACAGGACTGATTGGCCAGATAGAAAACTGTGAATTAAATTTCACGTTTTCTCCATAGTAAATGTATGGAAAAAGTTTTCTTTAATTTGTGGCTTTTTAGTACATTACCGTAAGTTGACCCCAAAGAAACTATTGATACTGGATAGGAATGGAATCGATTGGCATACAAAAATAGCATGTGAAAAATAAAAGTTTTCATTTTCATACAAATTGTATGGGAAAAGTTTTCCTCAATTTGTGGCTTTTCTAGCCGGAAATTTTTTTTTGCTTCCATACAAGCTTTTGATCCTCAATAGGAATGGGATCGATTGGCATCAAAAAAAAAGTTTGTCAAAAATGACCATTTTCTCGTAGCAGCACGGGATCTGGTAGCTGCCCTCACTGACCCAAAAAGAAAATCCACCCTGTATACCAATAAATATAGGTAATTATAGGTTTTTATAGGTAATTGAATAAATTTCGCGTTAGACCCGTCTATAAATGTGAGTTGACAATCATGTAATTTTTTTAATTTTCAGGATAAAGACAAAGAAGACAACCTCCCGCTAACAGAAGTGTCCGTAGACGACATCCTAGATGCTCAAAGAAAGGAACAAGATGCCAAAATAGAACAGCAAAAGTTGCTCTCTAAAGCACTAAAGGAGCGAGGACTGAATCTACTGGCGGATCTTGGACATGATGATATGTTTTAACTGTCCATTCCTGTATACCTCTATACTTAAGACTTATTGTTTATAAAATAAATTAGTTATCTTTATTTACATATGTTTTGTTTTTTTATCCTCATTTTCTAGTAGCAGTTTACGAACTATTTTATCTATTTAATGAAGCAATTTTACTATGGAAAATGCGATTTCAATTCAAAATTTCAATACTTAAAAATATTAATTGCCTAGTGTACTCAAAAAAATGCGGTCAAAAGGTCAAAATGTGAAAATTGTTCGTTTCATGTCAGCTGTTAGACAGATATTACAAGAATAAACTGGCAACATGCCGTGTTTGACAACGGATTGACCAATCACAAGAGGCGTGTTGACCAATGTTGCCACTAAAATATTTAAAATCGCAAAAATATGCAAAATGGAACACTAGGGATATTAAATTATTATGGTGTAGGTATTTCAAATTTGAAAAAGGATTTTAAATCACTATCATATTATTCTATTTTAGTTATACATATTTATTTAGATTTTATTCATATTTGTTTTAATTTTACATATTTGGAAATAAAAAATGTTAGTACGAAATATGTAGTTTCAGAACGTTGTTTCGTTTGGCCGTTGTGACAAACTTGACGTTTGAAAACAATGAAAACGGGCGCAAACAGAAAGAAAATAAATTAGAATAATAGCGTATTTAAAGTAGAATATGTTAGTTATACAAAAACAGTTTGTATACAAAAGATTCCTTTGTAAAATATAAGTGATATTGTGTAAAACATGTGTCAAATTACGATTTTACCGAACTGAGTAGTCTTGTAGACCATGTGCAAAGTTTAATAATATAAAATGGGTTCCCCGGACGAATTACTGATAGAAAGACTGCGGAAAGAGAACTTAGATCAATTCTTTACTTTAGTGCGCATGCATCTATCTTTTGTGGTGGACATAAATACAGACGAGTAAGTAGTTAAAAGAAAATATTGTCAACGTGTTTTCATCTGAATAATAGCAATTATTACATTGCACTTTTATGTTTATTCCAGTGTTGATTGTTCAACTGATAAACCAAAGCAATTTAGATGGAATTTTCATAAGAAGATAAAGAATTCGGCGCCTAGTTCTAGTCAACAGAGCAATGGCAGTGGTGCAAAGATTGGTGCAGAACCAAGCTCTATTACTGAGGATGGTATCCTGAGGCTTAACGAATTGATTGACTTTTTGTCATTGCCAGAAAGTAAGCATATTTCATTTACAATTATAGGTCTTTATGCATAACATAATATTCAATTTATGAATACTGAAGAACAAGGTTTAAATTTTCACAAGTTTATTGTAGGAGATTTCCTTTATGTATGTTTTTGACTAATGTTAAATGCAAATTTACATTATTCTAAACTTACTAGTTTAGTATAATTTCTAAAACCCCTGTGGATACCATTTCCTGACCAAAACTTATTGAATTCTAGATGTAACACAAGAAGGTATATTCCGGCGCACAGGCTCCCTCACAAGACAGCAGGAGCTGAAGCAGCTGCTGCTAACTGGCTCAAGCCTCGGGCTGGAAGAAGGCAGGTTCACGGTGCATGACTGTGCGTCGGTACTGAAGGGCTTCCTTGCTGAGCTGCCGCAGCCGTTACTGATGGATCAGTATTATCAGACTTATTGTACTTTAGCTGGTATGTTCTTTAGGTTTTTTTGTGCAGTGAGGTTTTAGAAAGACTAGATTTTTTTTTTATGGAAAAATACTGACAAAATTTATTTTTAAAGATTTTTGTTTTATTCACATAGAAATTTGACATACTGTCTACTTAATGAATGTGTAAGGGCCAGTTGCACCATCCGCACTTGACAGACTGATCAATGTCACCCGGCGTGCCCCCGGCGGTTTAGTATGAAACTTTCCATTCAATCAAATTTAGCTAACTCTTTAACGATGACTAACAGTTGGTGCAACTGACCCTAATTTTTTGTTGTTGTTTTGTTTACAGTGCAGTTGCTACCTTTATTTACATTGCACACCTGTTTTTAAATTTATTGTCTTTTGTGGTGGGACAAAATATATTTACTATACTTCCATTGAATTATTGTCACTGAATTATTCGGTATGTCAAATGTGAATAAAACTAAAATCTTTAAGTACTCAATATGTAAGGGATTCTGTAAATTTTCTAATAATTTACATTACCAATACAATAAAAAATGGGTATTTAATTTAACTTATTAAATTAATTCTCTTTCCCAGACACAACCCTTCATCGTAATCACCGGATGATTTCCATTCTGTCCACAGCCCAATATCCCCCGAACCTGGAAGCATCAGAGCCCAAACTCCTCACGGCCCTACAGCTCTTACTACTGCTCCTGGCGCCGCTGCACCGCAACTTTCTACAACGACTCCTCACGCTGCTCACACTGGTGGCCGACAATGAGGCTTCAAACAGAATGTCCCCGGACACACTGGCTACTATGTTCACGCCGCACTTACTGTGCCCAAGAAAGGTAATTGGGCCAACTAACTGATCATTGATCCTTTAAAAATACAAACTTGGCCTAAAAATACATTTTATAAATTCTATAAAACTCGCCAAAAGTGTAAAGTTTGATGGTGAGGTACGTTCAGTTTTAGGGTTCCGTACCCAAAGGGTAACAACGTGGCCCCTATTACTAAGACTGTGCTAAGACTCCACTTTCTGTCTGTCACCAGGCTGTTAGGCTTGTGTCGGTCGCGAACTAAGAACTGTTAAGAATGAAATCCCGTTAAGGACCGAAAGGAACTAAATCTTTTTGCGCTCTCTTAATCGGTCTTTAGGTCCAGTTAGTTCAGTGGGATTGTAGAGCGCTTGACTGAGAGAAACAGAAAACGGTCGGAACGAAACGGTTCACAATGTCGCTCGCACAAGTGCGAACGAGATGAAAGAATCACGTGACACGCCAAATCCCGAAAAGTCTTAAGGAAAATCAAATATTTTTCTATATATTTTAATTTATTTACTGTGTTAACGTGTTTTAATGTTTAATATCGACCTAATCATATCGTACAAATTGAATTATATTTAGTTACAAAAGATGGGGCAAAATCAAGTGTAAAACCGATTCCTATTCATTCCCGGCTCTCAACAAGTTCAACGACCGAACTGAACTAAAGGAACTAAAAGAGCGAACTAGTTCGTTCGACCGATTGACAGAGAGCGGAGCGCGCTCTGTAGTGAACGAGCAGGCACAAGCCTACAGGCTGTATCTCATGGTAGCTATAGTTGATTTTTAGGGTTCCGTAGCCAAATGGCAAAAAACGGAACCCTTATAGATTCGTCATGTCTGTCTGTCTGTCCGTCCGTATGTCACAGCCACTTTTCTCCGAAACTATAAGAACTATACTGTTGAAACTTGGTAAGTAGATGTATTCTGTGAACCGCATTAAGATTTTCACACAAAAATAGAAAAAAAAACAATAAATTTTTGGGGTTCCCCATACTTAGAACTGAAACGCAAAAATTTTTTTTTCATCAGACCCATACGTGTGGGGTATCTATGGATAGGTCTTCAAAAATGATATTGAGGTTTCTAATATCATTTTTTTCTAAACTGAATAGTTTGCGCGAGAGACACTTCCAAAGTGGTAAAATGTGTCCCCCCCCCCCCCTGTAACTTCTAAAAAAATAACAGAATGATAAAACTAAAAAAAATATATGATGTACATTACCATGTAAACTTCCACCGAAAATTGGTTTGAACGAGATCTAGTAAGTAGTTTTTTTTTATACGTCATAAATCGCCTAAATACGGAACCCTTCATGGGCGAGTCCGACTCGCACTTGGCCGCTTTTTTTCACAGATGATGTTTTTCTGTTGCAACAACAAATACAGGTGTTCACGGAAGACCAGCGTCAGGTACTACTCCAGTAGGGCCCGGCATCATGCTGAGTGTTCACCTTTTTCAGTGTAGTGACAGTGTACAAGTTAGTTATAAGTTTTTCAGTGTAGTGACAGTGTACAAGTTAGTTATAAGTTTTTCAGTGTAGTGACAGTGTACAAGTTAGTTATAAGTTTTTCTTTTTTTTCTTTCTCCCTGTGTATGTACTGTATAACTGTGTACCTATCAGGGATGTTGCGAATATCCGCATCCGCATCCGCAACCGCGGAACTTCCGCATGATTCTCAACATCCGCATCCGCATCCGCATCCGCATAAAATCGATGCGGATTTAATGCGGATGCGGATGTGAAACAGGTCGGTACAGGAACGTCTTAGCATTGGCTTAAGTACTAGACTGCTAGGTAATTTAGTCATTAATCAAAAAAAACTATTAGAAATGAGCAGTCAAGCGTGAGTGGGACTTAATGTACGGAACCCTTGGAACGCGAGTCCGACTCGCACTTGGCCGGTTTTTTGAAATAAAAATTACTAAAATGTAATATTTGACGTTTTTTATGGTACTATCTTGACATCCGCATCCGCATCCGCATCCGCGGATGTGAGCCTTTAAAAATCCGCATCCGCATCCGCATCCGCGGATGTCAAAAAATCGGCATCCGCAACATCCCTGGTACCTATGCTGAAATAAATCATATTCTATTCATATTCTATTCTATTCATATTCTATTCTATTCTAAATACTTTAAACCTATACTTCTGTGTTCCAAGCTATCCCCCGAGACGTTCCACGCGGACGCCATAGCGCTGTCCCCCGTGATCAGCTTCATGATCCGCCTCTCGGGCCGGTTGTTCCTGGCGCCGCCGCAGCTGGCCACGGACGCGCGCGCGTACTTCACGGCCAGGGAAGCCAGGCTCGACGAGAGCGTCTCCGATAAGTACGTACTTACATTTTTAGGATTTTTTTTTTTTTTTTTCTTCCGTTCCAATAGGGCGTTCCATCCTAATCCTTTATCCTAAGGCCTACCTATAGTACCTGTTCAGTTCGATGTAATTTAAACCATGTTCAATTGGAACAAAGTCGCTTTTTCTTTGTTTCGTTCAATTTTCAAAAGTGATTCCACTGTCCTTGAAATGAACTAAAACAACTTCTGCACCACTTCACGACACATGAAGACATTTTTAATTACAAAAAAACGTAGTTTTTATAAACCAATTTAGCCATCCGTCACTGACTGTCATCTCGGCCAACTGAAGTGCCAATCGAACAGTCTGTAAGCACCGCCTACAATCGAATACTTTACGTTGGGTCATAATCGAATACTTTACGTTGGGTCATAATCGAATACTTTACGTTGGGTCATAATCGAATAGTTTACGTTGGGTCATGATCCGCCTCTCGGGCCGGTTGTTCCTGGCGCCGCCGCAGCTGGCCACGGACGCGCGCGCGTACTTCACGGCCAGGGAAGCCAGGCTAGACGAGAGCGTCTCCGATAAGTACGTACATTTTTAGGATTCCGTTCCAATAGGGCGTTCCATCCTAATCCTTTATCCTCCTAAGGCCTACCTATAGTACCTGATCAGTTCGATGTAATTTAAACCATGTTCAATTGGAACAAAGTCGCTTTTTCTTTGTTTCGTTCAATTTTCAAAAGTGATTCCACTGTCCTTGAAATGAACTAAAACAACTTCTGCACCACTTCACGACACATGAAGACATTTTTAATTATAAAAAAACGTAGTTTTTATAAACCAATTTAGCCATCCGTCACTGACTGTCATCTCGGCCAACTGAAGTGCCAATCGAACAGTCTGTAAGCACCGCCTACAATCGAATACTTTACGTTGGGTCATAATCGAATACTTTACGTTGGGTCATAATCGAATACTTTACGTTGGGTCATAATCGAATACTTTACGTTGGGTCATGATCCGCCTCTCGGGCCGGTTGTTCCTGGCGCCGCCGCAGCTGGCCACGGACGCGCGCGCGTACTTCACGGCCAGGGAAGCCAGGCTAGACGAGAGCGTCTCCGATAAGTACGTACATTTTTAGGATTCCGTTCCAATAGGGCGTTCCATCCTAATCCTTTATCCTCCTAAGGCCTACCTATAGTACCTGATCAGTTCGATGTAATTTAAACCATGTTCAATTGGAACAAAGTCGCTTTTTCTTTGTTTCGTTCAATTTTCAAAAGTGATTCCACTGTCCTTGAAATGAACTAAAACAACTTCTGCACCACTTCACGACACATGAAGACATTTTTAATTATAAAAAAACGTAGTTTTTATAAACCAATTTAGCCATCCGTCACTGACTGTCATCTCGGCCAACTGAAGTTGCCAATCGAACAGTCTGTAAGCACCGCCTACAATCGAATACTTTACGTTGGGTCATAATCGAATACTTTACGTTGGGTCATAATCGAATACTTTACGTTGGGTCATGATCCGCCTCTCGGGCCGGCTGTTCCTGGCGCCGCCGCAGCTGGCCACGGACGCGCGCGCGTACTTCACGGCCAGGGAAGCCAGGCTAGACGAGAGCGTCTCCGATAAGTACGTACATTTTTAGGGTTCCGTACCCAAAGGGTAAAAACGGGACCCTATTACTAAAACTCCGCTGTCCGTCCGTCCGTCCGTCCGTCCGTCTGTCACCAGGCTGTATCTCACGAACCGTGATAGCTAGACAGTTGAAATTTTCACAGATGATGTATTTCTGTTGCCGCTATAACAAAAAATACTAAAAACAGAATAAAATTAAGATTTAAGTGGGGCTCCCATACAACAAACGTGATTTTTGACCGAAGTTAAGCAACGTCGGGCGGGGTCAGTACTTGGATGGGTGACCGTTTTTTTGGTTGTTTTTCTTTATTTTTTGTTGATGGTGCGGAACCCTCCGTGCGCGAGCCCGACTCGCACTTGGCCGGTTTTTAGGATTCTATTCTTTTAGGGTCCCTATCCTTTCCATTAGGGTGACCATCCTAATACTATTACTGAGCCTTCATTATCCGTCTTTCAGCGAGCGTGACGAGAACTGTAATTGATAAACATTGAAAATTTCAGTGTATACAAATAAATATAGTAATAAAATTAAGGATTTCTTGAAGATCGCTCTTTATCGAGTCTCTTTATAAGACCGCCTGTGTTACTCTGTCTTCATTTATTATGTTTACTTCTGCTCGTGTTTCTGTTTTCTTTTATTGAAGTGTACAATAAAGAGTATTTGTAGGTATTGTATTGTTTGTGTGTCTCTGTAAATGTTTTTTGAGGTTGTGAAATAAAGATGATTTGTATTGTATTGTTGTCTCTATAGAGGTTAAAACGCTTTGTCTCTATAATGACTAAAACACGAACCTCTAACCTAACCTGTGTGTTGGTATGGCGCTCTAGGCTCTAGCAAGCTTGAATTGCATTTTTCGTATGTTAAGGCTAAAAATGTGGCGTTTGAGTGTGATAGAATTTAAAAATTGACAAGTAAGTTTTGGAAACAATCCTCTAAACGCATTCCGCATGACGTTTGGTGCTCAGTGTTAAAAAAATTATCTTAACATTTCAGAACGGCAGCAAACACGGTGTACACATTCGTGGACCGAGGCCGGACGGCAGCTGAGAACTCCTCCAACCCTACCGACACAGCCTTAGCGCAGTTATACGCGCACATACAAGCGCTGCCCGAGTCTACACACAAACGACGGCTTATCAAACACTTCAACCGGCAGAATGGATACGGTAAGACGAACTTATCCATTCTACAAACACAGTGTACACATTCGTGGACCGAGGCTGGATACAGCAGAGAACTCCAAATGTACCGACACAGCCTTAGCGCAGTTATACGCGCACATACAAGCGCTGCCCGAGTCTACACACAAACGACGGCTCATCAAACACTTCAACCGGCAGAATGGATACGGTAAGCTGAACTTATCCATTCTACAAACACGGTGTACACATTCGTGGACCGAGGCTGGATACAGCAGAGAACTCCAAATCTACCGACACAGCCTTAGCGCAGTTATACGCGCACATACAAGCGCTGCCCGAGTCTACACACAAACGACGTCTCATCAAACACTTCAACCGGCAGAATGGATACGGTAAGCTGAACTTATCCATTCTACAAACACGGTGTACACATTCGTGGACTGAGGCCGGACGGCAGCAGAGAACTTGTCCAACCCTACCGACACAGCCTTAGCGCAGTTATACGCGCATATACAAGCGCTGCCCGAGTCTACACACAAACGACGGCTCATCAAACACTGTTCAGCGGTGCGGTGGTTGTAGCTGGTTCGTAGAGGTAGAAGAACAGAAACTCCGTCTTGTAGCCACAAATATATTTTATATAAAAGTAGAAAATTAACACGTACTATTCGTATAGGTGTAAAAATGTGAAGCCAATGTTACTACGGTTTCTATGGTAACGAAAGTAAGAAGTTTTGTTGGACTTGCCAACAAACACTTCAACCGGCAGAATGGATACGGTAAGACGAACTTATCCATTCTACCAACACGGTGTACACATTCGTGGACCGAGGCTGGATACAGCAGAGAACTCCAACCCTACCGACACAGCCTTAGCACAGTTATACGCGTATATACAAGCGTTGCCCGAGTCTACACACAAACGACGGCTCATCAAACACTTCAACCGGCAGAATGGATACGGTAAGCTGAACTTATCCATTCTACAAACACGGTGTATACATTCGTGGACCGAGGCCGGATACAGCAGAGAACTCCAACCCTACCGACACAGCCTTAGCGCAGTTATACGCGCATATACAAGCGCTGCCCGAGTCTACACACAAACGACGGCTTATCAAACACTTCAACCGGCAGAATGGATACGGTAAGCTGAACTTATCCATTCTACAAACACGGTGTACACATTCGTGGACCGAGGCTGGATACAGCAGAGAACTCCAACCCTACCGACACAGCCTTAGCGCAGTTATACGCGCACATACAAGCGCTGCCCGAGTCTACACACAAACGACGTCTCATCAAACACTTCAACCGGCAGAATGGATACGGTAAGACGAACTTATCCATTCTACCAACACGGTGTACACATTCGTGGACCGAGGCTGGATACAGCAGAGAACTCCTCCAAATCTACCGACACAGCCTTAGCGCAGTTATACGCGTATATACAAGCTCTGCCCGAGTCTACACACAAACAACGTCTCATCAAACACTTCAACCGGCAGAATGGATACGGTAAGCTGAACTTATCCATTCTACAAACACGATGTACACATTCGTGGACTGAGGCCGGACGGCAGCAGAGAACTTGTCCAACCCTACCGACACAGCCTTAGCGCAGTTATACGCGCACATACAAGCGCTGCCCGAGTCTACACACAAACGACGGCTCATCAAACACTTCAACCGGCAGAATGGATACGGTAAGACGAACTTATCCATTCTACCAACACGGTGTACACATTCGTGGACCGAGGCTGGATACAGCAGAGAACTCCTCCAAATCTACCGACACAGCCTTAGCGCAGTTATACGCGTATATACAAGCTCTGCCCGAGTCTACACACAAACAACGTCTCATCAAACACTTAACCGGCAGAATGGATACGGTAAGCTGACCCAACCCAATGGATAGTATCCATTTCACAAACATCATTATACACATTCATCAACGGAGAATGTGAATGCCTTGAATGTCAAGGCGTTGCAGTTCGTGTTCAGATATTTTTGAGCACCTCGGCCGCTCCGATATATGTGATGGCGAATGTAGATCAGCAGAGGACATCTCCAACCCTTTTGAATAGGCCTCTAAATATGGTAAGCTGAACTTTTCAGTTACTTGGCAATGAATATACTTATATTTGTAAACTGTGGGAAAGTAAAAGTGTGTGCGCGTATGATACTGTCATCGCGAATAGACCAAGTTGCGGATTTATTCATAAGTAAATTTAGTTAAATTTTGTCCCTTTTTAACAAACCCAAATGTCAAAATGATGGATAAGGACAAAGCAATGGCTATATCAAAATGGGTTATTGTTATACTTCACAAGCGTTTATGAATAACGCCAAATATTTTAGCTGAAATATAGAGTCCTATTTTAAGCCATAATATCTCTATTTTGTAGGCACACCGATTCAGATCCAGAGGACGGGCAAAGTCGCGGGCTCTAGAAGTTTCGGAGACTCCATCAAGAGGCACATTTTCAACAAGGGACTCCTTAATAAAACGCCGAAGAAAGGATCCGGCTCCACTATCAATTCCATTGAAGAGGTATGTTTTTAAAGCGTAAGAAATATCGATAAATGACGAGAAATCACTTACAAAGACTGCACATGAAGTGTACATTAGGAAGTGTTTACAGATGTAGTGAATAATCCTTTACCATCGTATTTTCACGGAAACGCACGAGCGTGTTATCTCAGTACAAAAACCGGCCAAGTGCGAGTCGGACTCGCGCACGGAGGGTTCCGCACCATCAACAAAAAATAGAGCAAAACAAGCAAAAAAACGGTCACCCATCCAAGTACTGACCCCGCCCGACGTTGCTTAACTTCGGTCAAAAATCACGTTTGTTTTGTTGTATGGGAGCCCCACTTAAATCTTTATTTTATTCTGTTTTTAGTATTTGTTGTTATAGCGGCAACAGAAATACATCATCTGTGAAAATTTCAACTGTCTAGCTATCACGGTTCGTGAGATACAGCCTGGTGACACGACGGACGGACGGACGGACGGACGGACAGCGGAGTCTTAGTAATAGGGTCCCGTTTTTACCCTTTGGGTACGGAACCCTAAAAAGTAAGGTTGACTGAACGATTCCGAGAAAATACGATGGCAAAGGATTGTCCACTACATCTGTACCGCCACATAATATATAAGATGTAATTATACTTGTAAAATACATTACCGCGAGCTATGCTGAGTTCCTTACTACAACATGTCATGTTCACCCCTAGAACTAAGTAGAACTTATTCTACTGTGTAATCGTATCATCGGCAACCTATGCTTTTGTTTTGTTAATAACTATTTTCATTGGTAATCAAAAAAGTTGTTTACTAATTAGCAGTGATCGGCACGACCCGTGTCGCACGGTGTCAATGACCTCAATCATTATGTTAACATGGATATGCCCCGAGATTTCGGTCTTTTTAGGAAGTCAGTATTTCCGATTGTAGTACATAAAGGTATTCCACACAGGAAGATGAATGATTTTTACCATTAAATAAAACGACATCAAGTTCAAAATAGGTATATAATCACATAGTAATATATCATTTTTTTATTTAATAATTAATTATTATTTATAAGTTTATTTAACACTTTATCGTATATTTGCAAATATATATCATACAATAAAATTATTCTATTTAACAAAATCACGGAGTTATGTTATAATCTAATCATGTCCATATTATGATTTCTGCTCGCAATCCCGCGGTGCGTCACGGGTCGTGCCGATCACTGCTAATTAGTAGAAAACGGTATATATTCAATATTATACAACTTTTTCGAATATCAACTACTAACATTGTGTGTACGCATTGTGATTCATCCCTCTGTCTCTCTCTAACTTTCCGCCCATACCCCGCATCTAACGCATGCCTTATTTCCAGAAAAAGAAACGCCTTGACGACAAAACCGATATGTTACATAAGAACATCGTTCTTAAGAACCTGGTCCATAGAATCGCAAGTTCCGAATCGTTGGATGATGATTACGATTCGGACGCTAGCAATGAAAGCACTTTATCCGAAGGAGCTATTAGTAGACGCAGGAAAACTAGTCCCAAATTCGTATCAGAACCGAATTTAAGCATGATAGATAGCGAGGAAACACCTAAAAACACCAAGAAAGCCTCTAGACTATTCCGTTCAAAATTACTGTCCGCATCACAGAACATAAATAAGAAATACCAAAAGCGAAACACAGTCATAAAAGGCACACCGACCTCATGCGTCTCATGTTTCGATGAGCAAGGTTCAGAAAATGACTTGTCATACGACAGTCCGATCAAGGAGACTCCGAAGAAAAGACCCATCGAAGAATTCCGCTTGCACTATTTGACAAGCACCCCGGGCATAGCGGAGGCGCCTATTATAGAAGACTGTGCCACGCCTTACACAGTCAACTTTAGACGGGCTTCGATGTCTCCTATAACGAAATCTACGCAGAAACTGTCGAAGGCTATGCAGGTTTGTTTGCATGACTAACATCATTGTTTAATGTTTGTTTGCAGCAAGGAGTAACGTCTTTTTTAAACTTTTTGGAATTGAAAATACTCGAACCAATGATAAGTCTTTACACAAACTAGGCGAAATTAAACCTTATGTCAATGATAGACAGTCTTAATTTAGCTCAATATGTTATTATTCCTTGCTGTTTCATAATCATTGTGTGTCCGTGTTTGTTACTGACTTCTTAATCTTCTCAAAATATCATCTTTCTTTGTCTTTTAAGGGGCCCACTGATTAACAGTCCGCCGGGCGATAGCGGCCTGTCAGTTAGAACAAAAAGTTGACAGTTCCGAACAACTGACAGGCTGATATCGTCCAGCGGACTGGTAATCAGTGGGCCCCTTTATAACTTCATAATTATTTTTGCATTTTGTTACTTTCAATATTATTTTTTGCAGCCATGCCTTACAGAAAAAAAGCTAGAATAATACAGAAAATTCGAAGCTAAGATTATAATTTAGGTTGGATATTTGTTGACAGCTGAAGTAGATGACTTAACTGAAGTAACTGAACGTTTCATCAACTTTTGAAAACCAGTGTAACCATATATTGTACAGAGCCGTACCATGTCGGTGACGGTGGTTATGGTGATCCACTTATAGCACTCAAATTCAAATCATGAATATATCCTACCTACATTTTACACATCTAATACAGAAAACTCGTTTCGAGCGTCCCGCTCAAGTCAACCGTAGCTAGCTGTAACGTAACAAGATCGCCACTTAAGCTTTGGATTCCTCCGAAAACGGTGCCGTCATATGACGGCCGTCATATAGCGGCCGCAAGACGGCCGTCTTTACGGTGGCGACATGTGGAAAGTACCACGGCGTCATAACACACCGTCATCCACCAAGGTCAAAGCGGCAAATTTGAAAAATGTAGGCGCGATAGGATAACGTCCCATAGAAAATTTGGATTTCGCGCCTTTTCCTACTGACAAGATTTGCTTGATCATCTATAATTTACTTGGAGGATGAAATATCATCAGAAGAGGAAAATAATCGTAGTACGGAATCATTTATTCAAATCTCGTGTCATTTATTCAAAATGGCGTCACCGCTATCTAATAAAACGTTCACGAAACTATCGACAAGGTCATGACGGCCGTCATCTTACGTTACGTTGACAATCAACGTAACGTAACGCCGTCTAGGAAACCGCGCCATCTTGTTTACATAGACAACGTTCTAGTGACGTCAGTCAACGCTATATAGCGGCCGTAATATGACGGCACCGTTTTCGGAGGAATCCAAAGCTTAACGATGCGTTACAGACCAGTCGTCACACCATCATCTGACAGCATCACTGACATGTTGCAGGAGTCGATAATGACGCCGCGGTCGCGCAAGCCGCTCATCATCACGTGCGAGCAGCGCGACGCGGCGTGCGAGCGAGACAACAGCGGGACGGCGCGGGAACGAGACGCGACGAGTGAAGCTAGCGCGCTCGGGTTGGCGCGGGATAATGACAGCGATTTTGTGTCGTCGGACGATGATACAAGGTCGACGTTCTCTTGTGAAAGGTAAGACATTTCGGCTGCACCTTCTGTGGATTAACTGTAATATGGCAGACCGGAAATTTTCGGATGAGCCCAATTATCCATGCTCCACTGACATAGTAGAAGTATTTAGTAGTAGTTGTAGTAGCCCTTTTTATTTCCAGTTAAAACGATAAGCATTTATACTCTGCTAAAATACTGTTGCTAATACATAGTTTGAACCATAATTAGATCTAACAGAATCTTTACAGCGTTTAACCTTAAAATATCAGTAGCAAACATGTTACTTCTTTGTCATGTGAGAACTTTAAGTCAGGTTAAAAGGAAACACCTTGCTAAGGAACTTTTATTCCTAAGCAAGGTGTTTCCTTTTTACCTGACTACGAAAAAATCAAAAGGAAGGGTTGTGTGTGATGTCACAAACGTCAAACACTCAGTACAATAATATTGTGCCGATTGTTGAACAAGGTGATTTAAAATAAAAAGAAGATCCTGGATCCAACAACAACAACATTTCGATTTGTATCATTGCAGATCAATGACATCGATACCACGTTCCCGAACGTTCGACGGGCGCTCCCTGTCCGCAGGCGACATTAGCCCGCTGCGCTCACAAGCCACCCGATTTATCCTCACCCATCCCCGACCCACCATGGACCTCAACGCCACGCTAGAACCCCCAAGGATAACACTCACCCAAGAACCAGCCCGGTCCCTCACGGAACCCTTCCGTGAGTACCTCCTCGGCAGATCCGTACTTACCGCTACCCCTGTCGACTTGTCCATACTCAACACTTCCAAAGACAAAGAGGGAATATCCGATTCCCTTCTGTACTGCCTCGACGGCAACGTGCCGTCGGATCTGACCTCCTCGATCGGGAATCTGGCCGTGAATAATGAATCGCTTCGCTCTCCCCTGAAAAATGTGAACGAACTCGCCGAGAGTCCGAACAGAAAAAGGGCCAGTTCGTTAGTTTATAAAGACGAAGTCGGTGTAAAGAAAGCGCTGGTTGAAAAGGAGAATGTCGGCGAGGCGGCTTACGAAATCAGAGAGACTGATCTTTAGATAATGTTAAATATATCCGCCCCCGAATGTTGGCATTGTGATAAAA